>NC_080672.1:331423990-331733990 GCF_030247195.1 Topomyia yanbarensis | reverse complement strand
GGGCGAATATCCTTCCTTGCTCGCCCAGCATATATGCATATTGAGATGGTTGTTTGGAGGCCGAACTGGTTACAACAGCTCAGCGTTCCCTGCGGTCTGGTGGTCTATTGAAACTTGAGTGTGGATAGTTGCCACTGGTAAGTCAGCTGAAAGGATCCACCACTCCGCCCTGGCCTCTGCCATCGTGGCGTACGACTATGTGTGGACATGCGGGTATGCAACGATAGGATATGAGATGCACGTAGGATGTTCGTATATATTGCATGCAATCGAAGGCAGCACTAACAAACAATCCGTCGCTGGCTGGCTGAGCAAGATGCAATCTCAATCAGTTCAATCTAGAGGATTGAGCCGAACGGCGTAGCTAACCACAATCAATCAATTTGCCTCGTTTCAGTGATTGGTCAGACTGGACGCCAGAGGATGGAAACGTGTATGAATATCAATTATGAAAGTGCGGTCGAGTTGGTGATTTTTGAGCTTACTTAACTGATGCGACGATGATCATCTACCAAAAGTGGCCAAGCGACAATCAGAAATCTGTACGTCCCTAAGGTTACATAATTTAGAACATGATATTTAGTGTATTGATCGTTGTATGACGACAACGTAGTTGTTTGCAAGGAGGAAAAGATTGAAAGGGAACACATCCTGGCTATATTGTACGCTGCTTTAATTGCAATCGATTGATGTATAAATATGTATATGTCATCGCGTTGACAAGCAGAATAAATGTTTACCACACTTATTTGTCAAGCTTCCGTTATTTATCGTTTGATAATGCGACAAAATCTGCAACAGACATGTTGGTCCATGCGGGATCGCGGCAACGCAAGCTGTTTACGCCTTCAATCCGCTGTTCAAAACCCATGCTCGACGACGTTCAGCGTGGAATAACTTAGTTACTAAAAGCTAGCCATTTTTTCTCAGCGGCGTGTTCTTAGATACTAAAAGTAGTATATGAGGTCCAGAACACCTTTATTTCAATTGGTCAGTTAGGTCGCTCGTAGCTAAAAACTTAAAATGTCAATGTTATAGTCTAAAAAATTCTTTCCGCTAAACCAATCTGGATTTGATTTTGCAATGCCAAATACTACCGAATATTTGGATCTTCCATCGAAATTGTAATTTCACCTAATGTTGGTGACCCGTTTGAGAAATTTTCACTTAATACCTATCCAGATGGCCGAGTGCTTTCGGTATGTGAACTCGTAAACCGTCTGTGAAACCAGATAATAATCGTTCATGGAAACCTTCCTCGAACAGAGCATCGCTTTGCGATATAAATCAAATTCGAGCGCAACTTTCTCGAAATCGAAGCTTATTCCAGTCCAGAAGTTCGGCACTTTATCTAAATACGATGCAAAGGCAATTAGGAGTATCGCCATTAAGTGAACTGATGAAGTACCCAACCCCCCCCCCCCCCGTCCCCTCGAGCAGGATCACAAGAGGGTAAGTATAAGAGCTCCTTTGAAATGTGATATGTGGATATCAGTTACCAATGAATTCGATAAAAACGCATTTGATAGGGGTCGATGTTTTCTGATCATTAGGAATATCTGGTGTGATAGTGATGAAGTGACAATATGTGATTTACATACATATGATTAAAATGAGGAAAAGTCTGACAATTTAATTTCAACTCGAGTACACTTGAAACGTTCATTCGGTTCGTTCTTGAGGGCGCCGAAAATTGCACGTACGGCAAATAACGTACTGGCTCAAATGTATGCTGCAATGGTGATGCACCAGTATCCATTTTCGTTTAGCCCAATTTCAATTGCCAATAAACTATGTGCGAAATGAGTGCTGAAAAGTTCGATACAAATTTCTCGCTCAACCTTGCCTCGAGAAGCACCAATTTCATGGGATTGAAATGGTAATTGTAGAACTTTTAATAACTAAAATAGAGCAATTTTTTGATATACCGTATACGCTTTTTGTATTGTGGTGAATAAACCTAGATGCTGTAGCGGTTTGTTGATTGAAGGATCGGCCGACGTAGAGTAACGTGTGCAACAGTGCGCACTTGGACTTTTTGAAACATAGAAGCATGCGAACCAGGAAACACTGTATGGATTTGATATACAATTAGGTTAGCTGATCACATATACAAACAAGAAAAAAATCATTATAGCGGCGTGAAGTTAAAGATAAGTAGAATTTTTCGAACTTTTGGGATATCATATTCGCTGTTTAAATAATTCAGAACTAGAACCATAAAATCTTCGTTATATTGTAGTTTGTGAGATGTATTTGTTTCGAAAAAAGGTAAATAAAAAGGTTAAAAAAATTACGCCAGGGTAATGAGCACATTCTACATCTGCCCCAATAAGAAAGCGTAGTAGTGAAGCTATTTATATGAAAATTTAAATATTTCTTCATTCTTACTTCACCTTTGAATACAAATCTCTTCAAAGTATCACCTACATTCAAATAATGCTGTGCACATATCCTGGGCAGACACCCACGTTCCAGGTCTGCAACCAGATGGCACTCTACGGTAAACCATGCGCCAAAGCTGCTAACGACAGTGTATCTCCTACAATATACACTAACAAACTGCCTTCGACTGCTAAATCACAGACAACCGATCAAAAAATAATCCTCGATAACTCTGAACCAGCAAAGTAATATCTAAAACCGAAGATGGGAATTATGAAAACAATCAACAGTGAAAACTAAAACTGCTCTAGCGAAAACAACAAGTACACTCACAAAAGCTAGGAAGAGGGCAGAATGAGCAACTATGCAGCAGCATATGGCAAAGTGGATAATCGAAATCTATTTGATCTTCGAGAAAATAGAACCTCTTAAACCTTTAAACAATACACCCAGTTAAACACTTAAATCTGTGTATAAAACAAGGCTTCTTCATGGGAAAAAAATCGTTGCTTGAATATTTCTTTACAACAATGACCGATTCAACGAAATTGATTGGCTTTGCCTTCAATGAATCAATTACGGTAGTGACCACGCATTCCACAAATGCAACTTTACATTCGTATTATTTCGGCATGAATGAAAATATGACAATGGACAAAAAGAAGCTTGTTCTCAATAATTTTGTTCATTGAATTTCAATTCTAGACATGCAACTCAATGAGACGCACTAACAATTGAATGAAGATGTTTTCATTGAACTTGACTCGCAGCTGGTACAGGCCATTAGTCAATCATTAGCATCGCTTTTTTTATTACATTGCCAAAGATTTCAATGTAAACGTCTGGAAATCGCTAGCAGTGTTTTTGTTCCTTCCAACATCCCCATACTCAGACTCAGTTGATGGATGCATCAGTAGAGAACTCGAATAAAAACTAGAGGTGGGTATTGACTGGAACAGAAACCGCTAGATTGACATTTCGTTAACGTGTCATATCATGGCAATTCTGCTTTTTTGCTCTTTCATGAGTGATTCGAAAACGAAATACATGCATCGCACAGTGGGAAAAAATGGACCCAAAACGCGACATTTTTGGATTACGTATTTTTTATGTAGAAAAATCTGAACATCCGTTTTCTTCCAAGTTATATAGCTAGTACATAGCTAGTAATAAAAAAACACCAACAAAAAGGAGAATTATGGCAAAAGCATGATGGCATACTTTGCGGTTTTGACTTATTTCACAAAAAATACTATAACTTTGCGAATTTTCAACCGATTAGCAAAAAAATGTTTATAAAGCTTAAAGAATGGTCCAAAAACGGTATACAATGGAATTTGGATATTTTTGGAAAAGTGTAATTATGTGGAAGAGTGAAAGTTCAAAAATCAGGTTTTGTAAATGGAAATGATTTTTTTTGATAAGTAATACATTGGTAATACGCAACGCTACTGTTAGAGCAGTTACTGTGCACAAATTATACTTGCAAGCCATTATTTTGAAAATCTATAAAAAATAGAAAATAAAAATCAGCGTAAAAGGAACGAATTTTCTTTCTACTTCAAAATAGTATTAAAATAATTGAATAAATGATTTAAAAGTATTTCATAATACTAATTGTTACTTGCGTAGTAAAACAACCGGTATTTAAACTGGAATTGTCAGGAGTCACATTTACAATGACATTACGTAAGGCTAACGGCAACGGGTACAAATGTACCCCACGCCAACTTTGACTCCTGCTTCCACTAAAGCCAAAAGCAAACTGCAGCTGCTGGTGTCTGCTGTCGTGAAATGACATTGGAACAATTTCACTCACTAGGTAGATACTGTACTGTATTCCAAGCAAAAATCTTTGCGATTATGTGCGGGGTACAATCGGCCCTTCAACTGAGTTTGTCCGGCAGAGTTATAAACTTATGCTCCGATAGTCAGGCTGCAATCAAGGCCCTTAGCTCAGACAAATCACGGTCCTAGGGTCGGTTCGGTAGTATCATTGTCAACACTATCTACTTTGTCTGGGTGCCCGGACATTCCGGTATTACTGGAGACGAATGGGCTGACGAATTGGCCAGGGTAGGTTCAGCGATTGACTTCGTTGGTCCTGAGCCCGCGCTGCCAATTTCGACAAATCGGATAAGGGAAAAATTTGGTCCTGGACTTCTTCCGAGCACCGCAATTATTGGAGAAATCTACAAACGTGTCGCCAGACAAAGGTGTTTCTAGAACAACCGTGCCCAGTGATTTCGAAAAGTATCCTACATTTGCGATTTCGATTTTTCGGCCGTCCTTATATAGACGAAACCATGTTTGGATGACTGAAACTCAGAGACATACTAAAGTTTCTTATCCAATGTGGTAAAGAGCTTTAGGTTAACTCGCAGGCGAGTTGAACTACTTGTGAGTTTAACTTAACAGTTGTTTATTTTTGTTTTTGTGCTGTTATTTTCCAATTATACTTCCCCACACCTCCTTGTCCTTTCCTTCCGCTCAGGAAATGATGAAAACACACGGCAGGCGTGTTCGCAGCAGATTTCTACCGACTCTGATCGGGTACATTGTTTTGGTGGATGCATGCAAATTCTGCACATCAAATGTTCGAATTTGAGCATTTCCGCGGCGAATGCTATGAAGGACAACGTTACTCTGAAGTACGTGTGTTCGGAGTGTCGCAAAAAACAACTCTGCCTTAATGACGCGAGTAAGAGATGCGTTGAGATTGCCGAGAAAATGCAAGTGTTGAGTGATGTTGTGGATAATCTCGAAGGCGTGGTACAAAAGGGCATTATAGCTGGTATTTGCAAGGCTGAAAAATCCATGCTCCCCCGAATGATGTCTCCACTAAAGGAAGTGGTAAAAAATGAAGTTGCTGCAGCTCATAATTCGTTCGAAGTCGACTCAATCGCTCGTACCAATACAACCAGTACATACGCAAGCGCAGTACGTGGCACAGAAGCTCTGTCACGCTCGAAGGCAAAACGGACAGGTACGATAGAGCGACCAGCACTGAAAAATAGCTCGTTCGATTTTCCCATAATTGAGGAAGGTGGTCTTTTAAGGTCTGGAAAGCGTCGCAGAATCATCCGTGATAACGAGCACGACGTTGTGCAGAATGAAAATCTTTTGCCAGCTTTTACTGAGTGTGAAAATAAAACGCCAGTACCGAAGTCAAAAACTGTACGAAAGATCGAACAAACGGTGATTTTCAAGCCTAAAACTTCTCAAGTAGCTGAAATAACCAAAAAAAGACATCCGAATAAACCTTGATCCGACTACATTCTCTGTTAAAGATGTGAGATTTAAAGATAATGGCGCGGTAGCCGTTAGATGTGATTCTAGCGAACTCGCTCTAAAACTGATGTCCACTTCCAAAGAGTTGCTCTCCGAGAAATATGACATCGAGATTCAAAAACCGCTCAAACCCAGAATCAAAGTGACTGGAATCTCGGAAGAGCTTGCCCAGGATGAAATTATTGGAAAACTAAAAGCACAGAACAGTCTGCCGGAATCCTGTGAGCTTAAGATCGTGAAATCTCAGAAACGAGAACATGTGAACAACAATCCCTTTGTAATAACATTGGAAACTGATGCCAAAACCTACAACTGGTTGCTAAAACTTCAACGTGTCAACATTGGCTGGGACCGCTGCCGGATCTTCGAAGACGTCGATGTTTTCCGATGCTACAATTGCTCCGAATATGGCCACAAAGCACAGGCCTGCGCCAAGCCAGTATGTTGCCCAAAATGTGCGGAAGGCCACAGTCTGCCACCGAGAAAATGAACGAGAATCACGCTGCGTGAAGTTTGGATTGCCCGCTTTATTCAAGGCGCCTGAAGCTGGCTAGATCGAGGATTGATTACTCGTAGCAATTACCTGTAATAATGGAGCTGCCCAGAAAGGAAACCAGTGCCTACCCTGGTTCGCCAGGTAAAAAAAATCGAGAGTATATGTCTTCACGAAGCTAGGATTGATACTGCAATCACATTGAGAGAAACCTCACAATTACAGACGTTGCAGTTCACGCTCGCCAACCTACCTGGGCCACAAACTACAAGCTCGGGAAATCATTTGGAAACTAGTGCCAACCCTGGTTCGCCAGGTAAAAATATAGAGCGTATATGTCTTTATGAAGCTAGGTCTGATGCTACACACACGTTGAAAGAGTTTACCCATTTGCAGACACAATCTCCCACTGTTTCACATGATCACCTCAACGGTATCTGGCTTTATTACCAGAACGTCCGTGGCTTACGGACCAAAATTGATGCTGCTTTTCTTGCTGTACGCGATTGCAATTTCGATGTCATTATTATGACAGAAACTGGTCTTGATGATCGGATCGAGTCTCTTCAACATTTCGGCAGTTCCTATAATGTATTCCGCTGCGATAGGTACAAAACCAACAGTACGAAATCCACCTTCGGAGGTGTTCTGATCGCTGTTGCACAGCAACATTCTAGTTCACGTGTGAACATTACCCACGAGACTAATTTGGAACAAGTCTGCGTATCGGCATCCATCAATAGACGTACGCTTTTTCTTTGTGCAATATATATATATATATATATATTCCTCCAGACAACAGTAGAGATGTCTGTATGATTGAGTCACACATTGCATCAGTGCGTGAGCTTTGTGACAAGGGATCAATTGAGGACACTGTCTTGGTTTGCGGAGATTACAATCAACCACGCTTGAGTTGGTTATCGCAAGACAACGTAATCCAAGTTAAAAATGCTGCCCAGTTACCGCCAACAAGTTCCGCCTTAATTGAGGGAATGGATTTTTTAAATCTTAACCAGTTTAATGTACACGCCAATCAAATCGGACGGGTCCTTGACTTAGTTTTCTGCTCGATGCACCACAACATTTCGGTCGAGAAGTCAGTATCCCCCCTTCTACCCGTCGACACGCACCACCCTCCGCTAGTTGTCACGATGCAATCGCCTAGTTGTCCGGCTATGCCGGTAGTTGTTCCAACTAGCCAACAGCTGAATTATCGCAGGATTGATTTTTCCGAGCTGTGTGATTATTTGCTCCATCTGGATTGGTCAATGCATCTAGGAAACAGCGATGCAGATGCAATGACTATGAACTTCTGCCGAGTAATTCAGGACTGGTTGCAGAATAATCTCCCGGTAAAACGATAGCCTGTTTCCCCGGCGTGGAGTACATCGACGCTGCGATCCCTTCGCCGAAAACGAAATGCATGCCAACGCAAACTTCGTCGCAAACGATCGCCGGCTACAAGTCACGATTTTCACGTTGCCAGTGAAGCATACCGGAATCTCAACGCTGTTCTGTATAGATCGTATGTACAACGAGTTCAAGTAGGCTTACGAAGTAATCCTAAAGGATTTTGGAACTTTGTGAATTCTAAACGGAAAAATCCCAGCGTTCCTTCCAATGTGTACCTCGATGGAAAGGCAGCGTCGTCCACTGCAACAACCTGTGAATTGTTTGCCAATCATTTCGCCTTCGTCTTTGCTCCCTGTTCAGCGTCTGATCAGGAAATCGCATTAGGAACTGTTCCGCAAGATATCGCTGATTTAAGTACTTTTTTGGTTTCACCCGACATGGTAATAGCAAGAAAGCTAAAAAGCTCTTTCTCCCCTGGACCGGATGGGATTTCAGCTGCTGTTTACTGTCGCTGTGCCGTCGCTTTGGCTGAACCTTTGTCTCGCATCTTCAACCAATCATTTGACCAGGCTAAGTTCCCCGACGTTTGGAAGCAATCCTACGTGTTCCTGGTGTTCAAAGTCGGAGATAAGCGAAATATCAAGCAGTACCGCGGAATAACGAATCTTTCAGCTGGATCTAAGTTGTTTGAAATTGTTGTCAATCAATTCATCCTCAGCCGTACAGGAAGTTCTATCTCCACAGACCAACATGGCTTCATGCCCGGGCGATCCGTTTTAACAAACCTGCTCGAATTTACGTCAACTTGTATCAATTGCATGGAGAAGAAAACACAAGTGAACACTATATACACAGATTTGAAAGCAGCTTTTGACCGAATCGACCATGAAATTCTTCTCAAGAAGTTGTACAAGTTAGGAGCGTCCGACAAGCTTACATCGTGGCTACGCTCCTATCTTACGACTCTTGTATATCGGCTCCGTTTACCAATAGATCAGGTGTACCGCAAAGCAGCAATCTGGGCCCACTACTTTTCTCACTGTTTTTTAATGATGTAGCAGTAGTGTTAGGTTCCGGGTGCAAGATCATATTTGCTGACGACCTTAAGCTATACTTAGTCATCCAGTCAGTCGAGGACTGCTGCCAGCTGCAAGCACTTTTGGATCGCTTTGTGAAGTGGTGTCGAATGAATCAGCTTACCGTAAATATTGCCAAATGCTCCGTGATGACGTTCCATAGGAAGAACGATCCGTTCATCTTCGATTACAGTATCGACGGGGTTGCGCTACAAAGAGTCAATGAAGTCTGTGACCTGGGTGTAATTCTTGGCCACAAACTGTCCATTGAAGGACTCATATGACCAACATAATTGCGAAAGCAAATCGGAAGTTGGGATTTATTTCGAAGATTTCGCGGGATTTTACGGATCCTTACTATCTAAAATCCCTATATTGCGCATTGGTTAGACCAATCCTCGAGTTCGTCTCACCGGTTTGGAATCCGCATCACCTAACTTGGTGTTTAAAATTGGAAAGAGTACAGTAAAGGTTTATACGCTTAGCTCTTAGGTACATGCCTTGGCGGGACCCGCAAAATTTACCACCGTATCGTGACCGTTGCCAGCTGCTCAATTTGGTGACTTTATAATGTCGTCGTAGTATCCAGCAAGCTACTACCTTGGTGAAAATCTCAAATGGAGAATGTGATGCGCCTGAACTGCTGTCCCGCTTAGATTTCCGAGTAGCGAGAAGAACACGAGATACATCATTATTACTGCCGAGGTTCCATCGGACATCTTTTGGATTCCATGAGCCACTGTCTTCAATGATTCGAACCTTCTCTCGTGCTGATGCTGCCTTTGAGTTTGGTGACTCCTCGAAAATATTTGCAAGTAATTTAAGAAGATTGCGTTTACTGTGATTATTATGTGTATTAGTAATAAGAAACCTGACATGTAATTTTACTTGACTTTATACTTTAACCTTACGAAAAGATAGTGGTTTTTACGTCCATTTGAGGGTGGCGACTGGTAGGAGGAGGCCAACTCAAACGGACTTTTTCCCTCTCGAATCATTTAGATAAATAAAATCCCCGACTACATATGGGGAACGTCCCATTTAAGCCAATATACTCTGATTCCTGATTCCAGGTCGGCAAATGCCGAGTTCTCGTTTTCACAAGGCTTCAAAGATGGCGTCGGGTACATTTGTACATTTGTATTTCTCGGGTTAATAATTCAGATTGTTCATTTTGAAAGCTGCATAATTTGTTCTTTTACATGATGCATTTATCTTCTCTTGTTTCTATGTGTTTGGGTTATTGAACTTCAATATTTATTTTTATTATGTACATGAAAAGTATACCACTTATCTTATTTTTTCCATTTTTATTGGAAAGCCAACAAAATTCTACAGATGAAAATGAACTAATACCTTTCTTACGTTTTAACGACATTCAAATAGCTAGAGATTACTGGGTAGGGAAAGTTATGAAACTTATAGCCATAGTACTCAAGTGAGAGCAAGGATTAATTGAATGTCGTTAAAACGTAAAAAAGAAAATGTGACTAACATAGTCGAAATAAAAAAGGAAAAAAAACTAATACCTTTCAGTTAAGTAAATTTGGTATTCTTTAAGCAGTAAATTAGTTCAATGTTGATGTTATTATTAGCATTTTTGTTATTTTCAAGAAAAAGTAAATTACGAACATTACCAGTATTATCAACGAAATAATGCATAATGGGAAGCTGTACAATTCCTTTTTGACTGTACCATTATCTCTTTTCGTTACGATGCAAAATTATTTTGATCACATTATTTCATATGCAGAAACAATGATTTCGAACCCAGTACATTAGGGGTGAAAATTTCTCAGTTTTACAAGAAAACAACTTTTGGATAATATTTATTGTTATGTTCATGATTCATTATATTGAGAAAATTAACAAAAATCACATGAAAAACGCTAATACTTGACTACTTCAGCCATAAAAGGTTGCTTAATTCCATTTACTGAAATACATGAAGGCTTTATTTAAATGAAAATTTTCTCAGCTTTCAAATGTACCTAAAAGTTGGAAATACAAAGTATACTTTTTGAGTAAGCGGTATTATAAAACATACCAGTCATTTACAGATAACAGTTCAATAACTCAGTAAAAGTTGAGATTTGAGGGTACCTGTAGAACGATCTATCATCCCTCGAGAGGTTTTTAACCATGAACCAAACACACTGTATATCTCCTATATGTGCGCCTTTCTCCGAATTTTTTTCTTATTACGCCTCTGATGAATCAGTTCACGTCATATAGTCGAACCACAAAAAAGATTCCTAAATGTATGAATACAATCAAGACTCAACATGATGTGAACTAGTTGACAGACAGAAGAACGATTTGGTAATAAAATAGCGGAAGTAATATTTGAGGAAAATTGAACGAAATTATTAAATCATAATCCTGTTTTCGTATAGTAAAAGTACGATTATTCCAGTGATCCTGCAAGTTTATTTACTGTTTTGTGATCAATTCTTTTGCGTATAGAACACATTGTATACAATACATATTGCTTACATCAATTCCTTCATTAGATCGCCAATCTCCACAAGCACGATAATTGTAAGCACGAAATGTAAATCGTATTGTAACAGAATTAGAAAGTATTATTACCGGACTTTGCCATCATTTCCATAGTGCAGAAACGATATTTTCAATATCTTTGTATTGTATTTAAGACATGGTATAAAAATAATAAAAACAGCCTAAAATTGAATTGAATAATAGAGAAAAAAGATTAGTTTAAAAAATTTAATTGAGAAATACTCGTATTTGATGAAACGAAAATTTTCTGATTTCCTCCATTGAGTACGCATAATCGCTCATAAAATTTGTTGCTAAGTGTTTCAGGATTCGATAGTACACAAGGTTTCATCCAACTGTCCTTTTAATGAGAAGATTATTGGTTCTTCCAGGAAACCAGTAATGATAATCGATACAACATTCAAATGTATCGGCACATAAATGCCAGTTCGGTTAGAAGATCCACGTTGCCCTTTCCAAAGTCAACGAACTTCTCTTTGAAAAGCTCCTTAAAATTTGCTTCTGCGAAAACGAGCCGCAAATTGCTTTTCGTTGTTTATTTTGTCTCGCAGGATAACAGTTCCTTAATTCATCTTAGGCCATCTATTAATCATTGAGCACGTTAGTTATAGTAGCGTTTTCTGTCTCTGTTCAACGCAACGGCTCTAATGGTAAATTGAAAAAGGAGCGCTCTTCTTGCTCAAATTTTGCGCAATTGATTGAAGGCCATGTAATCAATGAGACGAAAAAGGGACATTTTATCCTACCACGGAAAATTGATCGCGAAATACCATTGGCGCGAGAAAAAGGGTAAGCGACTCAATGTCGAACAATTTTCTAAAGCGGTTTCAATATCCAGTGGAATGTTCAATTTGTTAGAATTTATAGTTATGCTGACAAAACACTGTGTGTATACTTTGTAATTATTGATGCATTTTTGTTATTATATTTGAACGGTAACGGTAAATTTTGGTACCAGCAAACCACACAAATCTAGTGATTTACTTAATGTTATGCCATTACATCCTATTCGTTATAAAGAAGTCAAACTAATTTAGCCCATGTTGTCCATGTCTTTCGACAACTCTACCGGATAAATATATTTCCGTTAGAAAACTGAAATCGAAACAAATTTTATTTAGGATTATTACATTATTGATGAAGGATCTTGAATAATCAGTAAAATTATCCTCAACGCAAATTCGGCTTCGTTCGTAGGATTTTTTTAAAGATTCACCCACAATAACGTAAAAGAGCACATTTCACAACCAAATTAGAAATTTGCATAAATTTCAAGGCGCCGTCACGCGAGGCGTGGTGCAGCATTTCGTTCGGTTCCATGTTTGCACAATTGCCTCATCACCATATTTCCTTGCCAGAAACTATTGCTCGAACCAGCGAACAACGTTCGGAACGCCCCAACTGTAACCTTCCTGCTCGATCTAGCGCAAAATATTCTGCGGGTGGAGAACTTTGCTCGTTTCTCATATTTGTTCGCAGCTAATGGTGCTTCATCTTCTAAGCTCTAATTTTGAATTCCTGTCTCGTGCGTGCCGATCTCGTGCGGCCAGCCGAAAGATGGAAAGCGGAAGAAGCAATTTTACGTTTTATTTTTCTCAATATCTCATAGGTACAGGGGAGAGGTTTGCCGGTTTTCGAGCACAGACCTGGCGTGAGCAGAAGTAAGTGTAATGACGACGCACGGGGTGTCTGTGTTTGGGTAGCGTTCATGATAATGAAAATGACAAGCCGATCTCTGCGGAATAAAACCAATTTTATACAATACGGTTGATTTTCGTACCGAAAAGTCCTAATATGTTCCTTACAGAGAGATTCCGTGATAAAGTGGCCGACCATAAAATAAAATATAATCATTGCCGATTCGAACAGTACTTTGCAGTTATGTTCGATTAATGAATGTCCATGATTTTCTCTGGCAATTAGAACTATTTAACACAAAAGTAATTTTTCAAAAGAGCGTAGAAGTTTTTCCATAAGAAAATTACACACAAAAACTATCTAAGAAAGATTTAAAGGGAATGAATAGATATGCACTAAAAAATTTACCATGACATTAATTGGATACATGTTACATTTCATACTAATTGACCGACAAAACCTAGGGGGAAATCACTCCTAACTTTGGACTAAAATAATTTATTGAACTTTTTTGTTCCCAAAATAAGCCCGACTAGTTTTAGCTAATCTTGTAACTGTTCTCGATTAATCCCACCTAGTTTTCAATAGTCTTGGTTAGGGCATCGCAAAAAATTTTTTTTTTGAATTCTCAAAGGCCCCCCCTCTTAGAGGTGTGCGCCGATGCATTTTTAATCGGCGGCGGCGTAAGGGACATATTTATCCGGCGGCGGCGGCGTTGGCGGCGTCACGCCGTTGGACCCAACCGGCGGCGGCGCTCCGGCGTGTGTCAGCGTGACGAATATTGACGTCTATGCAACTAAAAAAAATCTTGGCAGTAAAATTTCTTTCCCAAATTTTCGGTTTCTATTCTAACAGACTTCGCAGCACATACAAACAGACGTTACAGCTTGAAGAAAATTCTAAAAAAAATCACCCACGATGTACTAGCGACATCTGTTGAACACATTGCACAAAATGTAATTCTCGCAACCATATCAATTTTTTTTTCAACTGAACCTCAAATAGTGCCCACCCTGCTTGCCAAATGCAAGATAATAAATGAAAGGTGGAACTATTTTTACGACTTCGCATGAAATAATGATTGCAATGGACAAATTTGAAGAATGCAGAGTAACGACTGTATTTCAATGATCCATAATAATTATTTATTATTCTATATTTGGGAAATTAAGCAACGGTTAAACAGTTTTTGTTTTGTTTGAGGAAATTAGTTCTTGTTGCCGTTTCATTGTTTTTTTTTCTATTTAGTCTTCTTTACTCTTTTACAATCCCGCAGATATATTAATGCTCGTGTAAGGACACCTTTCAAAGTAGACACATTACTTCATTTTCTAGGCTGGCGTTCACTTTTACTTCTTGTAAGTACAAAATAGCCGCGACACGTAAGGTATACGATTCCGTGGCACTAAACTTTCTTTCAACGTAAGATTTGCTTCTATCTTGAGTGCAAAGTATGTTCGATGTGCTGGAATCATACAGATCTACACCCTGACGAAACCTAAATGTACAGTTACTATCATTCATAATAATTCCACGACTTTGTTTTAGCTCCTGTTGGGTTGAAACTGATCACTAAACAAGTCTGATTGAAAATGGTCTGAGCGTATCTCTAGTTTTCGTAGCACTTGCATCCCGCCAATTTCTCCAGCAGGCCCGGGGATCAACAAATTCTAATCCATTGCATACATCTAGTTAGATTCGATACACCGAATAAATTAAATTACTAACATCCTATTATGTGCTTACTCACCGATCGGCATCGTGTTGTAACTTAAGAAATGGTTGTGAATAACTCCCGCCTTGGGCACTTCGACAAAAATGAATTTCACATTTCCGGCCCATTTTGTTTGTTTTGGTTTGCATGAGATTAAAAAAGCGGTAATATTTTCGGGTCGGTGAGGAAACTGTGTAACGTAACTAGCTCTGTGTAAAAAGCTCTTCACTAACGCCACGCTCGCTGATATGGCGCATTTTTTGTAAATTAAATCGACCGTTTTTTCTACGGCTGATGAAAATTCATCTCGCGTTACGTCTTATTTGTCTGTGATACCTGGTTGATGACACTGACACTGAAAATCTTTCCTGAGTGGGGCTAGATCACGCGATGAATAATTTATGATACCAGAAATCTTACCCTCTGTATCGCCACATCAGTGTACCAGCGTCGCGAAAAGTCAAGATCACTCTGCTCAACTATTCTTCGAGAAGTAAATTTTAAAATAGGTCACGATTCAATCAATGATAAATAAACCTCGCATTGAAAATAATTTTAGTGTTTTCAGAAAACTAGCTCACGCAAAAAAAGATGGCATTATTCTCAAATGTTTAGTAGGTGGTTGTGTCTGAATATGTTTAATATTTTTATGATTCTAGTTCATAACTGGATAACATTGATTTGTATTAACTTAACATAACATTGATTTGTATTAACTTTATTGACTAAAAAAGTCAAGAACTGAACGATGTGCAACGATTTTCGTAAATTCTTGTCGTGTTATCGTGATATTTTAGTCTTGAGTTTACCGTCGGATTTTTTACACAGAGTCACGTATCTTATAGTTTTCTTAATTGTTTCATAGACATGAATTGTGGCTAGGTAATGTAATTTTGGTGCTCAGCGCAGTTTCATTTAATTCCGAACATTACACTGAATCTTATCAAAAGAATAACAGGGTTACAGGTCCTAATAGTTTCCTTGTATCTCATGCTCGTGCTCATGAGATTGGTTGCTAGCAGTTGTACACAATAGCAATTTCGAAACCAAAGAGCAGAGCGAATAATCCATGAATAATAGTCTGTTTTCCTTGCAATTGTTTACGTAAGTAGATATATTAAGTATATATTAAGATTATGTGGAAAATTAATTACTTCATGAACTATATCATGAACAGTTTCACGAGTTCGACTGGTGAATCGTGTCTAGCATATTAGGAATCATGAATCGGTTAAAAAAATCGATGAATAATACACTGCATTCCAGTGAAGTTGATTATGTGCAAAGATTAAGATGGGGCACATAATCGTAAATTTCATTAACTATATCTTGTGGTTTTTTTGAATTTGTGAACCATTCCACGCGCACGATTGGTGAATTTTAACTTATATGCTCGCAATCATAACCAGTTGACGAAGCAAGAATGGATCCCTGAATTATATTCCGAGTGTCGTGTAAAGTTTTTGAGAAAATATCAAGACTTTGTTAATTTTGTATTCTAATTCACAACCACTAATACTAAATAAAGATCAATATGTGATAAATCATGAATCAGTTAACGTCGTATATTCGGACCATAGACAATGTACCTAGATTTGTGGATAAAATTATGAGTCAACGATTTTCGAGTTCGCGAATTGTCGGCGTGAGAAAATGGCGTCGGCGGCGCGCCGCCGGTCTACCTTTCGGCGTCGGCGTTTGTTAAAATTTACCGGTGGCGGCGGCGTGGCGTGGCGGCGCACAGGTCTACCCCCTCTCAAAGTAAGCTCAGATGCCAAATTTCACATCATTTGGACAATTCTAGACCCCCGCCCACTTCGCTTGAAATTTTTGAAATTGGTGCTATGGGAAAATGTGGAGGTAAAATACATTAAATTCTATAAACTTTGAAGTAGCAATCAAAAAATTACAATTTATAACTCTTTTTAAAGTAAATAACCTTAGTATTGGAATGGAGATGTTCCTGTTCCTAGAAAAATACGGGATTGTGGGGTACTGGGTCATTTTGGCCCCCAAATCCCCTATTTTTTAAATTTTTCTGCTCCGTGGGGCAAAACATACATATTTTGCAGTTTTTCTACTGTGAAAAAATCTCAGAACGGAACCTTTTAGACCTTTCTCCGCATACGAGAAGTTGGGGTTATAGGGCCTTTTGTCATCTATATTAAATTTTATCATTTTCTCGTGCATATATCTCTATTATTCTTCATTCAATTTTAATAAATTGTACCTTGTTGAACGTGGAAAATTCTTAGAAATACAACAAAAATAGATTCGTTTGCGTTAAAATTGAAAATCATAAAAA
The DNA here is from genome assembly GCF_030247195.1 of Topomyia yanbarensis. NCBI lineage: Eukaryota > Metazoa > Arthropoda > Insecta > Diptera > Culicidae > Topomyia > Topomyia yanbarensis. The sequence continues at coordinate 331,717,209 of NC_080672.1, read as the reverse complement.
AATTTGACATTAACTCTACAAACCACATTTTTTTCATTAAATGTCCTAATACCTCAAATTCACCTATTTTTCCAGGTATGAAACCTTTCTTATGTGATTCCTAAGCGCATTTTTCACTGTAAATAGTAAATTAAATAAGAATTTTGTTGTTAAATGGAGTTAATATGTGCGATTTTATGATAAAAATGTGAAATCGAGACTATATAGATTAATTGAATGAAGAATAATAGAGATATATGCACGAGAAAATGATAAAATTTAATATAAATGACAAAAGGCCTTATAACCCCAACTTCTCGTATTCGGACAAAGGTCGAAAAGGTTCCGTTCTGAGATTTTTTCACATTAGAAAAACTGCAAAATATGTATGGTTTGCACAATAGAGCAGAAAAATTAAAAAATAGGGGATTTTGGGGTCAAAATGAGCCAGTATTCCACTACCCGTATTTTTATAGAAACAGGAATATCTCCATTCCAATACTAAAGTTATTTACTTTAAAAAGAGATATAAATTGTAATTTTCTGATTGCTTTTTCAAAAGTTATAGCATTTAATGTATTTTTCCTCCACATTTTCCCATAGCACAAATTTCAAAAATTTCAAGCGAAGTGGGCGGGGGTCTAGAATTGTCCAAATGATGTGAAATTTGGCATCTGAGCTTACTTTGACATTTGTCACAATATGAGAGGGGGGGGGGCTTTGAGAATTCAAAAAAAATTGTTTTGCAATGCCCTAGTCTTGGTTTAGATAGCAGGTGTCACTTCAAATATTTTGATGCCAAAATATCTCGCTAAACTATTTTAATCTCAGTTAAACTTTTTTAATCCCACTTAATCCGTTTTGGTAGGGGCCGGACTCAGATCAAGTTTAGAGTGATTTCCCCTTGGGACAAAACTGTAATTTTTTAAAGAATATGATTCCAAATGTCATCAAAATGGATTTAACGAAGATTTTCCAAAATGTGGTAGATTTCGAGATAATTTAACTATTGTTTCAACAAAAACAATTGATTCGAGAAGAAAACAGTGGCAGAACTGACGAATCGACCGGAAGCTTTTTTGTTCGCTCTTGTTATTTTGTTATCGAAAATGTTTTTCTCTACTATATAGGGAATGTCTTCTATTTAAATGAAACTATGTAAGATTTGCATGCTTATAGTTCCGCTATTACTAGAGGGATTTTATTTATTTATACACCAGTCGATTCAGATTCGCGAATCTCGATTATTGTTAACAATTTAAAATCTGTGCGATAAATGTAGTCTATTAAAAATTTGAAAAATTGCAAAGTTCTCTGAAGGTTCACACCAATGACGATACAAATTTATTTCATTTTCCTATAGAAGACAAAAATTTAATGAAAAGTCCACTTTTCATTTCCAATATCCCCGCCCCCTCCCCATGGACAAGTGTAAACTTTCTCGTGACCCCTACCCTCCCCTAAATTGTCCACGTGGTATATGGAAGACCCCACACTGCAATTAATCTGATTTTAGTTAGGAAGAGAATTGTGAAATGAAGGATACCAAAAGAGAAATAAAAAGTTGATTTAAGCAAATGACCCTCTAGTTAAACAAAAAAAAATCGTCATGGCTTGTCTTTAGTGTGAATAAAATTAGTTAAGTTTTAGCCTTAGCCTCAGCTAAGAACTCGGAAGGGGTTGTTTGATTAATTTGATTAAAATTTTTAATCATTAAAAATATAAATAAATAAGTTGGTCCCTTTGGTTGATTTGTTAAATTGCATAATTTCAGTTAACCAAGTCAAATTAAACTACATTTAGGTTTAGAAAGACCTGCTTTGAATGGTAGGATAATTAACCAATTTCACTGGTACTACCAGGTTCCGCACTTTTTGTGTTTACTTCATTCCAAAGAAAAAGCATAATAGCAGAAGGTTCGTGTTTGAGCGAAACGAACACTCCACTCGAGTGTCCTAATAATCACCCTATCTTGTCAACCAATGTGCTGAACCAAGTTGGCTAACTGCTGCTCTAACCAACAACTTCACATGGGTAGGGTAATAAGAATACTAGCAAAATAAGCTCAATACCTTATATGGTACAAAGCAGCCTAAGTCTTGGTTGAAAAGTTTAGTTGTGGTGTTATACAATCACTTCCTTTAGGGGAAAGGGGGGTTAAACGCAAAATCTCTGGAAAAATAACATACCCACCGAAAGTCCTCCACATTAAACATTCGCTTTAAAAGTTTGACAACCGTCAAACGCTGCTCGAAGCAAAGGCAAATTATATTGACGTGCTCGTATGATATAATCGTAATAATAAGCTAAATATCAATCATCGTTGTTTGCCAGATTTATATTTGTGCTTAAAGTTTCATTCAGTAAAATAATCGATTGCATTATCTTATGCGATTTAACGGCACGCAATTAGGGTTCCTAGTACCGACCCTTTTGGATGAACATCGGTTCCCCGATACTGTATCCCTGAGTACCGCTAGTACCGGTAGAATACCGATACCGGAATGATTTTGTCAAAAAAGAACTATAAAACGCAGAGGGCTACATGAAACGTTAAACAATATACTTTTATTTTTAAGCATATAATATCGCCCAGAGTCAAAGCAAAAATACTCTGTTATAGCTAGCAATAAACCAAGCAATAAATTTCAACTGCTTTGTTGCTTATCCACTGCACAAACAGCACCGTATCGTTCCTCCGACTGAGCAGTGAAATTAGAATACCACAGAAGTACCTCTACTACGAGAATTACCATTGCGACTGACTTTAAACAAATTTGTATTAGACCAAAAGTGCGTTTAGTGGAAACAGTTCCTAAAGATGATAACGGCGATAATCCTCACGGAAGTGGCTACATTCACAGAAGTTTTATCGAGGCTGGAAGCGTTATTGTGAAGAATTTCATGCAACGTAACGTCGAATTCAACAATGTTTGAACCAAGATTCCCGTGTATATGGATGATGATGAAATCATGGTAGGTCGATTTGCACCGCGCACTAACTTGGAGTTCATTAGGGCTCAAGAAACCTTCTTTGAGCATTCTTACGTTTAGTAGTATGCGTAGAAAAAATTGTGTTCAGCATTGCCACCGGTTTATCCATACAAAACGTTTCCAAAACTTTAAGAGGAATGTCAGTCGATTTATTAGATGATTACGATTCAAATTATGCAAAAAAGTTGTTGGAAAAATAATTGACCGATCGGAATGGTGCTTTTGAAAAAGTGGTTGTGGTTTTTTTCATTACGCAGTTGTTTGGCGTGCCCCAGCACAGTATTGTAGTGTGACAAAAAATTACAGCCACTTTTTCAAAAGCATCATTCTGATCGATCAATTGTTTTTCCATCAACTATTTGGAATAATTTGAATCGTGATTACACTAGTTTACAAATTTTGGCGTGATTGCGTGAAGTTAAGAAAAAAAATGTTTTCTAAGTCAATTTTGGGTTGCTGAACACAAAAATCATATTCATTTTCTTTTTCAAAGAATCATTTTCGAGATTTTTTGAAAAACGTGTTCTTGGGCATTTTTCACAGATATTGATCAATATCTCAGGAACAAATCAACCGATTAACATAATTGAAAGGCGTTAATGTGCCCATTTCAAAAATGTATAACATGTTTGGATTAAATATCAACAATTTCAGGTTAAATGTAACCAAAGTAAATAAAGTTATTTTTGGTGAAATTACTCAATTTTAGTTGATATTTCATAAAAAAAAATCAGCAAAAAAAATCTTTTAAAATCTTGTGTGACAGACAAACTTCTCACGAGAGTTTTAAGTTTAAGATTACGAAAATCCGATGAAAACTGTTGATGTTATTAAGCACTGACTGAAAATTGGTCTGTTTTCACATATCTATTTTGGTCTTAAATTAGATTACACTAGTTTACAAGAAAAATGAAGTTGCTAGAAGAAGTGTTTACTAGATTAATTTTGAGCGCAAATCCCCGACTATATACGGGGAACGTCCCATTTAAGCCAATATATTCTGATTCCTGATTGCAAGAAAAATGAAGTTGCTAGAAGAAGTGTTTTCTAGATTAATTTTGGGTCGCTGAACACGTAAATCATACTTAATTTTTCTTTCAAAGAAATTCGAGTTTTTTTTAAACGTTTTTTGCTCACCTTTTTTTGTTTTTGGTCAAATTTTTCATTGTAGAAAGATTATTTTTTCATATTTTCAGAATCTAATTGCGATAAACTAAGAAGAAAGGTGTTTTCTAAGTCAAATTTGCGACAACAAAGTCTATGTTTCTTTAAAGAAGCATTTACGAGATTTCTTTGAAAAAGATGTTTTAGGCACTTTTTTTTTAGTAATTTGTCAATATATCGTTGAAAAAGGATCCGATCGAAACAACTCACTGTTAGAAAGGTCCTTTCTGAAAATGTATAATATGCGTAGATCAAATGGTCGGTGTTAAGTCAGACCGGACTAAGTCGCAAAACATAATAAAATGAGATAATGATAACACTGAAAGAAAATCGTAAGCTACAATCGACTGTTGCCAGATTTGAAATATGTAACAATAAACAAGAATTATGGCAAAAATTAATTTCCAATCATAATGTAAAGGATGCTGCGATTCAAACTTTAAACTCGTTTTTCTCGAAATCAATATTTGGTCACTTAGTCCGGTCTGACTTAACACCGACCAAATGTATACTTATTATAATTTCAAGCGACCAAAATAAAGAGTCTAATTTTTAACCATTTTTAAAAAATGCATACTTCATTAACTAGAACTATCTAATGTTTGCATATTATTTATGGACTCCCAAACGGCTTATCCGATTGCCGTCAAAACTTATACATAATAGGCATTTGTTATGGAGCATGTTTGTGTGCTATTAGTTGGGGATTATCTACCCGCCAGATGGCGCTTTGGAACAAATTGTGATTTCCGCCTATTTCGTTGAAAGTCGCAGCAACGCTTGATGGGTATTAGCTAGTTTTTTATTACAAATCAAGGACAGAGGAAAATTCTTTTAGAATTTATTGTGATAGATAATCCTTTTACATAACTTTTAAGCCAATGCATTGGTGAAATGGTTACAAACATCGGATAAAAAGTGGAAATTGAGAAAATTGTAACTTTGTATTTTTCGCACAATCATATTTTCGGCAGAAATAATCTTCTACGATTGATAGTTATCGTTTGTGCAGGGTACAGTCTTCTCGAGCTTGCATCCAGCTGTAGTCACCTACCATGTCTCGTCCTAACAACTCTGATATCGCATTTCATTAACTGCTGAACTCTAATGGAATTTAACTTTTACAAAAAATGTACACATATTTCTCGTGGTGTTGCAATAAGGGGCTCTCAAATGAGTGTATCATTAAACGTTACCACCCTATTAAAACGTTTGTTAACTGTGTAATTTGAATTGTTTAGTTGTTGTACAACTAAGATCTCTTTTTAAAATGTGAAAATATTTGTTGGAAAAGTTTTGTTTTGTCTATGGTGAGTACACATTTAAGAAATCGGTTGACCGAAAATGCTCTTACTGCATATAAACATTCTTTCGGATTCTAAGCTAAATTCGTAAATGAGCTTTGGTCTCCTAAGTCGGTATGCGAATCGTGTTTGGTTAAAGATTCCATCAGGACCAGGGTTGTTAATCGATAATTAATCGTCATCGTCGATAACGTTAACCACCCGTCAACGTCATCGGAAACTCCGTTAACGATAATGTATCGTCGGATTCATCGTCATCGTCGATAATTCATCGGTGGTTATCGCGATACATTTTGCGTTACTTTCCCGTTTATTGGAGTTGAAGTTGATGCGGTAAACTTTCAAATGTTTAGAAAAAAATAACTTTTGAAGGACATGTTGTTGGCAGTTAAAATCAATAGTTTTGGATATTTTATATGCACAGGGGGGGGGGGGGTCCGACGATGTGTCTAAATGGAATTTTTTGTCAACTTTTCGCAAGAGTTTTATATTGAAGGAAAAGTTATTGGCAGTTGACAATCAATAGTTTTGCACATTTTCAATACACAGGGGGTTCGACGATGTGTCAAAATGATTTTTTTTAACTTTTGGGGAAAGTTTATTATATTGAAGAAGTTATAGGTAAGTGAAAATCAATAGCTTTGGGCATTTTCAATATACCGTCGCACAGTGGGGCGAAAGTGAAAAAAGACGGTCAAAAGTCTTTCCTGAGTTTCACAGATGTTTTCATGCTTTGATGTCTTCAGGAAAGTTTCCTAGGACTACATCCTAAATCTTTTAGGATAAGCACCTTAATTTTTCTTAAGGTGCAACTGTCATTTAAAAAAAAGGTTGCAAAAAATTTTTTGCGCGGAATCTTATAGAGTAATTTATTTTGAACAACTTTGATGAACATATCCGCCATCTATATATTTTTCCTTAAGAGATATGTACGTTGCACCTTAAAATCAGTTTTTTATCTTTCTCTTCTACAACTTAATTTTTTCTACATTGGTATGTCCTAGAATGTTTTAGATATCGTCAAGACACATAACTTTTCTGAAGACTCCAATGTGTTTCGGGATATAAATCGATTTTTCTCTAAAAAATGGTCATTTTCATTACAAAATTTCTCAAAATTGTGAAACATTGTGAACCAAAACTCGGCATGATTAGATTCACCATGTTATGTAGTATATGTAATCGAAATATAGCAATCCGAACTTTTCGGGTTTTTTACTTTTTATGCATTATTATACTGCATAATGTGCGGATATTTCACAGTATCCTTAGATTGCCCATTAGTAAATCAACACGTCATAATACAGAATACTAAACTCAATGTAAAATATATCTTCTATTATCAACAATCATCATGTAAAAATAGTGAAAGTGTATAAAGCACTAATTATACATTAGAAGTATTTTGTATTGAATGATTAAAACTAAAACTAAAATCTTGTAAAGATTATGAAATTTTGGCATTATCCCTCTCATTCTTCGTAAGAGTCAGCAGTCCAGTAACTCACGAATCCACAAAACTCAAGCTCTGAGAGTGATTTAAAATGATATTTGCTTTGACGTGTATTTTCTTTTATTTTCAATAATTCACAATAAAATATTCATAACACTAATGCTATTAATTATTGGATTGCTTTTAGCATGTAATATAACCGCGTAAAAAGCAATTTGAGTGTCCTTCGAATGTATAATTATTGCTTCATTTACTTTCATTGATTTTACATGTTAATTGTTGATAATAGAAGAAATCACACGTGTTTTTAGGAAGGGCCAATAAGCATACTGTCAAAATTCACTTTGAGAGGTAACTCTGGTCAAACCATTAATTGCCTATTAAAATGTACTCCAACAGAAAAAGCGAAAACATTTCTCTTTCATAAAATGTTAACATCCATTCTAGGCAGTTACGGTTTTTCCGGAATTTTCTCTCAAAGTGAATTTTAACAGCATGCTTATTGGCCCTTCTCAAAAAACACGCAAGATATATTTTGCAATGAGTTTAGTATTCTGTATTATGACGTGTTGATTTACTAATGGGCATTCTATAGATACTGCGAAATATCCATACATTATGCAGTAAAGAATGCATGAAAAGCAAAAAACCCGAAAAGTCCGGATTGCTATACTTCGCTTACATATACTACATAACATGGTGAATTTAATCATTCTGAGTTTTGGTTCACAATGTTTCACAATTTTGAGAAATTTTGTAATGAAAATGACCATTTTTAGAGAAAAAAACGATTTTAATCCCGAAACACATGTCATACATCATTGGAGTCTTCAGAAAAGTAATGTGTCTTGACGATATCTAAAACTTTCTAGAACATACCAATGTAGAAAAAATTAAGTTGTAGAAGAGAAAGATAAAAAACTGATTTTAAGGTGCAACGTACATATTTCTTAAGGAAAAATATATAGATGGCGGATATCTTCATCAAAGTTGTTCAAAATAAATTAATTTATAAGATTCCGCGCAAAAAAAATTGTCACCGAGCTAAAAAAAATTGTTTTTAAATTACAGTTGCACCTTAAGAAAAATTAAGGTTAATTAAAAAAATTAATCTTAAAAGATGTAGGATGTAGTCCTAGGAAACTTTCCTGAAGACATCATAGCATGAAAACATCTGTGAAACTCAGAAAAGACTTTTGACCGTCTTTTTTCACTATCGCCCCACTGTGCGTCGGTGCGTCAAAATAGAATTTTTTCAACTTTTCGCGAACTTTTTATATTGAAGGGCAGGTTGTTGGCAGTTGAAAATCGATAGTTTTGGACATTTTCACTTCACAGGAGGATCCACCAGTGCACAGTGTTTCCAAAGTGGCAAAGAGGTGAAAGAAATTCATTGAACCACGAAAAACAATTTTATCTATAGTGACTTCAGCAAAGTTTATTTGTATTTTTTTGCATTTAAAAAGTTTTAGTTCGGTGATTAATCCCTCTAAAGCTGTGAAGCAAGTTTTTGTTTGGTCATTTATGAAAATAAAAAAAAAACTTTATTTGGCAAAGTTGTTGAGAATATCTTAAGTATTAACTTCGCTGAAGAGACTATGTGACTTTAAAAAAAAAACTTTTCCTGGTAATTTTGTAAAATTTCAAAATGTATTTTTGTAATGTAAGTTTATTTGTATCTCTTACGACTTAGAAGTTATCAAATGTTTTAGTGTCCAAAAAGCAATATTTTGGTATGGAAGCCGCAATTTTCCGTAGACGACGACCAATACGAATCTGTAAAACAAATACTATCAAAATCGTTTGGTGGGCTCTAGCCTACTTTCAAGTCAAATTCGAGTAAATTCATTCTTTAGCATATTTTTCTTATCTTAGAGATGCAAAATATACAAAAATAATAATACTGTACTGTAAGCCCTCCTTAAGGGAATTTTTTACTAAATAATCAGAACGGGTTATGAGGTTTTGTCGAGGAACTAAAGAAGAATATTTTAACCGCTGCGGTTTATTAAAAGAAAAAATATGTTAGTCCAGGTGTTCGCGTTTTGACTTCGTCTCTTCAAAACCAGAAAAAATATGTGCCAATTTTGTCAATGTCATCGTTTTATCAGCCTAAAATTCGCCTAGGGGCTGAAAAAAACGGGTCTTCACTTTATTCAAAAAACGACTAAAACTCTATTATGAGGCCGTTCATAAATTACACTACATATTTAAGGATAAAAGAAGAAAGCATGAAGCATCTTGTAACATAGCGGAGAGAAGAAACGGAGGAGGGGGCTAAAAGCTTCCCAACTAGAAAAGGAAATCAAACATTTGAAATATGCACGTCCTTTTTAAAATCCAAAATCTTCTAGTTTAAATTAAATTGTGAATGGCCTAATAATAGTGGTTTAGTCGTTTCTTCAAAATATGTTTTTTCGCGCTAAAAATAATTACACAACAATTACACAATAGCTCAAAATGTGTTTTCTTCACGGTCAAAATAATTTTGATCACCTTTTGCCGCTTGGAAACACTGTGCACCTGGGACTTTTCCGTGCACCAACTTACTCGAAAAGTTGAAAAAATTCTAGTTTGACACATCGACCTTCTGCGTATTGAAATGTCCAAAATTTTCAACTGCCAACAACTTTCCCTTCAATATAATACACTTTCCCGAAAAGTTGAAAAAAATCATTTTGACGCATCGTCGGACTCCGCTGTGCATAGAAAATGTCCAAAACTATTGATTTTCAACTGCCAACAACAAGTCCTTCAATAGGTATTTATTTCTAAAAAATTGAAAGTTAACCGCATCAACTTCAACTCCAATAAACGGGAAAGTAACGCAAAATGTATCGCGATAACCGATGAACCGACGATGACGATGAATACGACGATACAATTATCGACGATGACGATGAAGGCGACGATACATTATCGTTAACGGAGTTTCCGATGACGATACATTATCGTTAACGAGTAACGCCGATAAATTATCGTGAAAAATGTATCGTATTAACAACCCTGATCAGGACATTGAAAAGCAATATAAGTGCTTCTGGGACGAAGACATGATGGGTTGCTGGATGAAAATTCAAGAAGTCTCTATCCAACACAAACGAAAGTTTTTTTTGACCGGAATTGTGATTGTGTGAACAGCACAAAGGTATATTAATAGATAATAAAAAGATTTCTTTTTAAGTCCATTGAGTGGTAGATATTTATTGAACTGTGCAGATTAGACTTCCCAGAAAAATAATTAATCAATCGGCCCACCCCTGAGTCGATTCCTAGTCACACCAGGAGTTCTTGCACAAAATTTGAAGCAAATCGGACAAGTCTAGCTACCAGACTAACATGCCTCAAGTTTGTATGAGATTTTTCGACAATTTACATGGAGAAAACCCACTAACTCGCATTTTTGCCGCTAGGTAACACTGTATGCATCGTATTATCACTGTAAGTGAAAATAAGATAGATAATTTAATTGTCTACAACTTTGTCGAAGACTGCTAGTCACCCCGGCTTTGTTAAAAGAAGTTATTAAATTTTTAACGAGGTGATGTCTGAGTCAGTTTTCCATGGGGCCTAGCAGTGCAAGGCTGTGTATGAGTACTCGATTCCCACGAACTATACATTTTTGTCAAATAACCGTTAGGTTTAGCTCAATAGTATGTTCAGAAGAGTTCTACCACATAATACGAGTTACGTTTTGGTTTGAAAATTTTAGTTCCAACTGTGACCGCATAGAGGGCGCCAACACTAACTTTTCATAGAAGAGAGATAGAATATCGAGAAGTTCGGAAGAATTATTGAAAAATGCCTGTTCTACAACTTTGTGGAAGGTACCTAATTTCTATCTCTCTCCGTTGAAAAGTTAGTGTTGGCGCCCTCTATGCGGTACAATGTGGAACTAAAATGTTCTAACCAAAACATGACTCCTATTGTTTACTACAATTCTTCGGAACATACTATTGAGCTAAATCTAACTGTTATTTCACAAAAATGATTAGTTAGTGCGAATCGAGTACCGATGCACAACCATGCACTGCTAGGCCTTATGGAAAACTGACTCAGACATCATTTCGCTAAAAGTTTAATAACTTCTTTTGACAAAGCCGGACATACTAGCAGTCTTCGACAAAGTTGTAGACAATTAAATTACCTTTTTTATTTTCACTTACAGTGATAATACGATGCGAACAGTGCCACCTAGCGGCGAAAATGCGAGCTAGTGGCTTTTCTCCATATAAATTGTCCAAAAATCATATACAAACTTCAGGCACGTTGGTCCGGTAGCTAGACTTGTCCGATTTGCTTCAAATTTGGAACAAGTACTCCTGGTGGGACTAGAAATAGACTCAGGGGTGGGCCGATAGGGGTCATTTTTTTCCTGTCACTCAAGTGCAGATACGCATTTCGTCAACGTCTTGCTATTACAAAGCCTTGACAGTATAATCCTTAAGAGGAATTTTTGTCTTCTACTTCAGCAGACGTCGCCGGCGATTCTTAGTTTACAGAGCATTACGTGGCTAGTGCTACGATCCCACTGAGACCCCTTCACAATAGGGGCTCGAATATTTGACGACTGGCATATGCGATCAGTGCTACACCCTCTGAACCGCTGCACCAGGGCAGGGCCTGCTAAAATTTCATAATTTTAATTTCGCTCAACGCGCCATAACATCAACATTTTCCATCCGATGTTGGTGATATTACGCTTAAAATTAACGTAAACCTATTACCTGTCATCTTAAATTCTAAAATGTCCGAAAATAATTTGCTTCAAAAATCAATTTAAAATGAGTAACTTTTAAATATGGTCAATAATTCACTTTTTTTTTAACTTGGGTTGCTTGCAAAACTAAAAATTTTACATATGATCGACACATATTATATGTTTTTGGAAAGGGCATCTCGGCACCTTTCAACCTGCATATTGATTATATTATTTTGGATGATTTTCACACGAAATATTGACTAAAAACTAAAAAAGTACTCAAAAACAAGTTTTTTGAGAATATCTCAAAATCGCTTCTTCGAGCAAAAAAATGAATATTTCTTTCGTATTCAGCGACCCAAAATTAGACTAGAAAATGCTTTTTTTCGAAGCTTTATTTTTCTTGTGAACTAGTGTTATCTAAGAAAACGACTGATATTCTTCTTGAATGTTAAAAGAATTATATCACTACGTGCCCTATTCGGATCCAGGTTTGGTACAAAGTAGGCGTGCGTTCTTTTATAGATTAACAATTAACAGAAAAATGTATATAGGCGCGACTTGTTATTTCGAGCGAATTATGAGAAACAACCGGAATGTTGCTTACGGGACATTAAAAAACAAATCAATTGTTATTTTATTCATGCTGGTCAATATGAAAAATTGTTGCATGTATTTTCAAATAAATAGTTAAAATATCCACTATGCTATATTTCACCCTAAGGAGGAAAAATTGGTAAAAACCAAAATTTCTCACTAGGGTGAAAATTTGTTGGTAAAAACCAGTCTTTGTACAGGAGGGCACAAATCCTTATTTCATACTATGTTGCGTTTCGGCTTCGCCTCATCAGAAACCGACACTAACACATTGTCGGAATAGATTAGCGCCGGCTTGACGCAAATCCCTTAAAACTAAAACACACTATGTGTTTCAATCACACGACTGATCAAACGTGATGTCCCGTTCGAGCAGAAGTTCTGTTTATGCCGATGAGACACAAGTGAAGCCGAAACTTGTCTTGGCTTAGCAGGCCTATGCGAAAGCACTATGCTATATTTCACCCTAAGGAGGAAAAATTGGTAAAAACCAAAAGTGAGAAATTTTGGTTTTTACCAATTTTTCCTCCTTAGGGTGAAATATAGCATAGTGCTTTCGCATAGGCCTGCTAAGCCAAGACAAGTTTCGGCTTCACTTGTGTCTCATCGGCATAAACAGAACTTCTGCTCGAACGGGACATCACGTTTGATCAGTCGTTTGATTGAAACACATAGTGTGTTTTAGTTTTAAGGGATTGGCGTCAAGCCGGCGCTAATCTATTCCGACAATGTGTTAGTGTCGGTTTCTGATGAGGCGAAGCCGAAACGCAACATAGTATAAAATATCCAGTTGCGTGCAACGGGAGTTATGTTAGTTAATCTTATAATGCCAACTTGCTTGCCGATGTATGAAACAGGTTCTTCTATGTGCTGAAAGTTTATAGCAAAACATTATCGTTGAGATTACAGCACCAAATGATGGTTAAATCATCCATCAAAATGCAACAATTAACGATCTAAAGCTAAGATATATTTCCTTAGAGAGTGGTATGTTTTATCCCATCTTCCACTTTATAAGAAAGGCCAAAAAAGTTATTCAACAACGGTGTTGATTCGACCAGAAAGCAAATTATTGTTCTTGTTCACGTCAAGGAAGTTCACCTCTTATTTCGGCAAACTTTTCAGACGATTCTTTTCGTGTAGCTCAAGTAGCAGGGTTTACAGGTGGGAAGTAAATACCGCATTATATTGCTTCCGGAAACACTTGATTCAATATTCTGTAGTTTTGCCTAATCTCCTTATTTTTGTTAAAAAATTAACTTAAATGTCAATTTCTCGACAATAATCACATTTTGAATCCAGAGGCTGTTGCGAATGAAAATTTATACAAACAGTGCGCCAAAATAACAAAACTACAAATTTATACAAACAGACATACAAATTACAAAACTAATAATTTTGTTACTAAGGGATAACCCTAAACTGTAATTTTCATTGGCCTATTTTACGTGTTTAAACAGTTAATTATTCAAGTTTATATGGACATGTTTCTTCGCAACGGTTTAGATTAACCCTTGGTAATCTTTGGTTTTGTTCAGCTTCGCAGTTCTGTTGTGCGATTGTGAAAAAATGTTAAGAGTCCTAAGGAACCTGTTTTTATTGAATAATTGTCCTCAAGAAAATCTTGTTTCGCAAGATTTGTATTGATAATTACTATAGTATATTTTAAAATAATTTGGCATACATATGAAATTTTTGACTTTCGAAAAAGTCCCTAGAACGACAGTTTTTTATGATTTTTGTTCTTAGTGGCGTCACTGTGTACTGTGGAGACACTGTCTCTCAACCACACCTTCCGGTCAGACTCTATTGTAATCTGCTCTTGACATAGCGAACAAGTATGCTGCGGTTTAAATATATTTGCATACCACAAAGCCCTAATAGCTATACAATGCAGAAGATAAACATGTGGGATTATAGTCAATATTCCTCCTCACGTGAAATACGTACGACTACAATATGTGTAGAGGAAAAATAACCAATCAATGCAACGAAAACGGTAAAAAATACAATACGGCGTGCATGAAAAATACTTCAAGAATAACGAAATGAACATAAAAGGAATCAACTCAAATGCCAGGGGTTAAGCGAATACGCCATTTACGACAATTTAATTGAATTGCTACCAGCGAATCGCAACAAGTTCAATGATGTTCCATCGATATTGCCCGCCGATAACGAACAAACTGACGCTTGTCGTACATACCTGTCCTATTTATTTATGATTATTCACTTTCCCCGATCACACTGACTTCGTATCTTTCTCCCCAATCAAATGTGCTAGACAGTGAGGCGAGTCGTACCAGAGATTGCACTTCCAAGCCGTACCCAATGTTCCACGACGCAATTGAATTTTACGCCAACAAAACCGTGGTTCTGTCGGCGTTGCACGGTTGCTGTATAATACAGCTATACACCGATCATTATACACCGACGAGCCGCAAAATTGATTCTGCCTGATTGCAATGGATTTCCCGAGACAGCATCTCCCGCACATTAATACCTACTATAATCCTAATCTACGACTGCCACGACAACGACGGCTTCGAAACCGACTCGATGGATGTGGTTTCACTGAAGCGGTTCCCGAGTAAAGTCTTCTATCAAATTGGAAACTAAACTTGGTGTTGTGGTGGTGCAGGTAACGATTACACAGGTTGTTATCGTTTTGTTTGTTTTGACAACACAAATCGAGGGCATTAAACAGAAAACTTTATCTGCTACCACAGAGAGCACATTGAAAACTCATTGAGATGTTGAAATTTTTTGTTCATTGCGAAATACTGTGAAGACCCGCCATTATCAGCCTCCGATTTTGTCTACCCCCGATTTTATTAACTTTTTGACCCGATTTTGCCAACTTCATATGAAAATTGACAGCTGGTAGTTTGATGAGGTCTAGCCGACAAACCAAGTTGAATTCGAGTAGAAATTCTTTCTTGAGCATATTTTTCTTATCTTAGAGATCCGAAATATGCAAAAATAAAAACAATATTTTTTTTTAATTTCGCGCTCTCGGACCCCCTCAATGAAAATTTAAACCAAATAATCATAAAAGGTTATGAGGCTATATCTAGGGACTAAGGAAGAATATTTTAAGAGCTTCGGCTTCTTAAAAAGAAATAAAAATGTATGTCTCGATTTTGTCAATTCCCCATTTTATCAGCCTAAAATTCACCAAGGGGCTGATAAAAACGTCTCTACACCACATTCCGCAATATATACGGAGATTAAAATTAGATTTCAATTTAATGCTGAAGTCAGCATTCACAAGATTCTTATTTGCTGTAATTTTAATGTTCCACCTTTCTCGGGTTATAGAACAGTCAATGGTTTGAAACTGCACTATTTAATTGCATTTAATGCTCATTGTACGTGTTGCAGAGCAGTGGCTAACTTCTCTGCACCCCAGGTGTTGATGATAGATCCAGTCCGGTGAAAATGCGCTTATATTCTAATTACTGTGGAAATCGAATGTTATTAGTGGATTTTCCGCCACCATTTTGCTTTCACTGTTCTGTTTAATCTTTGTGTTTGTTTTTTTTAAATCATGGTAAAACATGGGTAGAATAACAATGTTAAACGACAATAATCCTAAAGTGGCCGAGTTTCCTTCTATTTGTTGTGTTCACGGGCTCTTAAAGTTGAAATAGATACGGTCGGCCGCCAGTGCAGTAAACTATTTGAACCGGAAGTTTCTTTGTTCCGCAAGAATGTGTAATTCGATACTACAAACAACTTTGTAGAAGATTCCAAAAACGTAGCAGAATAACTAAAAAAGTTATCATGAAAAAACTAATTTTAATGTGTCTTCCATATAAAATGATCCATAACTCAAAAACTATTAAAGTTAGATACATAGTGTCTTCAGCAATTTCTTTTTACAACTTTGCCGAAGACACAAAGTGTCTATCTTAATTAGATCAGGAAATAAAATTCGTATATCAGTGATAGGTGAATTAAGCACTGAACCATATATTGCTGTAGATGCGCAATCATAAAGGCAAGAACTTCTCCGAACAATCAATACTACTAAAGTTATCGGAACAGACGCTGAGATTTTGAGCACGAAAACAACGTTTTAAAACACTGTGCACTGTGGGTAAGATGGACAAATTGTGTTTCTCACAAAATGAAATATTCAGTTGAATGGTACTGATACTATATGATTTTTAAAAGACTTCAAATGATTCCTAAAGGAACTGCTATTATCTAACATGCGAATTATCAGATATTCAAGCAAAATATTTTTTTATGATCTCAAATTACGGTTTGCGTGCAATTTGCGAGTAATGCATCAATCGATGAGTCGAATTTGCTATTTAACCTTACCCAAGCAACAATTCGAAGTTTCTGATAAAACTTCTACCAGTTAAGTAATGAAAAAATAATTAGAATCGGTCAACAAACCACTATGATATGGCCTTTTTAAGTAAACATTCCAACTTTTATTCAATTTTTTAATTTACACGTTATAGCTAACGTTAGGTAGACAACCCTATTTTCATATTTTTTCATCGCAGCATATAAATAACACCTTTTGTACATTATATTTGTATAATTAAATGGTATGGTTTTTCTTTAAAACAGCGATACGCCATACGATCTAATAGTCAATGGACAAACATGGCTTGAAATCTGGACGAAACCCCATCTATGACCACATAACGCTTTCAAATCGTTATAACTGTCGATTCCGTCAATGCAATATTCTCAAACTTGCAGGGGATACACTTAATTAATGTATCTTACGAATGCCAAGTACCAAATAAGTACACAAATATGTTTTTGTTTATAAAGATAGGACCAAACCCGTGGGTGTTTGCTGGTGATCTTATGAAACATGTCATAAATCTTCAAATCGCCATATCTCTTGAATCTCTTGGTTGAGTCATTTTGAAATTCACTGAGAAGATGCTTGGATACTGTATCTTTCGAATGCCGTATGCCAAATCTATGCTCATTTTTTGTAAATAATGGTTTTAGACACACCGATTGCATAGTTGTGTATCGGTACTCGATTCCCACCAACTATAATTTTTTATGAGTTAATGGTTAGATTTAGCTGAATAGCATGTTTAGAAGAATTGTAGTACGTGATACGAGTTATGTTTCGCTTAGAAAATTTTAGTTCTACTTGTGACCGCATAGAGGACGCCAACACTAACTTTTCAACGGAGAGAGTTAGGAATTAGATGGTACACGTATTATAACTGAGCGGGGCTTGTCGACAGGGAAAGTCCCTCGGAATGCACCGCTAGGTCATTTTCATTCTGAAATGGGTCGTTGGAATATCGGTAGAGCTAACACCTACTACACCTCGAGATTAAGTTGTTTGCATAGGGAAATATGAAAAAACTTTTTTTTTTTCATAATTACAGTGACGGCCCGTGAGATTTAGAAGGTTAACACACATATACGAAACTTTTCGAGGTGTTAAATATGGGTGTTGTAATACTTGTTGAAGAGATTCCAAACTGTTCATGAATGATTGTTTGATGGGGTGGGTAGAAATATGGGTGGGGTTTTTTTGTGTCGTTTTGACTTCAAATCTATTTTCTAGCCGGACATCAACAGCAAAGTAGTGACTGTGCAAAATATAAACAGTCCTTCGCATCCTGTACGGGAAGTCCTGACATATGGATCCACGTACCTGAACCGAGGGTCCGGATCCAGACACTTGTCTGGTTCTAAACTCAGGTCTGGGCCTTGCTCAGGTGTGGACCAGGTAAGGGGAAACGGGATGAGTTAGGTCAAGGAACAGTTCCGGATCTAGACTAAACTAGTTCGAATCCTTGGACTGGTCAGGATCCGCGACCATTGCCTAATTTAGTGCCTGGGCATAAAATGGAAGCAATTTTACATACCCAGACAAAAATTCTGAATTCCGCCTGGTTTCAGCCTGTATTTCGGCAGAAACTAACCAGAATTCGAACTGAAACAAGCCAGAATTCTGGCTGGTTTGGCTCGGTACTAATATATTCACAGGAATAGAACAAAAATTAACCCATATATAAACAGAGCCGAGATGGACACATAAATGTACAGCTATCGTAGTTCGAGATTTCACCCATTAGTATCTTTGCAGTAATATGGGTTTAGTACCGTAATGCGCAATTGCATGGTCTATTGCCAAAATGAGAGTAGCATCTTAC
Source organism: Topomyia yanbarensis (assembly GCF_030247195.1). Classification (NCBI taxonomy): domain Eukaryota; kingdom Metazoa; phylum Arthropoda; class Insecta; order Diptera; family Culicidae; genus Topomyia; species Topomyia yanbarensis. The sequence goes on along the minus strand of NC_080672.1, from coordinate 331,698,861 downwards.
CCAAAAGTAATAGAAACTTACTTAGTTTCTATATACGTAGATTATAATGTTTTCTACGACGAATAGGTTCGTTGTAAGTAATCCATATTTTCTTCCTGAAAAACTCTCCAACTTTTCTCTTGGTGCCATGAGAATCTGCACAACATTAGTGCTCACTTTTCGAACAGGTTTAAACCGCATTTTTATAATGCCTTCGATTGAGAAGACTTCTCGCCCGTCCTCTCTTAGTGTTACCAGTATCGCGGTAAGGTAGACGAACCCTTTTTCATCCCATTAGTCAGGATAAGACACTATTTCGAATGCAACTCTGCTTACAGTGATTAGTTTGCGCTTAAATAGGTATCAGCACCCTTGCTTCGTTCCTAAGAAGCAGTAACAGAAAAAAATCTAGTTTGGAAAAATTCAAAATTATCGCGATTGGGGGAAACAAAAAATTGAGTACAACGCACTCTTATTCATCCTACCATTTAACCTAATGCGTTGAATAGACACTGCTCTAACTAATATATTCAAAAGGATGGAATGAATACAGGAGCTAAGATGAGTAAGGAATCGGTTACCCTATCTCATTTCGAATAAGACTGAGTTTGTTCTTCCGTTAATATACAATCTTTTTCCTATTCTTTTCCCATTGCAGGTATGTCGATCCATTTCGTTGTTTCTCAAACATTTATTCAAGGGTAAGTTCATCGCAGCTTGTCACAATTTTCGTAGATTATAACGATACATTATATACATATATCTTTTCCGTAATACGAAATCGATTCATTATACAAGCGATACTTTGGTGCAACTTGCGCACAATAAGATCTCTAACGTCAGGCTCAGATTGTAGTATGTTATGATTAACTTATTATAGGATGACCTATGTGATAAAACTTAAACTGTTTTTTTGAAACTGTTTTTTGATTATTACTGCGGATCTACTGACGATTTTCCTGATAATTTCTAGACTATTTTGTTAGTCTATTATTAGGTACACTATGGAAAAATCAACTAAAAATCGATCTGATGTTATAATAGACATTAGAGTGGCTCGGCATAAACATTTTTCAGCACAGCACTTTTTGAGTTCCTTTTGTGGTCCAAAATGCATGTGCAGAATATGAGAGCGGTCGGATACTTCCAGGGTTTGCGCATTGCGTTGAAAGTTTGTATGGGATTTTATGTGGGAAAATCAATTATTTTGCATATACGTTAATAAAGATCACTATTTCACTCAATATGAAAAACCAGCTTTATAAAACTATAGTTCAAATCTTGGTTAACAAATTTGTCGAAGACGGTAACTAGCTACGAGTTTTCAAAAACTAGTTATAACGATTTAAAAACTTATGGTTCAATCCAAATGCAGAAATTCATTATTTCTTCCAACACTGTCGGTACACCACCGGCACCGATACTTTAAACTTAAATAAATGATAATATATTCATCGCAGAGAATACTCAATGGTATCCTTGAGTGAAATGTTCAGAATTAATTGCTGAATAACATAGACGTAGTCAGAAAATGAAAAGAAGAGAGGGGAAGGGTTGTGTACTCCCCAATCCCCTTTTCAGATAGTTTAGTATAACACAAGGAGTACATCTTCAACGCAGGTTTATACCGCCGAATTAAAAATTAATCTTACGTGTTTGAGTGCCACTATTTAAGGGCTCTGCTGTTATCTCATTTAAAATGGTACAACGGCTTGTAAGTTTACATATTTTAAAACCCTATTTCTTAGCCGTTCAGAGTCAGAATTAAAAAAGGCATATTCATAGATTTGCTGAAGTATCAGAATTATTTCTATTGACATTTTCGTTTAAGAATCTAGGAACGAAACAAGAATAGTTACTTCAAGCAAACGTTTTTTATTAAATTTAGTTAGGTTCACGCAAAACGAGGGTGATGCTAGAAAAACTGAAATATACTTCAGGTTAGAACCCAAGACGACTTCTAGAACTGAGTTAGTTTTAGCCTCAAGCAAAAGCAACACATAAGTTTTAAGTATACATAAATCCTAAATGTTGTAAATTTTTCTTCCCACAGCAACGATTGTAATATGATTCATATTTGTGTCTATCAAAATATTAAGAAAGTTTACATTTACAAGGACGTAATGATTCTTTGTCTTATATAAAACAATCTAAAAAGGGGCACTGGGGAGCATACAAGCCTATCCCCCTCTTCTTTTCATTTTCTGACTACGTTTATCTTATTTAGCAATTCATTCTAAACATTTCATTCAAAGGTACCAAGTCTCTGCGATGAATGTATTCTCATTAATTTAAGTTTTAAATGTCGATGTTGATGGTGCACTGGCAGTGTTGGAAAAAATAATAAATTTCTGCATTGAGATTGAACCATAAGTTTTGAATTCGCTATAACTATTTTTTGAAAACCCATAGCTAGTTATCGTCTTCGACAAAGTTGTTATCTAAGGTTTGAACTATAGTTTTATAAAGCTGGTTTTTCAAATTGAGTTAAATAGCGATTTTTATGAAAGTGAATGCAAAATAATTGATTTTCCCATATAAATTCCCATACAAACTTTGAACACAATTCGCAAACCCGGGAAGCAATCAAACGCTACCAAATTTTGCACATGTATTCGAGACCACAAAGGGAACTCAAAAAGTGCTGTGCCCGCTAGTTTAAATCATTTTGAAGTTTTCCCATACATCCGCGAGCCACTCTAATAGACATATACTAGACTGGCAACTTTTTTGAACTTTTTATCGGATCACTGCTAAACCAAGTGGTAATTAGCTCAACAAACCATATGCCAAATATGAGCTTTTTCTTATAGCCTTAGTACACTCGCAAGTGTTTAGAAGTTTCTATGGTGAAATATATGGAAAATCGGAAATATAACATCAAAATTCGATAAAAACTTCCACAGTTAGTCTGCATACCTCAAAACTTCAAGTTGTGTAGCTTTTTCAATAACCAACAACTTTGTTGAAAGTTGCATAACGATTGGAGGTTACCGGACTTATTTAACTTCGAAGATCAGAATTTTTTAAATATCCTTAGAATAGCATGTTTAAAATGTCCTTAGAATAGCATGTGCGAGAAAGAGAGGTAGCATATAACGTTATATTAAGATATATTTTTACCACAAAGTCGGATCAATATGCCGTCTGCTGCAATGTTAATCATTTCGTCTTCATTTATACATCTGAGAATTTTGGGTACCTAAGATGATACTGGCATTTTTTACTGAATTTATTGTTTCCATTGCCGATATTTTTACATACAATTCTTGTGAGTAAACATGAAACATCCGAACAAGTTTGTATTTGGAATGGGGCTTCTGGAGCCAATTACCATTCGATTAAGTGGTGTTCCGAAAAAAGTCAATTTTTGTGCCCGTCTAATGTATATTGATGCATTTAGAAAGTTGAGCTCCATCGATGAATTTGATTCATTGATTAATGACCCAATTTCAAAATAATAGTTGTCTAGCACTTCAATAAGTTCTAGCTGTTTCGACAAATCCCTCAATTCGATTGCTTGAATAAACATTTAATTTCTGCTGGCAATATGATTGTGATTAGGAGTGGAAAAAAAATCTGAAATCGATTCCTGATCTACAATAGTACTTTTCTTGGCATCGTCGAGTGCCTCAGTAAAGCAGTACCTAGCAGACGATGGCGCTGTTATTTTTTTTTTTCAATTATTGATGAAGAGAAGTAGAGCTCTTTCCTCAACGAGAAACATATCGCCTTAATCCGGTAGCATTACAAGTCTATGAAACGAGCCTCGGCTGTACAGGAAGACTTTAACATAAAAAAACAGATAAAACGTTCAAATTAACAATTTGAAATTACTCGGACGTAACTTAATTCAAGGTTTCCGCTTTGTTTTTCAACCACGCTTCGTCTCTTTTGTCTGTGAAACAAGGTACATTCGATGGCATTACTAGGAGCTTGCTGGCTTCTTTAATATTTTGGCCTGTTTGCTTGCAAGCTACAGACTCTTCCCTGTTGTACTTGCCAGTAATCCTCTTTTGTACGTATAATTCTTTGAAGCATTTCATTTTTTTGCTATTTTGTATATATTATTTTCTATTCATTTTCCGGAACCGAAGCATCCTCTCTACGATTCTATATAGGCACTGATTGTCCTAGGAAACCGTTTGCTGAAAATGTTGAAACCACCGCAGAAGCATGTTTCATTGGCGTTTTGTGGTGTTTGCTATATGTTCGAAAATTAAATATGTCAGAAGAGTGTTGGTATATGCCAATTGAAATTATAAAACAACAATAGTGGTATGTATTATGCTCATTTTACGTAGTCAGATCAACTTTTTCAATGTCGCACTCAACATCCATGTAATTGAAATGTTTATAAGACCAATGCGTTGATAATAATTAGAGTCTCATTTTGTAATAATTCATTATTTCCGGAATCAAACGTAACTTTATACTTGAATTTTAAATTGTTGTGTATTACGCCACCAGAAATTCACCTGAATATTAATACATTAATGTTAACGTTCGAATATATTTTAACAAAATAATAAGTACGGATAGAGTACCTGCTATGTGAATCGATGACTTTTGCGAACATCTTTAGTGTCTACAAGAATTGTTGAAAAATGTTATCCTTTCCTTATCAATCGTGTATGAAACAGACTGCTATTTAAATGTGATTCACTGTCATATGAACCTCACAAATGAAACCGGCGAGCTATGTTCAAGGACTAGAATTCGTCTCACCACAATAACGGAAAGCATTCATCCAATATCACGAGTGTGACAGCTTGATGTTATGATCTAATGTTTTTTCAAAGCTGCATATCTACACAAGCGATAGGGCGAGTGCGCCTGAGACAGACACTTAGCGATAATTTTAAATTATACCTTACTATCTAGCAGGTTCTAGTTTTTGTTTTTCAGATAGTTGTATTTTTCATTCGAATGAACGTATGCACAGAAGTTCTGTACGTTTCCAAACACTGAAAACTTTGAAGCGATATAACAAATTATAAAAATACTTTGGAAATCCTGGAAATTGCTATATTTGGATTTAGTAAAATCAGTAACCATCTCACCAGCCAAGTCTCCTTTAGATGATTTTTCCCCTACGCACATTCGGTGACCAATTTTGTTTCTAGCGGAAGATTAACTGCGTCTCCTAACGGCATGCACGATGATTCAGGCTGAAGTTCTGGATTTGATAACAAATAATGTCATGCTGCTGCTCGTAATTTGTTGCGCACTTTTAATGGCAATTAGATCACTGCTTCCAGATAAAGAAGCGACATTTGTTGTCAAGGTTGGCTGGTGTTATTTGAACTGCTAATAAGATAATTCCTGGTAATCTGCTTATGGTAGCATGGATAAGGCGATTCAGACAGTCAACAAATTAGTTAGATTAAGCAAACACACATTACGTTCATTGTTTTCATCTGCACTTAGGCTTTGGCTAGTTGAGAAAATGTATTCTACCAGGAATTAATTTCCCGGGCAACATATGTTGGTCACTATTAACTGGAAATTAAGTTCGATATTTGATAGGATTTAGAAATTAAGTTCGATATTTTTTTTTATAATTCGTTTATTTGACACGGCGGTAGCTTAACAGAGCCATGGATCTTTTATATGTTTACAAATGTAAAAATAAAAATATAAACAAATATTATTATAATATTGGATCTCGAGCGCGCAACTTTTTATTGCGAGCGGAGACCTTCTTTCGCGGGGTTTGCTGGCAATCTGCATCTGGGGGGTCATTTAATTCTTTTTTGCTTTTCACGTCCAGGTCGAAGCCGGCTTGGTATCCGCGATCAGATGTTTTTCCCTGTTTCTTTCACTTATTGTTGACCAGCGTAAATACGTCATTGTTATTGTTATCCTTGCCAATGTTGCTTACAGTTGATTTTGCGGTACTGGATGCTTCTTTTGTGGTTGTCATTATAGTCTGTGCAACTGCTGCCACAAATTTGGCCACCGTTTGTGGTTCAGGCATTGGTATTGAAAACTCTGTTTTGGGTTGGTTTGCCGTAGATGAGTTAGCAATCAGTTGAGATGCGTCTTCCTCTGCATCTTCCGCGCAAGGTTGTCCATGATGAGCTGTCTGATTACAATACTTGCACGTAGGAGTTTGTCCATCATGGGTGCATAGAGTAGTTTGCATAATTGTAGTTCCGTGAGTTTTGAGTTTTATTGTCAAGTAGGAGGGTATAGGCCTTTCAACCCGCATCCTCACTACAAAAACGCCGTTAGGAGTACCCGGGAAGAAGTTTCTCCAAGTATCAGGTGTAACGGATTCTACTTCTCCGTATTGCGACATGCATTTTGCAATTGGCTCAGGAGGGGTACGAGGTGATAGGTCATACAACCTTACATCTATATAATCATTCTCAATATATACGAGAATCTTAATTCCAACGTTGTCACTTTCAACCACGTGTTTTAAGTTGTTCTTCAAAACGAAACGCTCGGCTTATGCTAACGTGTTGAATAATATTAACACTGCACTGCGAAGATGATGATACTGAAGGTACAACACTTCCAACAAGTCTAAGATGCATTTTTACCTTCAGAAGGTATTCCACTTCATTAAAACTCGGTCGTTTTAAACAAAATTTAAAGTCAACGACCGCAGCGTTGGGTCGGAGTAGAGCTTTTTCGTCAACTTTACTCATGATGACAAGAATAATTCGATGTTTCCTTTGTTCTCGAGACAATGCACACTAGATCGAGAGTCCTGTTGTTCACTTGACTCGATTGTACGTCTGACTGCGGCAGAAGTAGAAAGTAGACTGAAGTTCGATATTTGATAGCATAGCGAAAAAAATTATGAATTTTCAAATAAAAGATATGAACAATTAAGATAATTGTGCCCTCATATTGCAATAAATGAATAAATGAAATAAATGATTCATCATGGCATCTTTATGTATCCTACAAATTTGGACTTTTATATTAGTTCGACCAGTGTCTTCTGTTACTATTTCACGTATTAGCCCAAAGGGTAGGAAGATTAACGACTTGAAATAAATAAATAAATGAATAAATAAATAAATAAATAAATAAATAAATAAATAAATAAATAAATAAATAAATAAATAAATAAATAAATAAATAAATAAATAAATAAATAAATAAATAAATAAATAAATAAATAAATAAATAAATAAATCAATAAATAAATAAATAAATAAATAAATAAATAAATAAATAAATAAATAAATAAATAAATAAATAAATAAAAAATAAATAAATCAATAAATCAATAAATAAGTACTCATTAGAGTAGACTTTTCGCCTGCCTCAAATGCGAGAGTTTCACATTTTCTAGGACAGATTTTTATTGTACTACTTCTTACGAACGAAACAAAGATGTTTAGCACAATCCAATCACTGTAAGCCGAGTTACTAACAGAACAGTGGGACTTCATGACTAAGGGGATGGATTTGTCGAACGTCTCAATATGATTCAATTTTACTGGAACATTAACCCTGAAGAGTTTTGGTTCCAGCAGGATGGAACTATGGCCCGTAAAACGACGATTTTTTTAGAAGTTCGGCAATCCAGCTTTTTTCCCGTTTTCCCAATCATTTGACCACTAAGGGCACTATCTAACTAAGGGTCCCCTATAATTGAGCACATGCAAGCAGGTGTAGAATTGCATTCCATGAAAGTGAAGAGCATCACATTACAAAGATGATTAATTTCTGTGTACCATGTTTAACCGAAGGTTTCTAAATTGGGCCATTTTTAAAGCAATTGAAAGATAACAAAACAGTTTAAGGCTTTCACTCCGGGGCTTTTATGTCAGTAGATGTTAAACTTCATTGACGAGTATTGCTACTTCAGGAGTCTATAACTGAAGTACCTACCTTTTCATATAACTCTAATTCTAATAAGTGTCCTAGACACCACAAAAAAAATAAATTGTCCAATACACACGATATAAACCACAACAATACGATTCGATTTGTTGCCTTTTGCCTCGACTAACTAACTGAGACTAACTGAGATCCGTTTGACTAATCTGTTTAACCACGTATTACAGTTAACCAAACATTTTACGATAACAATTTACAAAACAACAAGTAGCAGTATACCACCAATATCCAATTTCTTCTTAAATATCCTATTTACGAATCAAAGAGTACTGAACGTTGCCAATGTAATAGAACTTGGCACAGCCGACTTCTACAGTAGAAAAATCATTGTTTGTCCATAAATTGAGGAAACTTTTATTGTGTGTTAACATATCATTTTTTTAGCAACAGAATGATGATCTGCTTGTGTTCGGCATATTTTAATTGATAATTCTCCATACTTCTTAAATGTTCATGAATATATTTAGGTAGACCCGTTTTACAATTTCCAGATTGCACGATTTCGCATATTTATAACTTATTGTGGCGAATGAACTAACATATGTTTACTCTATTTAAACAGAAATATGTTCACAAATTTTATATTTGTTATTTCGACGTATGAAAATTGATTTTTAAAATTCATTCGAAAACAATGCGAAAAGGATGGGTGAGTAATGTCTGTGATACTGGAGTGTCGTGACTAAATTTCAGACTGTTATTGAAAATCTAATAATCAACGGATCACGGAGTGGTTCCGAAAAGAGCCTTTAATGTTTTAGTTAATGTTGATGAGTAATGCGCTTCAATGTAGTAAGTAGAAGATATATTTCGTAATTTTCATATCTTAGCCAACACTACATAAATGGATTTTGAAATTAATTTCAAAATTTCCTAGAATTATTTGAAAATTTTGCATTTAAACGTGATTTTTTTTTAAGTGTAGTCATGACACCCCGGTTATGCCACAGACATTACCTACCCATCTGTTTACAATTTATGGTGGTATTGCAAAAAACTTGTCAAATGCTTAAAATTTACGTTAGAGAACGAGAGAAAATCAAATGAAATCTTTATGCGACGGAAATAGTCACCTGGAAAAGGTCCACTTTTTGCTGTTTCGACCAGAATGGCGACTTAGGTTACCGAGGCTCTTTGTCATTTCGAACGACCAGCAGCAGATGACGGTCTTTTCATTATCACGGGCAGCGTTTCCTGCCAGCTCCAATACTTCGGCGGCAAGATATTCCATTCATGCTGTCATGCAGTCGGGTGCTCAAACAACGACGCCCTCGGTATAGTTGCCCTCTCTCATCAAACGATGGATTCGACCGACAGGAAACTCTCGGCACGAACCGAGTAGTATTTTGGCGATCTCTTCACCAGGGTAAACAATAATCATGCTTATTAGTTAGCCACCTGCTGTCTATAACATGGGAGTAGGTAGATTACTATTTAAGATGTATCATTTAGTTCATTTTCTACGTCTGATCATGATAAACGAGTGTACAAAACGTCTATTGAATTATAAATGAAAAAACCTACCTCAAAGAAAATTCGTGCAAAATGATAAATATTACAATAAGCCGTTATTTCTATTCCTATAGCGATGGTGGAATATGAATGAACCTCAAGGTCAGCTAAGTGGAACGTTTCATCACATGAGGAATGTACTGCTCACAATCATTGCATTGTTGGACTTAACATCTTTATCGCGATCAAGGTGGCTGTCATACACTGATCAGAAGAATTCGAAACCTTAAAACCAGCTTATCATATACGGTCAATTGATGTACTTACTACTGACTACTACTTCTTGGCGAATGCATTTTCAATTTTAGTTAGCACAGTTAGAACCAAAACATATAATTTCTTGAAGATTGGTCATTATTTGGCTTTAGAGCTATGAGAAGAGAACTCCGAAAAAATTAACGACAATACAAAAGAAAAACGGTCACTATCAACAACAAATACTTGTCTTTATATTTTGCTAAAATTGTGAGAATTAGAATGCGCTACTTTACTTAATCCTCTAAAATAGCAACGTTCGCGTTGACTACATTTGACAACTATTGACATACAATAGAGGGATTCCATCGAAAATCGGCCAACCGCTGAATATGACAATAGACAATTCTAACAAAACATTGCAGTTGTGTTCGGTTTATGAATCTCCATTTGTCTGCCAATTGCAATATTTGGATACAAGAGCAATTTTTCAAAAGGGCGTAGACGTTCCTACTTCCATTAATTTCGATTTATTTTTTGTTCTATTACTGTATTTTATATAGCAAAACTATCTGAGAATGAGTTACAGGGGATGAATACTTCTGTACGAAAAAATATACACTGAAAAAAATGTTGAGTCATTCTTCAAAAAATCGAAAACTTATTTTTAATATGAATTTTAATTAGCAAGAAATATTATTTTTTTGAAATTTTTTATGTTTCGTCAACAAAAACCTAAAAAGAAAAGAAACATTTCGAATGTAATTGCATGATGGAGAACTTATCGGTAAAAAAGTTTTTCTAACATACATGTTTTTAAATGTCATACTAATTGACATACAAAAATATAAATTTATTGCAGAATATAATTCTAAGTATCATTCTGAATCAAAATGCATTCAACAATTTTTTTTAATCACGATGGATTATAATTAGAATTAGAATAATTAGCATTATCCTTCCGATTGCAACAAATATCCCACTACAGCCACATTGGTTTATTGTGCTATAGGATTGGTTGGTTTCACTCGAATAAAAAAATGCGGCGGATCATTGTGCATTGATGTTATTATAATCCTCTATCATATCTCACCAGAGTCATGCTGATCAATTCCACACGCCAAACGGTATGTACACTCAATGTTATGCAATGCGATTGTTACTTCCAACAAAGAAACGGCAACACGAAGGATACCTGTGATGGCAGATGTTACTTGAGCTGAGCAATGCAACTTCCAGATTTATTTTTCCTATCATCCAATAAAAGTAACTATTCAGTGCCAACCCCCATCCACTTGAAACCATTTCCAATAGCTGTCGCTAGTATTGCAAAAATTTGGACGTAATTGAGTTTCCTTGTAAAATCGTTGCAGCATATTGCTGTTTGTTGCTTTTTTGTCCGGCTATTTTCTTCGGGTACCTCGCGGAGAGCATTTCACCATAGGCTACGGGACACGGGGTAAAAACTTTTCGTAGAGCATCTTCAAGCTGGTTTGTACACATCGTAGATAGCATGCAAGTTAGCGAACATGCCCCTGGCCTCATCTCCATAAATATATGCAAACAATATCCACTGTTCCACATTGTACTGTAGCACATACATCCAGTCGGGACACAGCGGCACTGACACGGGAAAATATGTACGAACCTATACGTTTTCGCTTCTTGCACTTGGCCCATCGTAAAGTTGTGCTCCTACTGCTTGGAGTCCCGATGGTAGCTGGAGAACACACTCACATTGTTTTTCGCATTCTCTCAGCAGTAAGCTGTAGACACACAATCCCACATGTTATGTTGCAGAGGACATACGCAAAGCAACTTATCTAATCGCCACAGAAATCGTTCCCGATACAATGTTAAAAAGTGGGCTCAAAGGCTGATGGTACAATTTTACGTTTTCCTGACCGGTAAACCTTAATCACTCGGTCAACGGTCCATATGTCAGCATTTAAGAATAAATAATTATCAAAACTAGTTTACCAATTCAATAAAATTGAACAAAGCACGTATATTATTATGAGCATTTTAAAAATTGTACTCGTCCATAGACGAACTGCAAGATTTAATTATTTCGTCGAAAATCTTAAAGTGCAAAATTTTAAACAACCTTATCAGTATTTCCCAAGTAACCAATAAGCAATAACATGTTACATTACCAAGTAACTTTAACATAACGTAAGCATTACATTACTATGAATGTCGCATGAAATCGAATACAAAAAGAACTAGTAAGTTAGCAAGTCATTGACTAATGAATTTGTGAATAAAATACTAGAAGAGCCCAGTGCAATTTCGTACTTCTCTGTTTGAATAAGACATGACGCGATGTGTCTCGATGTGTACTTTAAGTCGTGTGAAATACATTCTCCAATTTGTTCATGTCGCATTTCTTTTTGCTTGGCAACAGTTATAGGCGGTATTTGGTAATGCGTTAAGTAAACTTTTCTTATTTTGCTCTCTTTGGAATATTTCTGGTGAGTTTGAAGCTACTTATTCAAAGAGTGGTTAAATTCCTGGTAGGTACATGAGAAGTGTTTTATGTATCCGTACTAGTTCTACTGCTACTCACAAACCAGGGATATCCACCACTGTACTTGGACTTCGACCGCTGCTATCGCTTATGAACAAAAATCCCCATGTGGACCTTTTTGCGCTTTTCAATTACTATATGTAACTAGCGAGAGAATTCAAACCTGAGTTTCTGGAGTGTAACACGATTGTTTCGAGGGATATTTTGTTATTTTTATCGCTTAAGAGATATTGACCACCCTGATAAAGTCACACTTCTCGCTATCACGTGAAACTGTAACGTTGAGGCAAATTCTATCGTTGAATACTTTTCCATTCTAATCGCCCCACAGAGGAGTATCTGGAACAAATTCTTGGCCAATAACCAAAAAAAATTTTTTTTTGAATTTTTATTTCGTTATATTTTTTTAGATACTTAAAAGCATACTGTATATTGTGGCAAAATAAAAAGTATGCCAAAAAATGCTAAAGATTTTTTGCATGGATGCAAAATGGTGATATTTTAAGGGTTTTTAATCATTTTTTATTATATATCCAGCAAAATCGCTTTCAAGTGATGATGACTGTATTAAATAAGACAATATTATAACAAACGTAATAGAACACAACTATTTGTATAACCTCCGCTTGAAAATAACCGAAAATAATAGTGTTGCTGTTTGTTGGACCAGCTTTAAAAACACCTTTTTTAAACAAGTTATTCCAAATTTGAATGATAAAAAAGTTACATTATACGGCAAGATCCGGCAAAGTTTGCTTAAACAACATTACAAAACAAGTTTCCGGCTATTCAAAAAACATTCAATCTCTTCCGATCTTTTCCGATCCACAAATTCCAAGCGATTTGAAAATATTGATATATTTACTAATTTGAGGTACGCCAAAATGCTGTAGGGTCAAAAACTATGTTTGGCAAAATGAATCTTTATGAATATGTGCACAGGTATCCCTTTTCTTCTTCTTTTTCCACTGACCAACTGTTCATGCAGCGGAAAAAAAACAAATGTATTCACAAAGATCACCTCGAAAATACTAATATTCAGGAGGAACTAGAAAATTGACCCCTGCACTGGTAAGTGGATAGATGGCAAATAGTCCCAAAAACCAGTTATTTTCTATTTGTAGTTCATATTAAGGCATAATAACAGCAATAGCCGCAATAAATAGTTTTGGCCAGGATTCGACCCCAGTTACTCCTCTGTGCGCCCCTCATCTGGGTGATTAGAATTGAAAGCGTAATCCAAATTTGTAAAAGATACCTCGTTTTAAATTTTGCTGTAGGCTGTAACCTGGAATACCGGCAACGAAAACATTTTCTATGCAATCAGAGCATTTTTTTTTTGAATCCCCCACTTCTCTGTCATATAACTCGTTCACTTTATCATAGTGTTTTTCCTTTCGCATGTTTGTCGGCAGATAACGAGTTATTTTTGATATTTATGTGGCATAATTACTTATAACGTCACGTCAGTCGAAAACTGAGTAGCTGGGCATCGAGAACTGACCTCATTTCCATTGAAAAGAAACATTTTTAAAAACGTTTGCCTTCTTGTAACCAGAGCAGCAAAAAGAGTGACACGTCGATTCAAATTGATTTTTTTTTTAAACTGTGTATAATACCTGCATCTGTGATCAATGATTTGCATTACCGGCCCAAAGAAGAACCAATCTATCTATCTATCTATCTATATATCTATCTATCTATCTATCTATCTTCTATCTTCTATATATATAAAAGTCAAAGTTTGTATGTATATGATTTATAGACTCCCAAACGGCTTAACCAATTTCCGTAAAAATTTGCACACAGTAGGTATTTGGTATGGGGCGTGTTTTTGTGTGCTATTAGTTGGAGATTATCTGCCCGCCAGATGGCGCTTTGGAACAAATTGTGTTTTCCTCCTATTTCGCAGAGTGTCGCAGCAACCCGCGATGGGTATTAGCTAGTTGTTTATATAATATGGTTAACAATATGTGCAATTAGCAAAAGAAATGCAGATGTTCGTCCGAAAACATTCTGTCTTCATAGAGTTGTGTTTTAAGTTGTTCCCACCGCCAACAGTAAACTATTTATTTGGGTTTGTTTTAAATTCAGATTTTCATTTACTAGGGTTCAGTTTTTAAGATTATGTCACTCTACTAACTATGAAGATAAAAATGATACAACATCAAGAAGCTTCAACCTGGAGGAGAAAAGAAATGGAGAAACGGCTTGTCATTCTACGTTACAAACACTGTTCGGTGTGCTGCCGTTGATAGCAAAAGCCAGCCAGAAACGGGGCTCGTTATTCATTCGAGTAGCAAAAGATAAAAGTGAAACGGTTGTTACGGGATTTCGTCGATTTATAGAAATCCTGCTGAATCACACTGAACTCGCAATTTGCTTGTTTTAGGTGCAAATGCGACGCGGCGCTTATTGGAGCCTCAACTTTGACCTCAATTGAGGCATAGTATGAATAACATAATTCTGCTTTGATCATATACATCAATATAGTTCAACTGTTCAATGTAACGAAATATATCGACACAGATCTTTCATTGTGGCCTAAGTCGCAATGTACTCAAATGGAGAAAAAATCAGTTCAACGATGTTTTTCCAAATGTAGCTGTTATTGTAGATATAAATTACTTTATGACCATGTTTTTCCTAAAGCATCTTTGGTTGAACCTTATAACAATATAACAAAGAATTTGATTCCTATTTAGTGGGGAAAAAACTAAAAGAATGCTTACACCCAATTTGCATTCCAGTCGTGATTTCGCCCTTCAGTAATCGCCATTTGCGAGAGGGCAAAATCGTGAACATGATTTTCAGAAGGTCGCGGTAAATGGGGTAAACTGACTGCCTTGCTTGGTAGGGCTGGATAAATAGGCGAGCTTGACAGGATATTTTTAATAGGGCTCAGCAAATGGGCGCATAGAAACCTAATGCAAATGAAAGGGCGCGTGCATATTTTCTTCAAATTTCATGCAAATATCTAAATATTCAAATGTTTATGTGCAACAACCACCGAGTAGACATGATCAAAGTAGATATTAATTAACATTTATAATAGAACCGCCGCACAGAGGCGTAACTAACTTCAAATCCTGGCCAAAATAGAAAAAATATTGTTTTTGTTTATTTGTCCATATTTTCAGCTTAAATTGTTTTTCGGAACATACTCTAACGTTTTGCTTAAAAAGAAAAGCGTTTTCGTTTGAAAAATTTTGTATGCAATTATTTGAAATCAGTGATTTTTTACACATTTAATTAGTTTGAAAGTCATTATCCCTCAATTTTTCAGATTGCACAAAAACTAATTACCCAAAGTCGATATATAAATCAAAATCGTGCTTTTCATAGCAAACTCCATCATTGGGGTCAATTTTAGCTTTTCTTTGTCATTTTTGGGTAGGTTTTATGAAAGTGCTCACTTTTTCCAATTTTTCACATATTCGTTAGTAAAAAAAAGTACCTTGTCGGGCAATGTCGGGTAAATCTGTTAAAAAGAGAAGACTATTTGGAGTGTCCTCTCACTGTTTCACGAAGAAAACATTCCCAATTAATCCCATTCGGTTTTTTAAAGCTGTTTGAAAATGTCGTGTTTTTTGCTCAAATTTAAGAGAATGCAATTAAAAAAATCAGTATTGGGGCTATTTAAAAGATCTTATATGAAAAGAATAATTTGAGACGGTACCGGTGGTTGAGTGATAAGCGTGACCGCCACTCATTCCAGTTGGCATGGGTTCAATTCCAGCCAAGGTCATTGAGATTTTTCTGAGGTGAAAAAATCTGTGGTCACGTCTTCCTTCGGAAGGGAAGTAAAGCCGTTGGTCCCAGGTCTATGAGTTGATGGATCGATATCTAGTCCAGAAGTGAGGTCAGCTCTCGGTAAAGAAAGAACTAGAATCCAACTTCTACTATACTTACTCACAAATATCGTCCTCCCGTGATACTTGTGGAGTGTGCAGTAGTATATACGGCCTCTAGCAAAAGTAAGTATCGCACTATCCATTCCTTCACTTTCCTTCCGCGATCTACGTTCGGGCCTGGCCGGAGCCGGTATTGACCAATAAACAATTTAGGATTACCAGGAGTTTCACATTGAAAGATGTTTCGCTACTCCCAAGTATAATTATCTACTTATTCCCTGTGCAACTTCAGCTAGTCCAGATCGATAACGGAGTAGCGACCAGGGCTGGTCGCACAAGCTCAAGCTCAAGCTTATATGATAAGAACGATTTAATTGAATTCCCCATATTATTTTTTGTTAGATTGCGTCCATTAACCAAATTGAGCTATTATGACCACGATAGCCATATAAAAGAGTGTGAAATATAACTTCCACTAACCTTGCTATATGAAACGTAACGCACACAAGTTAGAAAGCGAAGCATCAAACAAATTATTCAATCTTCTCATTCCAGTTCCTTGTCTCCGGGATTGCGTGTTAACGTGAATGATCCAGATTGAATACGATAATCACTTGGATAGATTTCTATTAGCGAATTTACAAAAACTTGAATATTTTTTTCTACTTGAGCTTGAGCTTGTGCGACCACCCCCTGGCTGCTACTCCGTTATCGATCTGGACTAGCTGAAGTTGCACAGGGAATCAGTAGATAATTATGCTTGGGAGTAGCGAAACATCTTTCAATGTGCAACTCCTGGTAATCCTAAAGTGTTTATTGATCAATACCGGCGCCGGCCAGGCCCGAACGTAGATCGCGGAAGGAAAGGGAAGGAATTGTTAGTCCGATACTTGCTTTTGCTAGAGGCTGTATATACTTCTGCGCACTCCACAAGTATCACGGGAGGCGGATATTTGTTAGTAAGTTTAGAAGTTGGATTCTACTTCTTATTTACCGACGCCAGAGAAGTGACTCCACTTATCTGGATGAAATATCAATCCATCAAACTCATGGACCGGCTTTTACTTCCCTTCCGAAGAAAGACGTGACCACAGATTTTTTTACCTCAGAAAAATCTCAACGACCTCGGCTGGAATTGAACCCAGGCCAACTGGAATGAGTGGCGGTCACGCTTACCACTAAACCACCGGCGCCGTCAAAAACTTGAATATGTTTTTCTACTATAAGAAACCCAGAAAAGCAAAATAAACATATGTACTTGAAGCAAAATGTTTTGAGCTTGAGTTTGAGCTTGTGCGACCACCCCTGGCTGCTACTCCGTTATCGATCGAGACTAGCTGAAGTTGCACAGAGAATCAGTAGATAGTTATGCTTGGGATTAGCGAAACATCTTTCAATGTGCAACTCCTGGTAATCCCAAAGTGTTTCTGATCAATACCGGCGCCGGCCAGGCCCGAACGTAGTTCGCGGAAGGAAAGGGAAGGAATTGTTAGTCCGATACTTGCTTTTGCTAGAGGCCGTATATACTACTGCGCACTCCACAAGTATCACGGGAGGAGGATATTTTTGTTAGTAGAGTATAGAAGTTGGATATACTTCTTCTTTACCGACGCCAGAGAGGTGATTCAACTACCTGGACCAGATGATATCGATCCACCAATTTCATGGACCGGGGACCAACGGCTTTACTTCCCTTCCGAACGAAGACGTGACCACAGATTTTTTCACCTCAGAAAAATCTCAACGACCTCGGTTGGAATTGAACCCAGGCCAACTGGAATGAGTGGCGGTCACGCTTACCACTCAACCACCGGCGCCGTCAATGAAACAAAATGTTTTAATTTATGAAAACAGTTGAAACAGATGCGAGGTTTCCTCAAACTGATAGATTACTCTAAAAACACGTTTACATTGAAAAATAATAATGATTGTGGAATACGTTTATTTTCGGCTTTGCATCACACTGCAAGGATATTATTTTCATATTTTAGTCATAAATTGTCTAAAAACCATTTTTTATCACTTTTATCGTAAAAAAACTTAAAAACATGTGAAATAATTTTGGCAGTGGATTTGATATAGTTACGCCACTGTGCGCCGTTCACAGAATAATATTGTGAATAGTAACCATTCGCCCCTGTTCTGTCAAAAAATGTTAGTTTAGCCTTTAAATTCCATATGAGAAGAGGGTCTAAGTCGAAATCTCGAAGAAAATGTTTGTTTCGCCGTTTTGTTTTCTTTAATTATAAATCGATCTATAAGCCATTTTAACTATGTTTCACCTCAATCTTGTAGTATTTTAGTCGCATAAAGCCATAATAGCGAAAACGCACTTTGTTTACATTTGCGATTTAAGATTTAAATCTTTGTTGATATATCCTTCCCTAAAATTTGTGCCGATGCCAACTCCCTAGTTCAAACAAGATTTTGCCTTGAACTCTTCCAGTTCTTCACACAATCCAGTCATATAGCTAGATAGGTCAAAATAAATTAAAATATGAAAAATGTCTTTATCTGTCATTCTCTAGTCGGTCAGGATCGATTTTAAGAGCATATGAATTTTGTTAAATTATCGATTATAAGAATATTGAAGGTCAAGGTCACATCATTCATCACAGTAACCTTGGGAAAGCAAGTGACGTTTTTTTTAAAACGCCTGTTCCGTCATAATATTTTTCCCGTATTTTCAGAGGAAAAAGTTGCAGTGACCAGGGCAAGTCTGTGTGAAGAATTATTCTTCCACTATTGGATTACTGAACTCTAGGATTCGGATTGTCAAACTCAAAAGAAAGAAGAGTGTTGAAGAAATATGAACCATTGAAAGAAGTCTATATCCCTATCAGAACAAGACTAGCGGATCGCACGAACTACTGCCTATGGTTCTCCAGCAAGATCGGATATCGAAATGGTGAAGGAAGCTCACAGTAAAGGAAGGAAATATAACCTTCTAAAGGTGAAGAATTTCGGGATCCATATCCTTAGCAGGACAGGACAAGCTGCTCACGTGGTTGTAGAGAACTTATTCAGAACAAAAACAAGGACATTTCTATTGAGTGCTGTATTTATATTTATTTGTCTTAATCTGCTTTCTATTTTATCTTTTAAATTTTCACTATTAATTTATTATTATGTTATTTCCTCGTAATATTCCCCATTTTTGTAGTTATGTTTCGACTTTAGAATGGATGTTGATTCAAAACAAAGTTGGTTTGAACGACACTCCAAACAATTCAGACATTTCTGTTGAGAAAACAGAAATCCGTATAAGGATATATACTTTATCTTCAAAGGGCTTTATACTGTTTATTTAGGAAAAAAACAAACAAATATATGATTTTCACATTTCTTCTGAGATTTATAAAAAAATTAAATCCATCAAAGAAATTAAAAAGCATCTTTACATGAATTAAAAATTACATTTTCTGATTGTATTGAGGCGTATTCTTTAGCATCTTCTAAACTCTTTTCTGATATTGATAAAGTTTATATTCCTTCTAATCTTGTTGAAATGATGGAATTATGTTTGACGAATCTATTAATTCTCATGATATGATGAATCATGAATCAGGAGTATTTAAAAATAAAAGCATTTCGTTTGTAAATCTAAATTATACCAAAGAAAATTAACTAAAAGCAAAAGGAATTTCATTAGCTGCATTACTTTAATCTTCTTCATCAATTTTTGTTACTGATTTTTTTTTCGTTTTTCTTTCGTATGATGATAATGATACTTCTGATCTTCAACCCCACTTGCCCCAATTATGCCGTTAAATTTCAACTTGTTATTCTAATATTTCCATCGAATTATTGACACCATAATATAGAGACAATATTTCGATGGAAATATTAGGATAACAAGTCGAAATTTACCCGGTGTAATTCACCATCTGCCGTACCCCTGGGGTAAATTCACCCCCGGTTGAAAAACACTGCTGTAGCCTAATGCTGATGCTGTACATAACACTGCAGGTTTCCATAGGCTCCAAAACTTAATGATTGTTTATTATTTGGCTTTTTTATATATTTGGATGCAACAGCATTGGTAATACATATAATAGGCATGAAATGTACTTGTACCAACACTATTAACTCAAATGAAGGAATACTTTCTTCATTTCGCCCACGGAAAAAATAGAAAAAAAAAATTCTACACTTGCAAGAGATAAATATCTCACATGGTTTTTTTCTAATCCGAAAAACAAGCGTAGGATTAAAATCTCTATAATAACGAAAGCCTTGCGATTGCTTTTATATTTTTGGTGGATTATGCCAACCGTCCATTATGCCTAACGTATATTATGCCAATCGTCCATTATGCCTAACGATCATTATGCCTAACGTATGCCTAACGTACTTATGCCTAACGGATTTATGCGAAACGTCGCGCATCCTTCGTCCCCACCCCTAAAAGTGTTACGTAATATATGAAAGCGGTAAAAACCGCGCCAAAACTAGAAGAGCGGAGGAGAGCGAGGGTAAGTCAGTTTAGGAGACAGCTTGGAGAATACGGATCACGCCGAATAGTGTTCAGCTGTTGCTCATAAATTAGGTTAGTAGGTACTTATTCCTGGCGAGCTGGGTAGAAGTTATGCAAAACGATATTTTATTGTTTACACTCTTTAGCTGCTCGGGTGGTCAGTCATCAGATAGCTTGCAACATGTGTTTGCAATGGCATCGATACTTGACTGGGTAATTCGGAATGCTAAAAATGCATTTCGAAAAAATTTAATGAAGCCACTTTCGTTGTGCGGTGTCTGAGAAAGATTTAGAATGATGTGACGTTAGGGAATCAATGACAAATGAGCTATAAAAATATTAAATGCGCCATATATCTGCGTTTGTGAATGGATTTAAATAGTTTATGGCTTCTTTGGAAGACTTTTTGAATTTCTTTCTAATAATATACGTCTAGCGTGATGGAATTGTTTTGTTTGAAAGTTATATGTCTAAAATACATCGAGTTTTCAAAAAAATCCATATTTCAGAAACTAAAAACAAAAACTCAAAGTAAATTATTGGCGCAAAATTGCCATATTGGAGCTTTCAATTGAAACTAGTATCGTTAAGATAGAATAAGTCATTGCTGAGATAATTAGGCGACACCAAAGCACATTACTGCACAGACAATGTCGCAATTCGTCGAATTAAGTCGATTATATGAAATTCATTCAGGCGTCCGGGCATCCGAAAGAGTTTTAGAAGTTTGAGCGAATCCTTTACACAATATTTTAGAAAAAATATAAAAAAATGTTCTCGGACTAATTAATATTATAAACATTCACTTGATGGAGATGCACAGTACTTTACTATTTAAAAACTATCACATGCTTCCATCGTTAAGGTTGATCAATACACTGGCACTATCTGACGTATACTGATAAACGTGGCATACAATTATTTCCGATGTTGTCAAAAGTACCAATATTCTTTGCAGAACAACATTTGGACACACATTTTGACAGTTTCCACAAGAAAAATATCGAAGCAAAATTCTCGAATAAATATGGTACCGCTTCTACTTTCAATCGCTTGACTCCAATGGTGTTTCAAAATACTGGAAACAATGTAAGCAAAGGGAAATGAAGGAACAGCTTCACCCAACTCATCTTAAACGTGCAAACTTTAAACCTTGTCAGAGATAAAGCAAAGCTCGTAAGCCTTCCAGCTCTGCAATTACGAAAGATTTCAGATTCCCAGATTAAAGCAATCTGACTCTGTTGACTAAAAGGAGAAAGTATTCTTGGCCGGTACCGCACAACCGTCGGTGTATTCCCGCAGCCCGGAAAGTGATGAGAGAAAACCGATATAAATTCCTTTCGCTTCTGCACGTATGCCTTCCGACGAGCACGTGCTCATTGTTCGACGAATATACCGGGGTTTGCAACAATCTTTCACTTCAACGCAACTACGACGATGACTTTTCGTAAGAGTAACAGCTCTTGCCACGGGTTGTGGACATCGTTTGTAGGAAAATCGACAGAAGATTTGTCAATTGTGTTTTGAATATCTTTTTTTTAAATTCTTTAAAACTGATTATGATTATCAATAATAAGTAAATAGATTATCAATACAACCAGGTCTGGGCATCATACTAAAATCTTGAAAACAATTCACAGGCTTGCTTCAATTCCAGCAAAAAATCTCCAAACTCTTTCCGGTGCTTACACAAACTTGGGTGACTTTAATTTCACTAACCTAAATAACAAAAGGCTGAAACCATATCAACATGCCTAGCCGAAGCGAACACGTGTGAACCCAAAAAGTTGAAAAATTGTTACGATTTCACAACAAAACGAAAAGTCCGTAATACAGTTAACCGACGCCAGAATTATACGGCTGCCATCAACATTTCGAAAGACAGTGGAACAGAGCGTCTTTTGGGTGCTGCTCTTTCGAATAGCGCTGGTTTTCAGAGGGGAAATATCTGAAATGTGATTAAAGCTTAAACCAGCAATACGCGTGGTGTTTTTATTAAGCATATGAAACTGTTTAAACTAGCCTCCGTACTATTACACATACAAATTATTCAATATTATCTAGATTGGTCGTGGGTAAAATTTTCAATGATATATACACTAATTTCTACTGGAGCACCAGCAAATTGAAAAAAATCACTTTAACCACTCCGGATCGCATAAAAGTTGACGACATAATATTGGAATATCCCACAACAATATTGCTCTTTTGCTGCCTTTGCCAGCAAAACGTTAAACTTTGGTGACACCTTAGTAGAGCTGACAACTTCTCATGTAGGAAAGCACAGGAGAGGCTGCCGGCGATTTGAAAACACTTGTAAGGAATTTCGCGATAAACACAGACAAGTTGCTACAGAATCCAATGGAACTTTTATCTGAATCAACTATGTAACTGACTAAGATATAATTTTGAATTATAGCTTTTGAACGGCCATTCCATTAATTCCATTCTCACTAATCCAAATTATGAATCCATTATTTTCAATATAAATTTGACGTTATTATTATACTTACCTTCCACCTTATGTGTGGAGTAGTTGGCTATAGCCACATAATTTGTAATTCCATACTACTCTTATTTTAGTTATTTTTAAAGAATTCATTTGTTCCTTCAGCCTTTCCACTAGAAGGTAAAAACAGCAAACTTTACAAGCAATGTAACTGGTTATGTATGTTGGACTGGCAAACCGACAGAAAAATAAATTCTCGATATTGACAAAAGTGATGTAAGATTTTAATCCAATTAAGTATGAAAATAAAATACTACGCATTGTAGGTCTGAACTAGTTCAACAGATGATACAAGTAGAATGTCAATCCAAATTGTATTTTGATCGATTATAGAGGTTTTAATCTTTTGATAATTCGACACTTTTCCAGGTTAAATATATTCTAACCCTATGTGGAATCGAACCTAGGTGAGCTGCGTACAAAACAATCGACTTGATTTATATCTATGTGCAAGCCTGATTTTACAACTTTTTGGACCTTCAGGTATAGCTTAATAAGATCAATGTTTGCAACTGATATAATAGAAAACATGTTTATGTGGGCGTCAGTCTGTCAGAATCACAAATCCAAACGATTTAGAAAATGTTTTAATAATTTTTGCGTGATTAAGATAAAAAGATTTATATAATATGCTTTTCCTGAAGTATTATCTGACACGGTTCAGCACAATTGAGCCGTAGATCTTTTAAGTTTTTACAATAAGTAAGAATATAAAAATACTGCGGGTTGAGATCCTTTTCCATGGCGGAGAAGTATTAGTTGCTTTATCCGTCGCCGCTTGAGGGTCATTCAGTCTGCCTTCTCTCGCCTTATCGTTCACGTCCATGTCATCATCGGTACTGCTTTCTTATTGTTCACGGTCGGAGGTTCTGATTTGTTCTTGTTCTTACTGGTCGCTGTTATAATTACGTCTTCATCGGTATTAGCTTCTTTATAGATGATGCTAGTTGTTAGTTTGGGAGCGGCCATCGTGATCAAAGTCCCTTTATTGTTGGTTGTTTTTTTATTTAGATTATAGAAGTTTTAACCTTAAGGTCATTCGCCTCTTCGGGTTAGAAAAATCTCTTATAAAAAATTTCTAACCCTATGTGCGGGGTTGGGACTCGAACCCAGGTGCGCTGCATACAAGGCAATCGATTTATCGATACGCCCACCCCACGATGGTTAATTATCTAGTTGTTTGTGGTTTATCTGTAAGTGTTGGTGGCTTGTTAGAGTTGGATGTAGTAGATGAGTTTTGACAAGTTGCTTTGGCGCATGTTTTTCGCTAGTGGGCTATGTGGTTACAGAATTGGCATGTGGAAGTCTACCCCAGATATGTGATCAGCATTGTTTGCTTTTAGTTTACGCTATCCTTCGGTAGTTCGCATTCGATAGTCATGTAGTCACTAGCATCCTTACAATACGAACGCCTTTGTGAATACCAGTGAAAAAATTTCTCCGAGTGTCATTAGTAATAGATTCCAATTCTCCGCATTCCGACATTTTTTCGTTTGAAGTAATAATTAATAGTGCGCGGTGCCAAACCATGGATGCGATCGTCCCCCAGGTGGTTTCCATATACACCGTGATTCTGGTATTATTTAATTCTACCTCATGTTGCATGTTGTCCTCGCAATGAAGTTTTATACCTATGCTAAACTTCTAAACATAATAAAAACACAGTTTTTAACTTCCGCGAGATTAAGCTCCATTTTAACTATAACTAGTTGTTCAATCTCCTGAACTGTGGGCATAACACGAGTTTTCTTAAAGTAGATCGAAATTGTTTTATCCCGTAGCACGTGCACTTTTACTTCCTTTGGCAGACTCATTTCACTGCGTAGTCAGGGCCAACGATACAATACTGTTTGTGTAATGGATATAGAGCAAAGCGCTGGCATGCTTTACTGTTTCCATTTGTACTTATAACTATGGAACCGGATGTTAGATCAGAATGAATTTCTGAACGTTAAGTAATTGTTATTTTCATTTGAAACTAGGTTTGTGAAAATCGGTTCCGACATTTTTGAGTAATTGGGGCGTATTGCTAAGATACGGTGAGGTTTGAACTGAGCTCTGCTAAACCTCTAAAAAGTCATAATTCAGAAAGCAGCCGACGACGAAGCGAGTCTGTGCCGATTTTGCTAAATTCCTAAGAATTCAGTTATCTAAAGTCATAACAATAAAAGCACCCAAACCCAACCGGAGTGCAAACCGGCACATTAGGATCGACGGCAGTAACATCCTGATTACGGTATACTAGTCATGGCGAACGTTTACGGACAGCACAAATGGCGAATGGGCTAACAGTACGGCTGCCTCCGTCTCACTGAAATTTTTGCAGGTCCTCGGGTACGTCCAAAACTCATCATCAATACTTGTGGTACTAGGTTTCCGATTTTATGGCGATTTGGCTCTGAACACTACTCCCCATGAAGGATAGTGTTAAAACTAGCGTGACCTCCCTGCTTGCATAGATAACCAGTGGTTATTAACCATGGGATTACAAGAGGCGACTAGGTACAATGAGTAGAGATAGCGGTCCGGAGTTTTAACCCAATTAACTAGAAAACAAACAAGAAACTCCGCGGTGAAACCTTTCGCCAGAGGTGGTTTGGTGAGGTCTCCACCACCACAACCACCAGCTGAACTTATTCAGCAAGAGCAGGAGGAGGCAGAGTAAAACTCCACAGAAGCCAACGGTAGTGGCAGCGAAGGGCTCGATGGAGTTTGTGGACGTGAGAAGTCCATAAGTACATTAAAGAGATGGTTCTCAGAATCCGAAAGGCGCTACTGTCTGCCGCGAAGGAGTATGACATGGTAATGCAGATCGGGACCAGACAGCGTGGAGTGTAGCTAAGCGAGCATTGGCGTCTACTAAGGCTGCTATCATCTTAACCCCTCCGAAGCAGGGAAAGGAGAAGCTGATTGGAATGGATAACACGCCAGTTTCCGTGACCGCAAAGAGGGCAAGAACCTCGCCAGGAACCGGAAGACCAGGCAGGTCTAAGAAACACACGCGTGAGGACGCTCTTACTGCCGAAAAGAAGGACGCCGCTCAACCGGGAGAAAGTTGGAGTACCGTTGTACGTCGGAAGAAGAATAACGGGAAACAGCAAAAGCGGAGGGAAGAGAAAAAAG
Source organism: Topomyia yanbarensis (assembly GCF_030247195.1). NCBI lineage: Eukaryota > Metazoa > Arthropoda > Insecta > Diptera > Culicidae > Topomyia > Topomyia yanbarensis. The sequence goes on along the minus strand of NC_080672.1, from coordinate 331,672,816 downwards.
TGGAGCAGAAGATGGAAGGAAAACCCGCGACTCGTCATAAGGAGCAAAAGGGTGAGGCCGTGCTCGTCAAAGCCGATATCGCGACGACGTATGCAGCGTTCCTTAAAAAGATCAGCGAGGATCTGGAGCTGAGAGATTCAGGGGAAAACGCTATTAGGTCCAGGTGTATCCAAAAAGGTAAGATGCTTTTCGAGTTGAAGTAGGACCCACGATTAATAGTTCAACTATGCAGGAGATCACCAGGTGAGGAGACAGAAGTTGAAGCCATAAGCCCGGAGGCAGTGATTGTGTGCAAGGATCTAGATGAAATCACGACAATGATGCGCTGAGAGGTGCACTGAAGCAACAGAGCAACCTAGACGAGGTGCACAGGATGATCCGATTAAAGAAGAGGCACGGAGAAGCTCGGACAGTGAAGATTCGTCTACTGGTAACCGCTGCTTACAAGGCGCTGGAGGTAGGCAAAGTTATGGTTGGATGGTCAAGATCCCCATTGAGAGCGGCCCCACGAGTGAATAAAAAAGCGGAGAAATGCCTCAAGTGCTTGGACTTTAGACAGGGGCTTGCAAGGGCTCTAATAGATTCAGGGTGTGCTGGGAATACGGAGAAACGGGCTATCTTGCGAGAGACTGCAGGCTGGGGCCAAAGTGCATGTTTTGCACTGCAGAGGGCAGAAAAAACCATCAAGGATACGACAACGGGTTGTTTCCAATGCCCTACCCCAATAACAATTTAGGTTTTAAGGCAGTTTTATAGCCACTCATAAATGGTACTAACCCAAATAAATCTGAATGACTGTGACACCGCATGGCGACTGTTGTGACAATCTAAAATTATACGTGACGTCGCTTTGATTCTAGAACCACAAGGAAACTGGAACCACGCAACAGGTGGTGGAATGAGATGCTCAGTACGCTACGTTCTGATTGTCTCTAAGCCAGAAGGTAGGCTGAGAGAGCAGTTTCAGCGCCAGATAGAGAGGAGCGCAATGCAGCGTTTCGCGAAGCTAGCGCCGCTTTAAAACGGGTGATCAAGCTTAGCAAGTCGGATTGCCACAAGAACCTGTGCCGAGAAGTAGACGCCAACCCCATGGAGCTAGGTGTACCGCGCCGTGATGGCGAAAATGATGAGCCCGTTGACGCCAGCCGAAATGTGCCCGGGTAAGCTGAAGATTAAATGTTTGAGAGTCTCTTCCCGAAGCACGATCCAACTACCTGACCAATGACACCGTATGGCGAAAAAGAGGGAACAAACACAGACGATCAGCAAGTGACTAACAATAAGCTCGCAGAAGCATCGTTGTGACTGAAATCCCGATAGAATTACAGTACTGAGTACAGAGTTCTGATGTATGAGACAAACAAATGGTAGAAATCAATGCAAGTGACAGCGTGCGTTCCCCAGGACTCGATCCTCGGACCAATTTTTGTAACGGGGTCTTGACACCGCGACTGATAGAAACAAAAGACGTGATCGAGAGCTGGATGAACGGGGTTAAGCTGCAGATAGCTCTCCACAAGACAGAGGAGTTGTTAGTCAGCAACTGTAAAGCGGTTCAGCAAAAAACTGAACAGGACATTCTGCCCGATGGCCGTACGAGTCGTGAGCGCATACAGAACAATATCGTCAGAAGAAGTATGTGTTATAGCCGGGTTAATACCCATTTACATAACTCTGTCGGGAGAAATCGAGAGCTACAATCGTAGAAACCCCATAAACGTAAGCCAAATGGTGAGAATCGATTCGATGGCGGCTACCAGCTCATCCTAAACCGGTTGACGTGGGTCAATAGGAAGCACGGAGAGGTGAACTTCCACCTGACACAGCTCATATCGAGCCAAGGCTGCTACAGGAAGTACCTTCATTGGTTCGGGCAAGTGCTCTTCGAGTTCCAAAATTCGAAGCGACACGCAAAGAGACGATTGAAACGAAAGGATCCGACATCAACCCGGATAATGTCCTCTAGGGTATGGCAAGCGACGTAAACATGTGAAGCGCAGTCAACAGAATGGAGACGTAGATCATGACCGCCTTACAGCGGAAATGGCGTGATGAATAACGAGTAATATTTTCTAGAGAATAGTCACCACCGGGAAACTCTTTGTCGGAGTAGGCAAGATTTACTGCTGGGGACTAGTCGAGTAGACTGCGATAGAGCACCGGGTATGAGTCGTCGGAGCGTCAGCGAACTGGACGCCACGTCCCACCGGGAATGTCCGGACCGACCACGACACCCTACCGATTAGCCCGAGAGAAATAAGGTGAAAACCAAAGAAGAATCTGTATCGGGTGATCGCGACGAGATACCATCAGTCATGGGACGTCGAGGCACCAGCGAACCGGACGCCCGTCTCCACCGGATTTGCCGAACTGACCTCGGCACCTCCCAAGTAACATTTGAAGTTTTATAGCACACTATAAGTGTTTTCTTAGTTTAAGAGCGACTTCAAGAGTACTATAAAACCTGAATTGTTACGTAGGCTGGCTGGTTGCCTCGATTCGATAGAACTTCTCCCGCCGGGGAATTCTCCATCTAATTAGGATAGGTTCGTCATCGGAGACTAGACCGAGTAGTGCTCAAACAAGTCGGGAGTTCAACGAACAAGTGGTGCTAAATGACACGAGAAGGGAACCAAAGGGCTCAGTAAATTAGGCAATCTGGAGTTCGCCGCCCAGATTGTTCTCATAGGGTAAGAGCACTAATTCTCACACATCACACATTTGTGTGGATGGTCGAAAACTGGTAGTGTGTCGAGGAGTTGTGCTGGAACTCTACTGAAGGAACTAACTACTAAGTAGTTGGATTAGAGTGGATGCTGTGTCGAAAGGATTGCCAGGGAGGGATCAGGTTCCGGGCAAGAGTAATAGTTTTAGCGAGTGACTGCCCAAACTACATTTAGAAATATTTTTGTTATATAAGGTCCGGTAATTAGGTTATGAGGTTATATGCTATTTTTGGTCTTTTTCGATGTAGCTGATGTGGAGCTTTGCTCGTGTGGAATTAACCAAATTGCAAATAGAATCTATCCTTTGCTTAATTTAAATGTAGGACATCTATTCAGTCACTAACTATTCTACGCATTCATCTTTAGGTTTAGAGATTTGGTGTCTTAGAAACATTTATTGTGCGTGACAAACTGCATCTTTTGACTGAAACGGTTTTAGGGTGGCCCTTAAAATGTGAAAGTTGTAGACATTATTTCAAATTATAGTTCAGAGAGAATGATACTTTCTTCTGCAATATTGTAGAACAATCAATTCTGAGCAACTTTGTTGAAGATACTAACTTTGTATCTCAAACCGTTTTCATTTTATAGTGAGTTCCATATCATAAATTAGGGTGCCTCTGAAAAAAGCAGTTTTCTCCGTACAGTTTTTTAATATGATTTTTCTCACAAAAGTACCCTTCAGTGTACTTTTAGAGCATGATTGGAGGCAACTTTTGCTGAAGAAAGAAAAATTTTATCGTATCTGGTTCAAAAGTTATACTTAATTTTCACTTGAAAATACGCCCTTTTCAAATGTCGATATCTCAAAAGGGGGCAAACGAAAATTGATAATTTTGATTGCATTTGAAAGACTGTGCTTTTGCCTACAATATATTAAAAAATTGGAGAACGCTTTTTTGTCTTTCTCAAATAAATCAAATTTAAGTAAAAGCATTTTTGCGTATAATCCTACAGCGCTCATATTAAAAAATATTTGTTTTACGCTGATTCTATGAATTCTTATAAAGTTTTTTCAAGGATCACATACATTTGCAGGCTTTTCATAATGCAGATAGGGTAAAGAATACCAATCACCAATGACTTGACCTATAATTTGCTTCCAATTATTGCCAAGATTTCCCAAAATCTACACAAATTTACAATCGATTTCGTTCATTTGCAGGAACGGATTTAGCAGGTAGCAGTATCAAGATCTGCAATCTACTAACCTCAAACCAAAAAACAAAATTGACCTTCATATAACAGTATTGTTCAAGTAAAAAAAAATCTGATATCCTTCTGTTATATAAACGCAACAAATTATTCAACATAGTTTTTAATATTTTAAAATGAAATAAGAGAATCATTCAAGTACTTTAAAACGACTCTCGTAGATTTGGTAGACCACTCTGCAAAGCGCTTAATTGAGTACATCAAGTGCAATACTGAAACCCATAAACTAAGCATGATTTTGATTATCAAATGGGGAACTGTGAGAGTTCGACTCATTGTAGCTAAGATAAGGTAATGATTTCACACACTAGCAGTAATCTTTAAAAGACGCGCTTATTGTGGTTTTTAAATTATCAAATGATCAAAGATTCATCGACGAAGATAAAAACAGAGAATTGCGCGAATGCAACAATTCCTATATACAGTATGTAAAAAATTGAAGACACCCCTTTATCGTTTCAGTAGTTTTGGTCATAGGAAAGGTTTGTTGTATTGTACGATGAGCATTCTTTTAACATTTTTGATTTACCGTTTCACAGCCAACAAATAAAAAACTGAATAAGTTAGTCGTCGTAATAAAAAACCGCCTAAAAAAATTCAGTGTATATTTGCATTTTCGATAGCTCCATTATGTTTGTTGGTGGTATGGTAGGGTGGAAGTAAGAGGAAAGCGATTCTAGTTTCTATTGCACTCGTATACAAGTTATTTAATATACTGGTTCTCAGGAATAAAGCAAATATATTGACCCTAACGCATTGATCATAATTTATATGCATTTCAACTATTGTACATAGGTCGAGTAATTAATGATAGAGTGCGCCACTCTAACGAGTGAGCCCCAAATAGGGTCATCATCCTATTTGCAATATGAAAAGCTTTAATATGAGCGCTGTAGGATTATACGCAAAAATGCTTTTACTTAAATTTGATTTATTTGAGAAAGACAAAAAAGCGTTCTCCAATTTTTCAATATATTGTAGGCAAAAGCACAGCTTTTCAAATGCAATCAAAATTATCAATTTTCGTTTGCCCCCTTTTGAGATATCGACATTTGAAAAGGGCGTATTTTAAATTGAAAATTAAGTATAACTTTTGAACCAGACAAGATAATATTTTTCTTTCTTCAGCAAAAGTTGCCTCCAATCATGCTCTAAAAGTACACTGAAGGGCATTTTTGTGAGAAAAATCATATTAAAAAACTGTACGGAGAAAACTGCTTTTTTCAGAGACACCCTAAGTTATGATATGGAACTCACTATAAAATGAAAACGGTTTGAGATACAAAATTAGTGTCTTCAACAAAGTTGCTCAGAATTGATTGTTCTACAATATTGCAGAAGAAAGTATCATTCTCTCTGAACTATAATTTGAAATAATGTCCACAACTTAGACATTTTAAGGGCCACCCTAAAACCGTTTCGCCAAAAGATGCAGTTTGTCACGCACAATAAATGTTTCTAAGACACCAAATCTCTTAACCTGAAGATGAATGCGTTAACAATTGTTTCCCGCTAATTTCGCTTGCTGGACCACTGTGCATTGTTGGTCTCACTTGACAATGATTTCAACTGCTGATAATTCTGATAAAAGCCATCAAGGAAGTTACTTGTTGCAATCTAACCTGCACAGGTTACTACTGTTGTTTGGAGGCAATGAGTAGATGTCTAAGAGTAATAAAGGGTGTGCACGGTTGACGTGACCTCAACACACGAATCAATCAGTTATTAACACAAGAAAAGGAATTTATTTGGCTTGAAACTTGATTTTACTTTCACCAAATCGTTCTTACAGAACATCATGATGATAACATTCCTTTAATTTTCGCCATTCGCCGGAATCAGCTAAATATACCACTCTTGAGCAGAACCCCATCCGGCTCTACCGCGTGAGTAAGCAGATATGTATACGGTGGCAATCTCGGACGGAAAGACTGAATAATTCTCAAAAGTGAGATATCAGCATTATTGTTACCTACCATACCGGATGATAGGATTATTTCCTTAGGTTGACTGACACCTTTTTTCCGAACCAAATGAAAAAAAATTGGCGAAGGACCAAAAAAGGAATCGTTCCGAAACGCGCAGTCCGCTGAAAGCACGAAGGTCATCGATCGGTCGGACTATGTTTTGTGAATAGAATTTACAACAGTGGCTCCTATCCTGTTGAAGCGGGTTACATTCGTGCAATTGAAATTGGTCCCCATAAGCTGGATCTAGCTTCGGGTAGCTTTTTGCCATTGCATTGTGCGTTTTAGTTAGGGTTTTGATTAAATATGTTTTAGAACGGGAATCCCATGTTTCACAATGCTTTTCAAATGCTAGCAAATAAATTCAGTCATCATCATCATCGGCGTACTCGTATCTCACTACAGAAACTCCCGAGCACGCTTTTATCCTACATCACTAAACTGGCACAGCGACTGCTATTGTGTAATAAGCATGTTCCGATAACAAACCTATTATGTTACAGCTACTGGTTTCATATACGAATAAAGACAAGCTTCTCTGTCAAGGTTCAAAGACTGGATTCCCCTGCCGATAGAACTGCGAAGTATTCTAATCAATGTATGCCCCTGGCGTTATCCAGTCCCTGGCGCACTACTGCAGTATTATTACCCCAATTGCCCCGTTTCTCGTACATGTGTATGACTAGCAGCGGGATCTTACATATCTCAGAATGCATATGTACTATTCGGTGTGATAAACTGTGGCGCATGTCGTTGAATCGACACAGTTTTTTCGGCTCGGCTCTATTTTATCCAGTGATGCTGTAGTTACTTCGTGAAAGCACTGGCATAACCGATGATGCCGTTGGTTACATATTCGAGTTGGTGTGGCCAACAACTTTTTTCTATCTGTTATTTTTGAAGAATGTAAACAATAACTTCTGATCAAACGCAGACTGGCACAAATAATGACCTTTTCATTTTAAAACCACTCAATGATAACACTAGTTTACAAATTTTAGAGTGATCACTATAAGCTAAGAAAAAGATGTTTTCTAAATCAAAATCGCGTCGCTGAACTCGAAATCAATGTCCACTATCTTCTCCAAAGAAGCGTTTTAGTTACGCCACTTACATGATGCAAATAGTCGACTGTAGGTAAAGGAACCCAACACAATACAAAAAACGCTTTTAATCCACCTAACAGTGTGATGAGACATTTCTTATAACTCTTATCACTCTCTTCGGATATTATATCGTTTGAGAACATTTTGAACTTGATGCTTCGCGATGTTTTTGATAACACATACTACATGGGATAGTGGCAGGACTCAGAGAATCACTCAAATCAGCATAGCACAACATCAGTGCTAGAAATCTCAAACCAAATCAATGGGAAGGCGAAAAAATGGCCCATAAAATAGACATACAAACGAATTATTGCTAATGCTCTGTTAATAAAATATCTAAATTCCCTAATCAATGCATTGTGGTGGGAAAACTGATGTTTATAAAGGGGTTATGCATATTGTACTGAGCCAAAAAAATCGAATTTTTTTTTGAATCGATTTGAAGTTTATACTTTACTCAAATTTCCAACGCGACTGAGAATTAAGAAATCAACGCCTTTTTTTGAAAAAACCCACCATTCAAAGAAAATCAACAGTGCATATTTCCAGACTTGGTTTTATTTCCTATTTAAGAACTATTGTATTTTTTGCTTCCTAGATTGCATGATTCAGTGATCGAAACCCAAAACTTCATGAAGTATTTGAAATTATTAAATTAAAATTTGTGTTTGCTATTGAAATTGACAAAATGATTGTATATATAGTATATAGTCCCTTTGGAGATTGTTTACTTTTTCGGTCCCACCTATCAGCATTGAAGTATCGCCCTTACGTTTTTTTACAATACCAATTTTACAATTGGTGGGGGTTTGATGAAAATCGATCTTAATGTCTAAACGGCATAATTCCGAAACCGTAATTTTGGAAGTTTTAAAATTATGCAGAATTAATTTTTCAGAAAATAGTAACAGAGAAAAAAAGTACCAATCTCAATGTTTCATGCATTATAATGTCATTTGGCATCAAAAATACAAATTTGATTTTGAAAATTTTTCATTTCAGTTTATATGGGAATTTGCTGTGTGATTGCACTCTTCAACTCGTAACTCCGGAACCGGAAGTCCAATCAATAAAAAATTCAATAGCAGCCGATGGGAAGATTGTACCTTTCATTTGAGACTAACTTTGTGCAAATCGATCCAGCCATCTCTGATTAACAGAGGTCACATTTTTTTCCACATACACACATACACACACATACATACAGACATACATACACATACAGACATTTTCCGATCTCGACGAACTGAGTCGATTAGCATATGACACTCGGCCCTCCCGGTCGGGATTAGATCGACGAATTTTAGAGTGAATGTGAAAGGCAAAAACATTTTTAGCAAATGTTGAAATTTATGCATTTTTTGGTGAGCAGTTCTATGTTTCATAGACATTAAATCAATTTTAACTTCCCTTCCTATTAAATAAAGACCCTTATTACAGTACATCTCTACAAAAACGAGATCAATTTGAAAATAAATCTGAGGATTATGATTGATTACAGAATTTATCAAAAGTCCTCATGATGTTTACAACAACAGGTTATCAATCTACGGATCAGATAATTGTTATTGTAATATTGAATTAAATCAGTCTGCATCAATAAATTTTCCACTTCAATCCAATTTTTTTTGTGGGTGTTGTGGGCGGGGGGGGGGTTGTATGGTGTTAAACCCCAAAACCTTCTCTTGGCTACGCCGTTGCTTGGAGTTATTTATTTCGCTTTTCATTTTCCGATATGTTTCAGATCGATCCGATGGTTATAAGTTAGAAAAATTGCAGTCAGAAGGTTCGCACAAATGAACATTTTTGTACTGATAAGTTATCAAGTTCCTTCCAGACAACTTGGAAGTGTTCGGTGATTATTTCTAGCGGTTGTAGATAGTAAAATGAAATACAAAATTCGTTTTATCGAAATAATTTTTAGCTTGTTTCAATGGATTATTACTATATTGAACAATAAATAGGCGACAAAGAGTAATCAACAAACAACAAGCCATAACTTTTAAAGTATTCAAAATAGATATTTGAAGTCTTCAGTAAAGTTATTCGCAAAAGTAAGAGCTACAAATTTGCTGAAGGCATCATTTCGATATAATCACTTCCAAGAAAATTTGTGAAAATATCTCACTCATAGGGGGATTAATCAGCAAAAGCACAATACCAAAAGAAAGAACATATTTCCTCCATTAAATTCTCCGAAGATACTATGGACCTAAAATAAGCCGTTTTGGCGTTAATAATAGATTACATGTTTTTGGTCATATTTCTGGCAATGGGAAATGATAAAAATCTTTCGTCCGCATTTAATGTTAAATATCTCTTTTGATAATAGTCCGATTTCAACAATCTATAGCTTGTTCGAAAGGTATTCGTTAAAGCTGTCTAAAAACATATAAATTGTTAATCTATATTGTCAATTCCGGCAGATAAATTTAAAAACTGCAAAAAACGCCATTTTTACGCATTCAAACATTCATATCTTAAAAACTAAACATCAGAATCAAAAACAAATTAATAGCGTTCATACTGTTTTTTAATTCTTTCATTTAAAATTGGTTTGGATAAGATCGGTTCAGCCATTGCTGAGAAACACGAATGAGAATTTGTCCGTTACATACACACACACAGACACACACACACACACAGACATTGTCCCAAATCGTCGAGCTGAGTCGATTGGTATATAAGACTCGGCCCTCCGGACCTCGGAAAAAATCTTGAAAGTTTGAGCGAATTCTATACATTTCTTTTATAAGAAATGTAAAAACATGCAGAACATGCAAATAAAAATTCACTTGAAAAATATGGTTTGATTTAGACACACCCGAATTTTTTTTTGTCAAATGGGGCTCAAGCTGTATTTACTTTGTGCCAAAATCGAAAGGGTTCGATTTATAATTAGTCTACACGTGGGGTCATTTGGTCGAATGTCATTTGGCCGAATAATTTTAAACAATAAGTACACTTTTTGAATTATGGACATTTGAACAGAAGCAGGTCAATTACAGAAAAAGTACAACAACTCTGTAACGGTTGAGATATGATGGTATGCGCGGGAGGAAAGATTCTTTCTCCAAATATCACCCTGTATTCTTAGGTACCATACCTCGTACAGTTTAAACATTTCGACTGATAAATTATTTTCCAGAATTTTTAGCGAAAGCTCCCAATCAATGTGACAAGATTGGCTTACCGAGAAACAAATCAACTTTTCAATAATATGCTATGTTATATCCATATCAACTTTTGAATAGGGCTAATAAGATTTGTAAACAAACTTTTGTTTTGCTGATTTCTCTTAATTTGTTATAATTTCAACACAGAAGACATTTGAAATTGATTCTACCAATGGTAAAGATATTGATTCATGTGTATCTTTCATGAATTTCAACTAGACCGCGGAATAATGAGCGAAATAAGTTTGTTTACAAAAATCTCATTAGCCCTTTTGAAGAATTGATATTAACTTTCTGTAACAGGCTACTATCCGGGTTTTAAACACGATTTGCTTTGCTGGGGTAGCTTGAGAATTTGCATGTTATTATTCCATCCAATCATGCTGCTAAAAGCTGTTGGCATCTCACATAATTGATTTTTCAAATGATATTCCCTATTCCGAAAAGTACTCAATGATAAAATTGTTTTATGCACATTCCTTTTAACAATGCCTACAGATCAGGTTTCCAGGGAATATGGTCTGACATAAAACAGTGAAATCGAAGTCACTATAGAAACCGTCCATTCAACTGAGAATGTTTCTGTGGATTGACTGGATTCCGACGGGCACCAGCAGCGATTTCCATCCTGAACAACGCAAACCAACAAATAGCTTGTCACATTAGCATCGTTGATGAAAATACAATGCGGATGATTCTCATCATTCCCATTGTATGGTTATGGTTGCGATGAACATGGTTCACTGTTTGTTGAAAACCGTTCTTGCCTTGCTCATAGAAGAAAGGCTTTACATTTACCCAAAATACAACTTTTATTCGAGGTCCTGCTCAATAGGTATGTTTGTTACAGTTACTATTCGATTAGGTTCAATAAAACCGCCTACTGTCCAAAAATATATTAAAATATTTTTTCCCTTTTTTATTTTGACTATGTTAGTCACATTTTCTTTTGTACGTTTTAACAACATTCAATTAGCTAGAGATTACTGGGTAAGGAAAGTTATGAAACTTAGAGCCATAGTACTCAAATGAGAGCAAGGATGTGAAGTAAACAGATCGGAAAACTAGAAGTGGCAGGGTCATTAGAACAGGCTTAATATCGTACGGGTTTAATTAATGCTTTGTGAATAAAGTTCTTCATTCAATACATGATGTATGGAAAAACTGGATTTCCTTTAAGTGACTATATATGTGCTGGACAAAAAAATGGAAAAAAGATTATTGCGTATATTTGAAGTACATATCATTAATAGCGTTTATTCAAATTTTCATGGCGATCTGAGCACTAGAACTGAAATTGCAGCTCTTGAAAATGCGTACCTCAACGTGATTATTTCGATATCGACTTTTTATGAAAGTAACCTCATATTGAGCAACATATTTCGACTCGCAATAGCTAGTAGTTGAAAAAAAGGATTTTGATTTGATAATATTTACACAAGTACTTTGTAATATTCACACCCTTATTCATAAAAGTGGAATTTTTAAAAGAATCTAATTTTAAACATTTGCCTAAAATATGCATTAGAGTAATATGTTCAAATATGGAAGGCGGCAATACCATATGAAATATGGTAAAATTTTCAATGTTGCCGCAACGCTTGTTCTGTATACCCTGAGTGTACCTAAAACTTTAATTGTATTTTTCTCTAAACCATTTTTTTTTGCTGTGGCCGAAAATATAACTCAAACAAATATTATTTATCGTTCTGAAATGTTCACAATGTATTCGAAATTGCTTTTTCCAGCGACGGACGTAGGCTTTCATTTTTTTATTGCACTTTTTTTAAATAAGCAATTTTGTATTGATTTTTATGAAATGTTCAACGTTCAAAGGAATCGAAAAAAACTTTTGTTTTTGGCTCTAGGCAAAAAATTACGGAAGATAGATTTTTGGCAGTGGACGTTTTCCAAAAGAACTAGCCTGTGGGAAAATGTTGTCCAGTTGCAATCTTATGTTGAAAACACTTGACATTTTTAGATTTTGTACATCAAAACTAGTATTATAATTCGAATTTTACGGGATCGCGATTCATCTTTACATTGTATCAAGTAAAATTTCCGAAATATTCCTATGTTTTCGTGTTCTACAGTGGTGTAACCCCTTATTAAAATTTTGCAATCTTGTTTAGAGAAAATAATGCAATTTTCTAATGTTTGTCGATCCGCTGCATATATAAACCCATAACGAGGTGACCTGCTATACAAGATCGAAAAAGTCGAGTTTTTTAACTTATGGCGATAGATAATACGAAGAATATACAGGGTGTTTGGTGCATGGTTAAGAACCTCTCGAGGGATGATTGGCTGTCTTATTTGGAGAAAAAAATCGTTCTACACATACCATCAAATCTCAACTGTTACTAAGATATTGATTTTTTTGTGTTAAAAACTTAGTTGTCTTAAAATAGCTCTAACTCAAACAATATACTTTGTATTTCAAATATTTTCGATTCATTGAATATGTGAGAAAATTTCCCATTAAATGATGTCCTCACATGTTTCAGTTAATTAGGTTAAGTAATCTTTTCACAGTAATTTATTTAAAATTTAACAATTTTGATCGATTTTTCTTTCATTTCGCGAAAATCCTAATAGTTAACATCACTATTTTAATAATTCAGATTGTTAGTCTTGAAGAGCTGCATAATTTGTTCTTTGACATGATACACTTATCTTTTCTGGATTTCATGTGTTTGCGTTATTGAACTTTGATATTTTTATCTCATTTTCACTAATACTAGCTCTTATTGAAAAAGTATGGCACATATTGTACCTTTTCTTATTTTTATTCGAAAGTCAGAAAAAATTTGCAGAGGATGATGTATTAATACCTTTCAGTTAAGTGCATTTAGTATTCTTTTAGAAGTAGTTTATGTTATTTTTAGCATTTTCGTTAATTTACTTAAAATAGTAAATAATAAACATCACCATTATTATCATCGAAATAATGTATCTCAGTAACTTCTACAATTCTTTCTTTGACTCCATTCAATTATCTCTTTTAATTTCGAAGCAAAATTAGTTCTATCACCTCGCTTTATGTACAAAAACAACGATTTCGATCCCACTACATTGGTGGTGAGGTCATGCTGTGTTAACTATTAAACTGCAGCGAAATGGATATATGGATAAAGTGTCAAACAACAAGTTATAAAGAATGTTAAGGGACACCAAATGAACAATAATAATGATAAATTTAGTTAAATAATATTTAGAACTCCAAAAAACGCCAATCTTGAGTTATTTTACTGGCGAAAAAGCCATTCAGTACACTTAACTAAAGGATATTTGTACATAAATCGAAAGATAATTTTCTCAGCTTTCCAATGAAGCCTTAGAAATAACGATATAAAGCATATTTTTTAGATTAGAGTCTTTTAAACACTTGCAAGTCGATTACAGGAAAAGTTTAGTAATGAAATTACAAATAAACGAGAAGAGATAGGAATATGATGTTCAAGAACAAATTATGAATCATCCTAAAACCCAACTTTTGGAGAACAGATATTGCTATAATCATGATTCATTATTTTGAGAAAATTAAAAAAAAACATCATCAAAAACGCCAACTTTTAACAACTTTAAAACTCAATGGTAATTAAAAATAGTTAACTGAAAGATATGAGAACACCATTCAATAGAAAATTTTCTCACCTTTCCAATGGAACTAAAAGATTAAAAATACGAGGTACACTTTTCGAGTTAGAGGTATTTTAAGATAAATAAGTTTTTCACACAAAAAGTTCAATAACTCTGTAACGGTTGAGATTTGATAGTATGTGTAGAACGATTTTTTTCTCCAAATATTACAGTCAATCATCCCTCAAAAGGTTCTTAATCATGAACCAAACACCCTGTATGACAACAATATGTGTATTTTTTTACGATTCTAACAAATTTTTTCTAAAGCTTTATTTGATGCGGCTCAATGCGTTACCACAACTGAGCCGTGGATCTTTTAAGTTTTTACAATAAGTAAACATAAAAAAAATACTAAGAATTATGCTATATTTCACCCTAAGGAGGAAAATTTGGTAAAAAACCAAAATTTCTCACTAGGGTGAAAATTTGTTGGTAAAAACCAGTCTTTGTACAGGAGGGCACAAATCCTTATTTCATACTATGTTGCGTTTCGGCTTCGCCTCTTCACTTGTGTCTCATCGGCATAAACAGAACTTCTGCTCGAACGGGACATCACGTTTGATCAGTCGTTTGATTGAAACACATAGTGTGTTTTAGTTTTAAGGGATTTGCGTCAAGCCGGCGCTAATCTATTCCGACAATACGTTAGTGTCGGTTTCTGAAGAGGCGAAGCCGAAACGCAACATAGTATGAAATAAGGATTTGTGCCCTCCTGTACAAAGACTGGTTTTTACCAACAAATTTTCACCCTAGTGAGAAATTTTGGTTTTTTACCAAATTTTCCTCCTTAGGGTGAAATATAGCATAGTGCTTTCGCATAGGCCTGCTAAGCCAAGACAAGTTTCGGCTTCACTTGTGTCTCATCGGCATAAACAGAACTTCTGCTCGAACGGGACATCACGTTTGATCAGTCGTTTGATTGAAACACATAGTGTGTTTTAGTTTTAAGGGATTTGCGTCAAGCCGGCGCTAATCTATTCCGACAATACGTTAGTGTCGGTTTCTGAAGAGGCGAAGCCGAAACGCAACATAGTATGATACTAAGAATGCCTGTCTGCCAGATTCTGTTGACACAGCTTGCTGCTGCGTGTTGAGATCCTTTTGCTTGGCGATGAAGCTACTTGGGGGTCGTTCAGTCTGCCTTCTCTTGCGTTATCGTTCCCATCCATGTCATCATCGGTACTGCTTTATTGCTGTTGACGATCAGAGTTTCTGTTTTGTTTATAGTTCTTACGGGTCGCTGTTGTAAATCCGCCTTCATCGATATTTGCTACTTTATTGGTGATGCTAGTTCTTTGTTAGCAGCAGTTTTTTTAATTCGTTTATTTGACACGGCTCAAGTCTTTTATATATTTACAAGATGTAAAAAATAAAAATTACAATACATTTTATTTTGAGCTTGAAAGATCCCGTGCGCGCAACTTGCTATACCGAGCGGAGATCTTTTTTCGCGTCGGGAAGATGTTCCTTCTCTCGCCAATTTCGGGGTTATCCATGTCTCTCTCGTTGTCGTTTACGCCCGTATCAGCATCTTGATTACTGCCTTGATACTCGCGATCACTCCATCCTTGGTGGTAGTTTCTTCACTGGTGGTATTATTTGTTAAGTTTGAAGTACTTGACGCAGCTTTTACAGTTGTCATTATTGCCTGAACAGCAGCCACAAATTTGGTAACCGTTTGCGGTTCAGGTGTAGATATTGGAGCTTCGGTGTTGGCATTTCTTTCTGCAGGTGAGCTTTCCTCAGCGGTTTCTGGGCAGGGTTGTCCGTAGTGTGCCGTTTGTTCACAGAACTGGCACGTATTCGTTTGTCCTTGATATGTACAAAGAGTTCGCTATGTAATGGTATCGCCCCCTTCTGTTTTGTACTGCAGGGTAAGGTAGGAGGGAATGGGTTGGTCTACCCGCATTTTCACCACAAAGACACCATTTGAAATACCTGGGAAGTAGTTTCTCCATGTGTCCTCCGTAATAGATTCTACTACTCCGAAATTCGACATGAATTTTTTAATTGCCACTTTGCAAGTAAGTGGAGATAAATCATGTAATTTAACTTCAATATTTCCATTATCCATGTATATAGGAATCTTGATTTCAACGTTGTCACAAACAAGCACGTGTTTCATGTTGTTCTGCGAAATAAATCTTTTTGCCTGGGCGAATTTGTTGAAGGTTATCAGCACCGCATGCCTGACGTGTTCAAGCTGTATGGAGGTGACTTCCCTAAACCGAAGCTGCATTTTCACCTTCAGCAGATGTTCCACATCACGAATACTTGGTCTTATGCGAAAAGACCTGAAGTCAATCGCCACTGTATTAAGCCGAATAATCACGTTTTGTTGATGAGACTCAGTCATCTCGAAAAATCACCCAAGAATACAAATAACGGTATCCTTTGTTCTTCACACAAGTGCACACAAGTAACTGTTTTTTTTCGTTCGCTTTGCACTGGCTCAGACGGAAGGAGGAGCACACTGAGTATCGTGACCGCTGTCTTTGATGGTTGAAAATAGACTGGTTAGCAGCAGTTGTTGTGGTCGTTGTACCTGCATTATTGATTAATTAGATCGTTGTTTTTGATTTATCTGTGAGTGTCGGTGGCTGCTTGTTAGAGTTGGTTGTAGTATATGAGTTTTGACCAGTTTCTTCGGCGCATGCTTTCCCGTAGTGGGCTGTGTGGCTACAGAATTGGTATGTTAGAGACTGTCCGGGATATATGATTAGCGTTGTTTGCTTATAGGTTACGCCTTCCTTCTGTGATTTGCATTCGAGATTCATGTAAGAAGGTAGTTCCTCGTATCCTCACAATACGAACGCCGTTGGGAAAGAAAAGATTTCTCCAAGCGTCATTCGTAATAGATTCCACTTCTCCGTATTGCGGCATAATTCGTTTGATGTAATGTTCACTAGTGCACGGTGCCAGATCATGGATACGCACGTCCACCATGTCGTTTTGCTTGTGAATGTGGATCTTGAATCTGGTTTTTTTTAATTCGACCTCGTGTTGCATGTTGTGCTTTGCAATGAAGCTTTCTGTCTGTGCTAAACTTCTAAACGTGATTAAAAAACAATGAATGTACGTAACTTCAGCGATATTTTGCTCCATTTTAACTTAAACTAACTGTTCCACTTCCTGAACTGTGGGTTTACCACAAGTTTTATTGAAGTCGATCGAAATCGTGTTATCCCGTAGCACGAGCTCTTTTGTTTCATTTGGTAGACTCATTGCACTCCGCAACCGCGGGCAACGATATATTATTGTTTTTGCACTGATATAGAACAAAAGGCTGGCTTGCTTCACTGGTGCCTATAGCCTGCTATAGCGTAGCGATTTTTTTCTTCTGCTTTGTGCGAGGTCAGAAGATAGACTGAACAAACATTTTAACCATTTCTGTGGCAAAAATTCATCAAAAAAATGTAATTTCTAGAAAACCGCGGAAAAAACGGGTACAGAAAAACAAACAGAAGGTATACTTATGTAAATTGGTAATTTTGTTGTTTCATTGATTTCAATCATAACTATCAGCTCCACTTTTCCAGTAAGGAAATATTCCTTTACTCCGCCATATTGTGAAGTTTCCAAGGAGAATTTTTATTTTAACTTCCCAAAAGTATGTAGGAGTATACATGAATTTTCAAAAAGTTAGGATGTTTCTTTCCCTTTCAAAAAATCACAAAAATAAGTCGTGTCTCCCAAATCAGTCCACTTCTTCATTGTACTTATGAATTTGAGACACTTGTTTAACATAAACTACTCAAACAAATGAACGAATGGGAGAAGGTTCGTCAAATTTTGAAAGAAACCGTGAAATTATTCTTTTAACAAACTACCAAAAATGGTGTAGTTGGTGTAATTCGATGTAATAGAAAAAAGATATTCTCAAAAATAATCCTTAAGTAGACAGTATACGAAGAAGTTTCTTGTGGTCGAGTTTATAATGACTTTGTTTCCACATCAAGTACATTTATTTCGGTTTTCGATTTCCGAGATATATTTTAGGTCGATCAAAGAGTCATAGGTTAGAAAATTAGCTGTCGGAAGATACTGGCAAACGAAAGATTGCAGATTGATAAGTGATCAAAACACAATCAGACAACTTGAAATTGATTGGTGCTTAATCCAAGCTGTGGTAGGTTTTATCGAAATAAAATGTGGCTGGTATATTAAAACGGATCATTACTATATTGAACGAAAAATAACATGCTATAACTTTTGAAATATACAAGACAGATACTTAGTATCTTCAGCAAAGTTGTTCGCAAAAGGAAGAGCTATAAATTTGTAGAAGACATTATCTGAATATAATGACTAAAAGGAAAATTAATGCAAATATCTCACTTATAGGGGGATTAATCGGTGAAAACATAATGTCAAAAGAAAGATCTTCTTAAATACAATAATTTCTCCGAAGATGCTATTGACCTCAACTTAGCCATTTTCGCGGTAATAGTTAATTTCATATTTTTGGTATTATTTCTAGATATTGGGAAACGGCAAGAATGCGTCACTCGTATTTAATGTTTAATATCTCCTTCGCTAATTGTCCAATTTCAACAAACTATAGTTTGTTCGAAAGGTATTCGTCTGAAAATGTATAAAATGTCTATCTATGTTGTCAATTTCGACATTAATTTCAAAAAAAAACCGCAAAAAGTGCCTTTTTGGACATTTAAGCATCTAACATTTAAGAATCAAAAACAAATTAATAGCGTTTTGTCTGGGTGTGAGCTGATTCGATTGGTATATAAGACTCGGCTCTCCGGGCCTCGAAAAAAATCTTGATAGTTCAAGCGAATTTTATACATTTCTTTTATAAGAAATGTAAAAAGGTTAAGTAGCATTGAAAATGACAATAAGTTTATCATATTCATGTATTATTATAACATATTCCCACATTAGTTAGGCATAACTACACCATTAGGTGAATTAATGTGGCATTTCTGTTTTTTGTCACCCAACGCCAGTGACATTGCTTCTGGCCAGCTGATAGTAGCTGCTGGTGGAGTCCCATGGTGGGTTGTGCTGCCAGAGTACGAGCATGGCAGGCGCCTATAACTTTCCAGCTGACCACATCTCTAAACATATTATGCTCTTTTTTCACTCTCTTCCATTCTCCTTTGCTATCATTCCAGACACACTGTGATTCCCATTTCCATAATCGACATGGCGTCGTCATTTGTGAACTGTTCCTATGCACCCGAGGCGGGTGTTGGCGATGCGACAGTCTTTAATTATTCGGACCGAACTGGAAGCGGCGCGCTGGACGAACGTGACAAGAGGTAAGTGCCACGGGAGAATTTCCAAATGGCAACAGCAATTAGTCCATTTCCAGCTGCACTCCACCCAACTATGGCCGAGAAGGACGCTTCGGTGCATCGGAATATGATAATGTGAAATAATGCGCCATACTTTTTGCTTCCAGAACGACACGTGCCGGCAGTCTGACAAATCACTCACTGTTGAATTTACTGGAGCAGAAACACAAACTGTTGGAGGCAATCAATTTGGCGCCTCCACCGAAAGGCACCAGCGGGCGGCGTCATTCGTCTGATTCGTTCCCGATGATTGAAAATGAAAATTTTCAGATCCCTCAGCGACAAATCAAGAAACCACCCGGGTTACAACTTGTTCCTCCACCTGTGCCAAAGCGAACATTTCAAGGCAAGTTTACTCATCGACAAGCGGAATCATTCGACGGTCCCAATCGATCGCCGGGTGTAACGTATGAAGGTTATCACCAGCAGCCAAAGAGCTACTCCCAGTATCGTCCCGATAGGATTTGCCAGTCTGCATTTGATGAGCAGACATTTGGATTTTTTGCAACGAATAAAACCAAAACCATCGGTTCCTGCCATACTAGTGTAAGTACGACTAGCTTCGATGACCTTGGAGACACGGATGACTTTGTGATATTCAACAAAAAGATGTCCTCGATAGAGTCCAACCGTTCGTCCAGTGATTCAAATAAATCACAAACAACCATTGATACCGGCTACGTGTCGGCGAATGAAAATGATCGATCTATCTTCACAACGGCAGGCTCTACTAAAGGCACCTTCCGAAGTAGATTTTCATCCGAAGACACCCAATCGTCGTTGGACAGCTTCCTTTCATCCGAACTGCATCGAACTGACACCATAGATTCGCTGCAAATGAATGATTCACCCTTCAGTTTGAAGAAAAACGTGTTCAACTTTGACGCCAAAAGTAACCATATCCGAACATCCAGTTCAGTGTCACCTAACTCAAACGATGAAAAAATCGACAACAGCTCGCTTCGTAGCATTGAAAGTAAAAGTTCTCGTCGGCTGCCAATGGTCCCGACCAGAAAACAAAATAACATGCCTCCAAAAATCCCACCACCCACACGAATCACTACTCCTCCTGCGTTGCCTTCGCGCTCTCAGCAGGCATTCGAGTCTCGCAAGCTACACAAAATTCAACAACAGCAACAACAGCAGCAGCTCAATAATGCACTCTTAAGTCACAAATCCAGCCTAGAGAATGTCCAAGAGCTTTACAGCCGCCCGACAGGTTTCCGGCGGTCGATGCAGACTACACCTTCGCTCAATCAGCTGCATCACTCGAAAATCAACCAACGACAGGATTCCAACATATCAAGCGACAGCTTCTCGGCTACCTCAAGCCCAGGGTATAACAGTAAAAATATGGAAGCTCCCCTGCTGCAGCACACCTGCAAAATGAACCGCTCAACGATGCGAAGCCATCAAATACAGCAACAGCAGCAGCAACAACAGCAACAACAACAACACCATCATCAACAGCAACACAGCCAGAAACCCCTAAACAACCAGCAGGACGCTAGTAAAAGTTCTACGGACAACCTCAATCCGGCCACCGTACGATCCGTACCACCGCGAGTCAGTATGCGACAGGACTCCAGCATTTCCAGCGATAGTTTCAGCCAAACCTCCAGTCCGAGTTACAACACCAAAATCATGGAAGCACCGCTACTATCGCATGCCGCCAAAATGCCTAAGGTTGCGAAACCGATCGCACGGAATATGGACGAAATTACCAAGGACAACAATGGCGAACCGAACGGTTCTTCCGTGATTATCAAAAGTGCATCGACGCCAGCCAGTTTGCAGACGATCGTACGACTATCGAACGGATCGAATGTGTCGCTCCAGGGAAAGGTAAGATGTCTTTCGTTTTTTTATGTTATATGAAAAGTTTTCTTTTGCTGTTAGGCTAGTTTAGTTTTCTTACCGTACTGTGTGGGTAATAAAAAGACTTAGCAGGTAAATGTCTCGAAACACTAAAACAATGCGCTGCGTTGCGTTGTGACGATGAATTTGGCGGACACTAGGTACAATTTATTAAAATTAAATGAAGAATAATAGAGATATATGCACGAGAAAATGATAAAATTTAACATAAATGACAAAAGGCCCTATAACCCCAACTTCTCGTATTCGGACAAAGGTCTAAAAGGTTCCGTTCGATTTCTGAGATTTTTTCACATTAGAAAAACTGCAAAATATGTATGGTTTGCACCACGGAGCAGAAAAAATTCAAAAAATAGGGGATTTTGGGGCCAATATGACCCAATACCCCACAATCCCGTATTTTTCTAGGAACAGGAATATCTTCATTTCAATACAAAGGTTATTTCCTTTAAAAAGAGGTATAAATTGTAATTTTCTGATTGCTATTTCAAAAGTTATAGCATTTAATATATTTTTCCTCCACATTTTCCCATAGTACCAATTTCAAAAATTTCAAGCGAAGTGGGCGGGGGTCTAGAATTGTCCAAATGATGTGAAATTTGGCATCTGAGCTTACTTTGACATTTGTCACAATATGAGAGGGGGGGCCTTTGAGAATTAAAAAAAAAAATTTTTGCAATGCCCTAGTGAGCGTGCATTGAATGAACAGGACTATCCATAGATTTTGAACTGGAAGTTCATCATCTAGAAAATTTAATTGTGAAAATTTTTGCTGTACTATAAAACAGGGAAACATTGATCGCATTTTGAGATGTTTCTCGAGCATTTTTGAAGTACTAATGTTGCAAATTTTCTTCATCTTTCCGACATTCAATAAGAAAAACAAGTGCATGGGAATGTATGAATTCTATCGATCTGTTTAAGGAAAATAGTCAAACTTAACCACAAAACGTAAAAAATTGTACATTTAATAGCTTTGTTGACAAAAATGTTTTGCGTTATTACAAAGTTTATTGATAAGTTTAATTAGGGGAATATGGGGAGACTTGACCAAGCGCAGAATTCTATTATTGGCTATGACGTGTTCCATTAGGTTCTTAATTTTTTTTCAAAAATGCTTTTATACTTGTTTCGGTCCTGTAAGGTAATTTTAAAAGTTTGGAATGAAAAATCTTTTCCTTAAAGAAATTATTCCGTAATTAATTAATTTGCGTTAAATGATGTAATTTTTTTTATTAAACTTTGAACTCATACATTGTTTTACTCTTTATGAACTAGAATGATTTTACATTAATCGTAACATTGATATTGATATTGAATGCAATAATTAATGTTGGAGAGACTTGATCGAGATTTTATGGGGAGACTTGACCAAGTGCCATTAAACTGAAGAAAGATAAAAAATTTCTGATATTTACTATGCTGTGGTACCTACTGTTAATGTTAATCGCGTTACAAAAAATCTCACACCAAATATCAGTCTATATCTTTTAGTACTAGTAAACAATGTTAGCAGTAACATGGCTGATTTCGTGACGTTTGAACATACAATGTAAGCAGTACAGCTAATCCTCAAAAGGAAATGCATTAAAAACAGTCGTAATATATGAAGGATCCCGACAATATGGAAAAAAGGATTACAGTATGTTATATGTCACTATTTTTTGTTCTGATTTTTCAAAATTCTCGTTCACGGAAAAACTTTCATAACTTTTGAAAAAGTTAATTAAAAATTCTGCAAAAAATCATGAACACGCACAATACCGTTGTACATAATATCTCAATGACTTTAGAAGGATTGAAAACTTAGAGATTTATGCAGGTTTAGTTGAAAGCCTGGTCAAGTCTCCCCATGTTCCATGAGATTATTCCAATTAATCAAAATATGCCGATAAATTGTACCTTTTTCAGTTGCAAGATCTCTTAAAAAATTACAAAATAATCGTGACGGATAGAAGTTGAGCGTATTTAGAATAAAATTGATGTTTGTTTACATGATTTTTGGAAGAATTTATTTTATCGAAAATTTACTAAAAGAAGTCTCAAATGAGCTCAAATATTTCCCGATTTTACGGTGAAATAGTTCGCGAAACATATCCTCGCATCTCACTAACTACATCGTGATTAGTGGCAGTTTCCAATTCGTGGGTGACAGTTTTCGAACGTAATAAGCGAATTTCGAACACTAGTGTGATAATAATTATTGTAATTATAATAATTATAATAATTATTAGTAACTGCTCAAAATGGCAGAAGTTTGAATTGAAAGTCGTTTATAGTTTCAAGTTAATATTGCCATCGTTTCATCAATGTCGCAATGCCTCTTATTGATGAAACGGTAGCATAGTACCAAATTTGTCAGCAACTAGCGTTTTGATAGCTGTGGTCCACTAGGATGTTGATAACAGTCTATTATCTTTCTCCGGACGAAATCAACTGTGTGGCAGCCATCAGATTGAAGTATCTCAGCCAAGAATTGATCCACTGGGCTCTTGCTCCCATGTCGTAAGAAGCGACTGAAAACAGGGTTCCTCAAGTCAAGGTGCCGAAGACAAAATGGCTGGCAGAACTATAATATGCCAGTCGCGCACGGAGTATCGTGGGTATCGTACCCTTGCCGTGTCAAGCGACCCCGTAAAAATGACGTTTGCTTCCTTCGCAAATCATGGAATTCAAATGATGGCCATGGCTCTAATACCCATGTCGGGGTTCGCTATAGGCGATCATGAGTCAACACGTTTAGTATCTTCTAGTTGCTGTACAATAAGTGAAGTGTAGTGCTGTGATCGAGTATGGTTAGAGTAGTGCAAATTATTCTTCAGCATAAACGTACAGCAACTATGAATCTATCCCGCATTGTACAAAAAAAGTTTCCATAGTTTTGATTCAAGAACTGTATTTCCATAAAAGAAACTTCTATGTTGGTAAGCTACTTAGCCCCATCTTCATAGCTTTCAACAAAAATGGCATGATAAATCCACGTGAAATGCCTCGTGCTTGTATTTACGCATGGGCACACTGGGCATGGGACAGGGGCCCCGCGATTTTGGGAGCCCCTCACTGGGGATAGATTTAAATTCATGCTAAAGCCAGCATTAGAAGGTACACTTGATTATAATAATAATTATTGTAATTATAATAATTATAATAATTATTAGTAACTGCTCAAAATGGCAGAAGTTTGAATTGAAAGTCGTTTATAGTTTCAAGTTAATATTGCCATCGTTTCATCAATGTCGCAATGCCTCTTATTGATGAAACGGTAGCATAGCAGTTCGGTATCACACAGTGATGATCCCATATGGCCAACAAGTTCAAAGGGATTCAAACCAACCGAAATAACACTAGCGTACAAGCGACCTATGTTGTGCAAGCGATTTGTTTCACATTTGGGACAGTAACCGGACAAACCTACAAATATTCCTCCAAATTCTGCTTTTTGAGGTTTGACGAAGATCTGACACTGTATGCGCGAATTTAGCCTTTTCCCCATTTGCCCGGACCATCTTAGACTGGTAGAGAATCAAAAATATTGTTTTTTAACTGAAAGAGATCCAACTTCAAACATTCCAATCCAAAACCTCGCCCCATCCAGAAAATTTGAGTCGTCTTGAAGCCAGACCTACGTGAAATCCCAAAAATAATTTCATTCTTTTGCCACTAAGAATATTTTTTTGTAAATTGATTTAAGGGGTTGCCTGGTGTAGTGGGTAAAAAAACGACTTCTTTTGTATCCGCTAAGTTGTTAGTATTGAACCTCTAGAAGGGTCTCCCTCAATCTCGGTGGCCACGCTTAGCTTCTTTTGTTTTAAGCAGCCCTGCATTTCTTGCGCGTATTTGCTGAACCACACGCAAATTTCAATCCATCGGCAACAATTTTCGAAAAACTGACAGCAAAAAAAATATAGTGTAGAAAATACACTCTAAACTAGTTCTACCTAAATTTGCAAGAGAAAATACCCAATGACTTGATTTTCTACAGCGTTTTTTCCGTCATGCAATTTGATGTGGGACACCCTTTAATAGCGTTTTTCTCGAAACATGATAACTCAAAAACTACTGACTTGATTTTTTCATGACAATGCGCCAATATGAACCACAGAAAACTGAATAAAAAAAATACTTCTCATTATTTTTAAAAAAAGAGCGAATTTTACAGCAAAATATGTAATTATTCGGTTCTCATGAAGGCACTTTCCGAAAATCGAACTTTTTTCTATTTGTTTGGTTCATTGAGTAACTACAACTCAAAACTTTACAAATCTTATTGAATTTCCTGTGTCAAACAATGTTATCAAGAGTTATCGTGTTCGCCGCGGCGCTCCTCGACGTGGAAATAGTTAGACGTCTACTCTTGTAACGATCGTATGAGCCATGTGACTAAAAATACTTTATTTTCGTGCACAATTATTGTATAAATAAATGGTAACATTGCACGAACGATCCATTGTCGCCTTACCTTCAAAATTGTAGAACAAAATAACTTTCGGTTTGATCACTTTACACCAGACGCCCGCCTTAAACTTATAATGTAGTTTATATATGTTAAATTCAAAACCCTCAAAATGTGAGCCATTGCCCCATCCAAGAAACGCTTGAATTTTTCATCTTACAAAATTCCAATGACCTCGACTGAGATTAAACATAGACAGGCTAAGATGAACAGCAATCAGGTTTACTATTTAAAATGTACTATTTAGTTGATTTTCCATCACGGTATTCCTAAAACCGTTATTAACAAAAAAATGACCATAAATTTGTCATACGGCATCCGAAAGATACAGTATCCAAGCATCTTCTCAGTGAATTTCAAAATGATCCATCGAGAGATTCGAGAGAAATTGCGATTTGACGTTTTATGACACGTTTCATAAGGCTACCGGCAAACACCCACGGGTTTGGTACTATCTCTATAAACAAAAAAATATTTGTCTACTTATTTAGTACATGGCATTCGAAAGATATAGTAATCAAATATATCCCCTGCAAGTTTGAAAATATTTCATTAACGGAATCAAAATTTATAACGGTTTGGATGTGGTGTGCGGTCATAGATGGGTTTTCTACCAGACTTCAAGCGTGAATCCATGTTTGTTCATTGACTATTTAGATCGTTTACACGTGTCGCGGTTTTTAAAGGAAAACCTTACCATTTAATTACATAAATATAATGAACAAAAGATGTTATTTATATGGTGCACTGAAAAAATATGAAAATAGGGTTGTCTACCAAACATTAAATATAATGTGTAAATTAAAAAAAAATGGATAAAAGTCGGAATGTTTACTTCAAAAGGCCATATCTCAATGGTTTGTTGACCGATTCTAATTATTTTTTCATTATTGAACAAGTAGACGTTTCATCTTTAATTTTCATTAAGAAGAATATAAAATAGAATTGCCTACTTCAAACAATAGAAAACATAATTATCCTCAACTATATGTATTATCACTATTTAGTGAATATCTTTGTATTCAAAACGATGACCTATACATTAGTTGAATGCAATGAACGCAAACTACAAATGATGGAAAAATAAAACCATAAATTTAAAAAATATGAAGGTATTTGCTGATTCTGATCAATTTATGTTATGATACGGTTTTTGTTGGAAATTTTGTACAATCGCTGGTTGGGTTGACAGATGTTAAAACTGGTCAAAGGGGATGTTATTAGTACAAGTTCATCTGCTCATATATCTAACTATTGTCAGTTTTATTGTCGAATTGAACTTATCATGACAATTTGACATTCAGATGTTTATACAGCAATTGCAATCAACTAGTATATAAAATGGATAGGCAGCTATTTTTAAAACAAAAATATTTACTAAATAATGATAATACATATAGTTGAGATCAACTATATCGCCTATTTATTGATGTAGATGACTCTGTTTAATATTCTTCTTAATGTAAATTAACAATTAAACGTCATTTTTTTAGTTAATAACGGTTTTAGGAACACCGTGTAATGCGTTTAACAAATATGACAGACGCTGCTCCGACGAACGGCTTCCAAAGGGTAGTGTATAATTGGAATAGGTCAAAAATAGGCTCATTATGCTATACCTAGAATCATGAGGCTTAGTTGTTTACTTGCTTTAAAAAAATGCCAAAAACGTTCACATTTCACCATTTGTAATAAATTCAGTTATATTATTAACACTACTTTTTCACAAACCGCACAAGCTACATAACAATAAGAGAATGTATACATCAAGGTTTGTTTTATGGCTTTTTCACATAGAAACTGCAGATCCTCAAATCGCGGAAAAGCACCGGACGGTGTCCATACAGCAGTCGGACGAAATTTCGTATGTGCCAGATCGCGGTCAACGCAATTCTCCTGATAGCGCTTGCAGCCGGGCTAGCCTCCTACCTGAGCCAGAATCCGGTCGTGACCTATGTTAACCAGACAACAGTCGTGCGCACGATAAATAACCGACCGCCGATGGCAGAACCTACGGCTCCGCCACCCTTCAAGCTGGATAAAAATCCGGCACCCGGTGTCTGCCTGCCGGTGATTGTCAAGTTCTGCCAACAGCACAAAGTTCCCTACAACTACACCGTTTTTCCCAACTATATCGGACACTTCGGCCAGCCGGAAGCACAAATGGTAAGTAAGCTTCTTCCCCTCCCGATTGTCGTTTCTCTCCGAGGAGGGGACTCAGCCAACCTGTTACTTACTGGTTGTGTTTATGGTTGCTCGCACGTTCACTTTCACTTACCCAGAGCGATGATTTCCAGGAAATTGATCTTTTTGAGGCGCTGGTCGACGTTCAATGCTACGAGCTTGTTCCACTATTCTTATGTTCTCTGTTTGTGCCTAAATGCGGCACCACCGGGACGACGGTGCCGCCCTGTAAAAGTCTGTGTACTGGTAGGTCTTTAAACTTATCTTTTCTAGCAATTAGAACTGAAGTTTATTTTGTACTGATCTTGCTTTCTTAGAAACTATGCGTCGGTGTAGCTTCTTTTTCGATGTCTTTGGACTGGAACTGCCAGAGTATCTTCGGTGTCCAATTTTTAGCGACGCAGTGTCCGACCAGGAAGAGTGCGTCGGGATGGCTGAGTATAAGGAATCTTTGTTGCGAGCGAGAAGACCTGTCAGCTGTTCGGGATTTCTGTGCGACAAACGGCGTTGCATTCCGAGCGACTGGCGATGTGATGGACACGTGGACTGTCAAGATCAGACGGACGAGTCACACTGTGAGTTTTGCGGGGAAAATGCCATTCACTGTGGCGATGGGCGGTGTATGAGCCAGAAACACGTGTGCGATGGTGTTCAGGACTGTCCGTATGGTCAAGATGAGAGAAACTGCAGTAAGTGGATTTTTTTCGGGACAGTATCGCAATAGAAACGTTTATCATTATTTTTTTCACATAGTTCGCTTAAGTGAACGGAACGGAGACTTGGGTCGAGGAACTTTGGAAGTATACAAAGCGGACATGAAACAGTGGGCTCCAGCGTGTGTGAAAAATTGGGACCCGGCGACTTCGCCTACGCTGATCTGTTCAATGCTAGGATACAGCTCAGTTAATTCAAGTCGGACTACCATGCGGGGCTCCAATCGGACGCTTGTAGGCAGCAAGGATGCCTCCTCAATGTGGCGAATGTATCAGAAAAAGCACACTAACATGATAAAAGAGTTCAACAGTTGCGAGATTAACTCAAGATATCCAGTGGCGGAATTGACGTGCTCTAATTTTGGTTAGTGATTAGAGAATTATCGTCGAATTATGTCTCTAAAACTGAAAATTTATTTCATTCCAGAATGTGGAAAAGTTCCCAACAAAAAGTATCACAAACCACAAACTCGTATAGTGGGAGGAACATCATCCAAACCCGGTGACTGGCCCTTCATTGCGGCTATTCTCGGCGGGCCGGAGGAGATATTCTACTGTGCCGGAGTCCTGATCGCCGACCAATGGGTCCTGACGGCATCGCACTGCATTGGGAAGTAAGTTTACCCATGGGCAGAATATAGTAACCGAGCTATATTATTTAATTATCTTCATCTCCATCTTCGCTAGCCACACGATGCGTAATGTCAACGATTGGACAATTCAGCTGGGAATCACCAGACGCCACTCGCACACTTACTACGGTCAGCGGGTGAAGGTCAAGGCGGTGATACCACATCCCCTGTACAACTTGTACATCCCACACGACAACGATATCGCTCTGTTTCAGGTACTACTGCAAGCCTAATAGTCTTGAACCGAAAGTTTTCCCAGCTAAATGTCTCTCCCATCCATGCTTCTATTTTGTTATGCCATCTGCACACACAGCTCGCTACCCGGGTCGCTTTCCACGAGCATTTGCTGCCGGTTTGTCTCCCACCACTCCACATGCGCGAACTGCTGCCCGGGACCAACTGCACCGTCGTAGGCTGGGGAAAGCGTGAGGACAGCTGTGAGTATTCTTCTTTTTAGCGATTTAATCCCCAACTGATGTTTTTGTAGCAAGTTTGTTGTTTCGTCCGAGTCAGTTTGCAGTAAACAAGCTGTTCGACTACTAAAACTGTCATAACCATTATTACGGGAATACGCGGAACGCAATGATGTAATTCTGTTGAAATTTATTCAGCACAAACATCTATGTAGCTCAGAAGCTCAGATTTTATAGAACTGTTTTCTTGTTGCTAAACAGAAACAAAACAACGTGTGAAATACACGTTTTGAAAAATTTCCTGAAAACGAAGTCAATAGATATCTACACCGACAAAATACGCAGAGCAGGAATACGATGGAAATTTATTTTCAAATCGGAACTGTGGCTCTCGTAAATAGGTATGTACTGGAATTCGACCGTGCTGCCCCAAAAGAGGAAGAAAAGGCATAAAAAGGTGACCGAGGCCAGACCGAACGAAAACCAATGGGGCTCTTTCGAACCTCTTCATTCGAATGGAAATAGTGAACTGAGTGAAATCTAATTTCCGGGCTGTGCATCATTTCAAATGTTCTGTACCTATTTGAAATAAATGTCTGACAACTGTTTCGAAAGAAAGCTACTATTCTGGTGCTGGCCTGTACGGAATGCGTTAGAGTATGAAGATTTGATCATTGCATTTTATTTATGTTGCTTAAATTGTCTGAGGAAATGAATATCAGAATGTACTTATTCAGTATGGTCTCCTAAAATTGGAACCGGAACCAAAAACGAGTTTCGACTTTATAGCCGTAAGCACAAAGCCGTACTAACTGTTTTTAAACCGAACTAACTTTTAAACCGGCCTAAATTATGTGGTAAGCTAATCAAACGATGCTGTCATTTATATGACTGCGTTCTGATCTGCGTTACACGTCAATGTTAAAAAACAACAAATTCAAGTTAAAGAAAATGAGTAAATTCATGCCGATATTTTCTTGCAGTAAAATAGCTTTTCTTCGTCAAATATCTCGTTCCATAGGGTTTGAGAACAATTTTGTCAACTTGATGCTGATATGTTTCTGAACATAGAACTTTAACGTGTTGGATAGTTGAAAGTTGGCCGATGATGTGCAGTACTTTGTAGTGACATAATATGCACAAAAGAAAATAAACTGATATACATATGCATGTTTTTATTCAGTTTGAATAGGCACTCGTCGAGTTAGAGGTTGCTAAACCATCGGTTGTAATTGGTGCCATGATAGTTATTTTTCGACAAAAATATGATTACTGGTTAAAACCCAACTGTCAAAATTCTCTTTGAAAGGAAATACCGGACAAACCGTCGCTGGATAAACACAGTTCATAGCAGTTATTGGAAGAGAAAATTTTTCTCTTTTGTTTTCTGCCAACATCTGTGATTGGCGAGTAACGGTTTGTCCAGAATTCCCTTTCAAAGAGAATTTTGACAGTTGGCTTTTAAGCCGGAATTATATGTTTGTCGAGATTTCATACTTTGATTAAAAAATTGGTTAAAATATTTCAATTTGAATTTAAAATGAACTGTGTCATTCTAATTGAACATGATACCTATCGACGTGGGGGAGAACATTTATTTTCGTTTCAAGTGAATTTTCACAAGTTTGGAATAAAGATCAATTATCAATGAAGGACTGCGAATTAAAATTATACACGTTTTTCAGCGAGGTTTAAATAAAAAGTAAACAAAGATCAAACAGAAAATTAAACTTTGACAGAATGATCATTTATATTCACGAGCCTTATATTTAATTTTTTTTGCGCTGTGGCAGACAGAATATAGACATATTTCTATAATGCATCAATGCAAATTGGAACGATTAATGCCAAAAATCGAAATAAATATATTGATCACCGTTGTGTTCACAATAAATTTCAAAATATTTTGTATTCAGAAGTTTTATGTGATTTTATTCTTATTGGAACATTGCACATATTTAAAATCAATTATTTACTCTTAGCTTAGGG
Source organism: Topomyia yanbarensis (assembly GCF_030247195.1). Classification (NCBI taxonomy): domain Eukaryota; kingdom Metazoa; phylum Arthropoda; class Insecta; order Diptera; family Culicidae; genus Topomyia; species Topomyia yanbarensis. The sequence continues at coordinate 331,641,401 of NC_080672.1, read as the reverse complement.
TATTTGTGGAGCTAATTTCTAAGCTGTTAACATTCTGATTCAATTTGCTAACGACCAGTGTAGTAAATTCATAAAATATTGCATTTTACGATCTATATCCAATTGTCATTTGTTTGGATCTATCCCCTAAAAACGATAATTTTCTTCCGTTATTTACTTTCTTTGATGTGTGATACAATAGATATATGGGCAATCATTCGTGAAAATATGTTATCGATTTATATTAACGAATTAAATGGTCCCGCTTATTCTCTTAGCGATAAGCAAAAAGAAAAGAATCAAAACAATTCTTATTGTAGTTCTGTTTCTAATTCACAAAACCAACTTTGATCTGAATTGATTGAATAGATCTCAATTTATCCAAACGTGCTCTACTGTAACCCTTTGATGTGCAATTGGAATCAAGCGTGTAGAGAGAAGGAAAGAACGAGGAAATAAAAAATGCGGGTAGATAAACACGGTAAAAAAAACTTTACCCATTTTATATATTCAAATTGCCCATTTTCGGAAGTTATTCGAGCTGTCAAAAAATGGGTATTTTATTGGTGCTTTTTATTCATTTCACAACTACTCGATGAGATAATGTCAATGGATATACTGATCTTAATAATGAGTGAAAAGTCATTAAGAATTATTTTAAGCGAGTTAACCCGCAAACTAAGGTTCGTAGCGGAAGCTGCAAATTACCGGCCTGCATCTGAGTACGTGGCGGAAACGGAACATTTCGGCAATGCCCATAAAAACGGCTGTTTAAATTACTGAGGATGTTGCAAATATGCGTTTGGCATTTTTAGAGCAGCCAAAAGATTCAGCCATTAAAAATATATCCAGTTGGCGGTTTTATTTTGTTAAGTAGTTAAGGAGACAATAATGTGAAATGAATGTTATTTTATGCTTTTTTAATTCGGAAATAATTCTATTGACAGTATTTTTCATTCTGGCGCGATTTTCATGAATGGATATTTTTCACGCGTTTTGTTGTAACGGTTCTGCGAAAAATAAAGGGTAAAACATACCCAGGTTGACGTACAAGATCTGTATTCATTTATGGATACGAACTCTTTACCCACTTAATGGGTTATTCCACTTTAATTGAAAATGCGTAGTTTTCTACGCATTAATTGGTATTTTATTTTATTAGCGTAGTTCGACAGTGCTTGTCTTTCCTACCTAATAAACTGGCTTATTTATTGCCATCATTATTGCGAGCAAAGAGAGCCATATTTATCCAGAAGAAAGCCGAAGAGAGGATTGAAAATAACGAAATGTATGCAAGAGAAGCATGACAAATTTTTGCATATTTTTGTCTTCTTCCGGTAACATGATGCTGCCATTTGCATTGCTGCGTTCTGATCAGCAATACACGGCTATGTTAAAAAACTGTACAATAAAGTTAATTTAAAATTCACTGTTTATGCCATTTAATAGTCTGATTATTTCGAGAATTTTTTTATTGCTCAATAAAATGGTGAATCGACATCTTGTTGAATGGGATTTATAACATAAGTATTGTATCAAATAAAATATTTTTTTCGAGCAATTTCATCATAAGATGGCGGCACTGCAGCATTTTTACCTCATGCGCGTTTTTTTGGAAGGGGTCCACGGTCGGAAATCTATCTCCCGTGATTTTTGACCCAGCGCCAAAAACTAAAGTTTTTCTGATTCCTTATGTCAATAGCGATGTACGTAGGATTTTTTCGATATTTTGATTTTAAGCGAAATGACGCAGTTTTGAGTGAAAAAACGTAGAGAATGTCATAAAAATCTACACAAAATCGTGAATCAATAAAAAGGTAAGCAATAAAATATGTAATCCTGTGTACGTGACTAGAAAAACCAATTTTGAATATACTGTGAAAATTTCAAAGCGACCAAAAATCATTTGCTCGAGTTACATTATCCGGCCAGTGGTTTCGAGAAAAACGCGGTTAGAGTTTGCAGTACACATGGGTTATACATAAGAAGCGTTGCGGTAAAATTGAAAATTATATTTTTGAATTGTTTTCGTTCTCCATGTTTTGGGAAATCATTTTTTACATCCTAAAGCACATTTTAGACTAATAAATAAAAAATCGAATGTTTTAAAATTCTACAGTGGAGTAACCGCTTAAACAATTTATTATTTAAGATCCATAATTTACTAAAACGTTATTTTGCTAATAATGGTGCATACTAACGAGAACGTTATAGAGTTGTATTGTTAGGCGCTGGCCACTCCAAGGGCATGAAGAGCTTCTCTAACATTACACTTAGTAGTTTGTCAGTTCAGCCAAATCTGACTGTTCCAAATTAAATCAAATGCTTATAAAAAGAGTGGAAGCTTACCTCTTTTGAAAAGTTTGTATCAGTTGCTGTTCTGCAACACATGAAAAATGCCATAAAAATTATTTATTTGCTTCAGATAATTATGTCGTCCATGGAATGGAAATCTGAAATTTTAGCCTGGTGGGGCTTATTACACCATCCTACCCAACTAGTCTACTAACCGTGCATATAGAATTTGGCATACCTACTTTGCTGAAAATGAAGTAATTCAAATTATCAGTACGATTATCCAATCATGCCTGAAATACCAAAAGTCCAGTATTTTTAATTAATAAAAATTATAATTAGTTACTTCCTATAGTCTGCCATCTGTCTGATAATGAATTGACAATTATAAATTTACAAATTGAACCTAATACTGGATGCAGACAAAATTTCTTGGACCAATCGTTCTGAATTTTGCACAATTCTTCTTCTTCGCATCATTGCCCAGGCAACTACAAGAGCTTTTTGTAAACTGCTAAATATTATTATTTTACAATAACATGTTAATCGTTGTTTTAGCAATAATCGGACCTTGGTTTCAAAGTACTACGAAAAAATCGAAAATCGACCAAAAAATAAAAGCTCCCTTAATTACTTGTGAAATGCTGTGAAAAATAACTGTGCAAATGTCTCAACGTTTGTCCAGTAGATTTTGAGTTATGGTGTATACCGCAAAACAAGATTTCGATGTGGCGCCTGACTGAAAAGACAAAGAAGCTTTGCATCGAAAAAAAATTAAAGTATCCAATTTTTTGCCGATAACACCTTACACAACCCCCCTTAAGTTCCAACACGATTTAAGCAATTTTTCCGTAACTTTTTGCGTCATTTTGCCAAGTCATCTGTCTAGTCTCAGCTTTCACAGCTCTTTCATACCCTGTGCATATCTATTCTATCATAATGAATTAAACGAAAATTTGTACTACAGCGGAAATGCAAATCGTTCAAGATATGCTAGAAAATTATAAATTTCGAAAAAATACAAGCAAGCTCCGATAACATTTAAATAACGATCAAAATGAGAATATTTGTAACAGTTTGTTTGCCGTCTTATTTAAAAGTGTTACTTAGGCTATATGGCATGGCTTCATTTGCAATTTTTGATTCAATCTTAGTTTTGAACTCTTTCAAAAGCAGTAAAAATATAAATATAAATATAAATATATATATATATATATATATATATATATATATATATATATATATATATATATATATATATATATATATATATATATATATATATATATATATATATATATATATATATATATATATATATATATATATATATATATATATATATATATATATATATATATATATATATATATATATATATATATATATATATATATATATATATATAAACTTCCACTTGCTTATGGCGTTCTTTGTGAGAAGATACAACTAGAAAAGGGAACAAATTGTGATTATATATTCTTTTCCTCATGTAAAAATAACTAAAAAAATGTGAGCAAATTAAACTTCACTCATTTTGATAGCCATAGGTAAACTAACGAACGAAAACAATTTTCATCTCTGAATCCAATTATAAAATTTCGTTCGACAGTTTGTTTCAATATGATTTGACTTCTGCTAACCTGCAAAATAACTCTTCGATGTGGCGTTTTGAAATGAGCGTGTAGCACCTTCTAGATATAGGACGATAAAGAATATTTAAAAAATGCATTTAAAATTCGATTACACCTGTTTTTCGTACGGGATAAAACTTGCTTACTTGCCCTCATATGGTTTGTGTGCAACATGGGCCATAATATTGCACATAAAGTTCGAAAAGTTGATTCAAATTATTGAGATGTATGCAAGAGGAACATGGCGGCCTTTTACACTGTTTTCATTTGGCTTCAGGATGCAGCCATTTCTTCAATGACAGGTACTAACGTCTTAGGCCGGACTAAACTCAGGCCTAAAATCAAAGATAGTACCGTGTGGCGGTACCAACTAGATTCAAGCTTACCGCTATTTTAAAGTCAAAACAATAATACGAATTATCCGTGTTAAGTTAGATAATCTTGCGTTTTAGTTCTCTAAAATATAACAGTTATTATAGAGTAATGAAATGAAAGACATCTCTCTTAAGAGGGTTCTCTACTCTCGAGGCCCGGAATTGAGCTGTTTTTGAGGTATAAATTGCCAAGTATCTACTGAATAGATTTTGAATTTATATTTTTTATTTGAAAGCTACAGACCAGAAAAAAACATTAGCGACCTTGAAACGTTATTGATTACAATGATGTTGAAACTGCTGCCGAATAAGACTTTTCATAAAAGAATTGGTTCGATTTTATTTTTTTTAATTGTTCAGTAAACATACCGCGATGTTTTCCCGTAACAGTTTTTTATTTTGCAAATTGCAAGTGACAAACCACGGCGAATAACAGACGACCGCTAACATCTACATAAATCATGTTTGACTAACGTTAATTTCATATAAATTCCAGCTACCAAATCTTTAACTGTATATTTATAAAATCAGTTGACGCTAGGTGTTTGAAGGCGACGAAGGGAGCATCTATTCAGGTGATCCTCGATTTAATAACCGGTCGCACCTCAACAGCATTAGCACATCGAAAAAAGTCTCTTTGCAAAAGTTTAGCTTAATCGGACACGTTTAAGGGGTTGCGCGAAACGGTCAAAGTGAAAAAAATTTCACCAGTGAAGTCTAACTAAAAAAGTCTAAAATTGTCCAAATGATGTGAAATTTGGCATCTGAGCTTATTTTGACATTTGTCACAATATGAGAGCCTTGGAGAATTCAAAAAAAAATTTGCGATGCCCTACACAATAGTATCCAGCGGCCCCACGAGATTTTAAGACGACCCTGCTAGTGGATCACCCGTCATTCCGGCAGATCTTGTACGCGAATGACGGGTACAAGATCTACCTCTTCTCTTCATACACGGCTGAGCACTCTTTGTTCCACCATGGGTTAAATCGCGGTGTCAAGAATCAAGCCAGCCAGTACTCTTCCACCGGAGAAAGCTCTTGTGAGGACTCCATTTTGCCAAATATCGCCGCTCGTAGCTTTTTCAATAAATCTTTCGTGTGAGGTGACACGAAACATTAATTCTATTCGGTGGTCATTGAGTCGTGTCAAGTAAACGAATTAAAAAATAGAATAGGTCAGAAAGTAAGACAAATCAGTTTACCACTTCCAGGTTCACACTAAATTATTGTAAAGTAGCACATTTTTGCAAAAAGTTCTTTTTGGTGAACCGCATTCTCAATGCACAACAGCAGTAAAAAAGAATATTAATGGAAGAAAGGCAATCGTATATTGTGATAAAAGCAGCTCTTAAATATCATTTAAAACTAGTCGATAATCGCTCCGTCGATCTCCACTTTATGGGCGAGAATGTAGACACGATAGTCCTTTATAAAATACATGTCGTCAGTAATGTCATTTGCTTGCTTTAGACGGGATATCACACGGCTGATCTTATCTAGGCGTCTTTTCGAGATATTCAACACAGTTGAATATTTTTGTGTCATTTGTTTAGAGTGCGTATCTTTTCAGGTAAGGTACTATAAAACGGCGCAAAGCTCAAAGAAATAGAAAATACGGGAAATTTAAATAATTGAAAGACGGGTCAGGCGGTAGTGAAGCAGAAATGTAATTACCTATTCTTTCTCGATGTATGGCTAGATGTTACTGATACCAAATGGTAAAACTAACAAGAAATAAGAAAAAAATATTTAAAAACTTTTTTACAACAGCTTATCATAAAAGCGACTTTGTTTTAATCGCTTGTTTAAACAATGTAACGGCATTTGAACTGGTAATCCAACTTTAACATTAAGTACCGTCAATTCACAAACCAGTTTCTAAAAAATGTCTCCTCAGTGTACTGGTGTTGATATGAAGTCACTGAATATGGTCCGTCCGTTGTATACAAACAACTAGCGTCAGCTAATTTCATGACTCTACAGCTCAAGATTGGCGGTGAATTTACAAGAAATGACCAATAGTCAAATAGTCTAGGAAGTCGGGTTTTTCGGTGTTTTTACACGTTTCCAACAATCGGAAATAGTTATATTTATTGGCGAATATTCAAAATGATTCTACGTATTTTTCATGACAGAGGAGGGTTGAAATCGAGTGCCAAATTGCTTTGGCAATTTTGAATATCTTAAAACTAAGAGGTTACAATGAACAATTTTTTTTAATATTGGAAGGAACACTACTACTATCTTAATCTAAAAATACGATTCGATACACAATATTGAACAATATTTTTTTTAAGAAAGAATGACAGCGCTCTTAAGATTAGGAATACAGATTAATATACAAGAAGAAAAACAAGTTTTTATGAGAATTTTCACAGCGTCTGCTCACTTGACCGATCTGTATGTACAGTCTGCATAATAACTATTGCTATTAATGGTCCTCCTAATTCACGAATAAACTTTGTCCTATCAAAGTGAACATCCTGCTTGTCCAGTTTGTTTCAATGGAATGTTCACAACTTCTGTTGTATTATTGTATTAATCAGGAAAAGTGTGCCATAGATGGACTAAATACTAAATTGTTAGGAAGTCGAATTGAAAAACAAATGCAATGTAAACGCCAAACGGGAGCAATTCTGAGACCCCGCCAAGGGCGACAGAAGATCACACTTCGCCCCTGCCCGACGATAAATTCTCTTGTTTACATAGGTTGGGATTCGACACACTCAATTTCCGCACAGTTGACCAGTCAGTAAAAATTTTCAACTGATAGTTCATCTAAGTGGCTTCAATTTACTGATTTTCTGCGATATATTTTCCGAGTTACAGTAAAACAAACGTCACATCTACTGAGATCTTGGTAAAAGCTTTGTTAGCTGAGTGCTCGGCTGTGTTAAACTCGGTAAAAGTTGCGAAAAAAGCTGGGATTGGGTAGAATGAAATCAAGTGTGTATTGTCGAATTTTAATATCGTTGGCAGTTAGTTTACGTTTCTCAGAAAAAAAGCATGTTCTGCAATCTCAGTTTTGAAATGGTGTGATAGACCTTTTCAGATCATAATCCATTTACCATATTCACACCTTAACCCATTTACCACGAGAGATAAACAGTATTTTTTTGATTACGATATGACAGTTTTACGAATTGGGATGTTTTATGCAAAAAAATCATAGATTAGTTGGAAGCCGAACTCGTATGAAAAATGACTCTATTTAATATTTAGCTCCTCATTGGAATATGCACAACTTTATCTGCTGTTAAATCAAAAGTTTTTTTTTTAATTTTATAGCACTTCCAAATGGTGTGACATACGAACCCGCACTGAACGAAGTCAATGTTCCCATACTGAACCGAGACCTGTGCATCGAGTGGCTGGAGAATCTGAACGTCACTGAGGGAATGATTTGCGCCGGTTACCAGGAAGGCGGCCGCGATGCATGTCAGGTAATTAAAAAATCAAAAGCTCATTAGCCGCAAAGCCACACACCACAAACTGGCACTAATGGAAATGTTTTATTTAAAGGGGGACTCTGGTGGTCCATTGCTGTGTCCTTATCCGAACGAAAAGGATCGCTGGTTTGTCGGCGGTATCGTATCATGGGGCGTACGCTGTGCCCATCCCAAGCTGCCGGGGGTGTACGCAAACGTGCCGAAGTTTCACCCGTGGATTTTGTCCCAGATAAACAACCATTCCGTGCTACAGACGGACACTATTGGCCGATAATTGGAGCCATCCGGTGGTATCGATTGGCAGTTAGTGTCCGATGGAGAACAACAAAAGCAGACACCCCAAAAAGCTGACAATAAACGAAAGAAGAAAACATCAACTTTAATGCCATTAGACGAAAGCTTGTCTATCAACATCGCGCGTAAATGGTATGGTCGAGCTAAAGGCAAGTACATAATATATACATCGAGGTAATCAATTTCGCTTTTTGTGGCGGAATAGTTAGCTATGAAGTAAGACAATAAATAAATGCCCTGATATTTACACATATCGCAAAAAGTAGGCATGACGGTAAAGAAAAGACAATAAAATCTGACTCAAATTTTTAGAAGTTGTTTTGGTACGACAATAATATGTTTAGAAAATAAATATCGCACATTATACAAGAAAAACAGCAACTGAAGGCGCAGGAATGAATTTACAATCTTGTTTAATGAAAACGGCATTAAATTCTAGGAAGTTATCACCAGCACATCAGAGAATGGGGAACCGACTTTGATCCTGATGTTGTTTGTCACACACTAGTAAAAGATCAACTGCAAATAGGAAATGTTCTACAACAGCATACCAGTGGAGAGTAACCAGCAGAAGTGATAGGAAAAAAGGAAGATTTCCAAGCAATTTGCTATACAACGTAGTCATACATAGTATTCCTACCCACATGATTCATAGCTTTTCCTAGTCTCACACAGCTGATGAAAGTAGGAGTTATACAATCTTCATGGAGTGTTTGAGCGAAAAGCAAATACGAAGCTTCTATTGAAAAATAAAACAGAACTGGATATTTTAAATCGATGGCAGAACCATTTAAGGAATCATGAATACCATACATTGCCAACCAGAATTAAAAATTTGCATACTTAATGTCTGATTTCAAATAAGATTTTTTGACTTTGTACACAATTAAAAATCTTTGCATTTTTAGCATCAAATCTTCATCAAAAGCTGACCATTGCAAATTTTAAAACCTACCCAAGTCGCTTGTGTACAACACTGTTACAAAAAACCTGTTTTCATCCTTTTCAATTCCAACTAGTGAAAGCCCGGAAGATAGAACGTATGCATTATTGCTGCAGCTGGCAAACGATATATGCCTATGATTGAAACTTTTCACCAACACTCTAACCAAAGCAAACACTACCTAGTTTCCAGTAGCAAGAATGACATCTAAAACGAAGGAAAAATCCAGCATTCAAAAATCTTCTTCCATGCACACGCTACAATGTTCCGTAAAACTCCCACCACCCACTACACAAACGATGGTTTCTTTGAACCAGCCATGATCCGGAGTGCCTGTTAGATCCGTGCACCGTCGCATCTTGCTGTCGACGCCGACAATTTTGCGATAATGCGGTTTTAGAAGAAGGCTTGTGCAGTAAACGCTATTCACGTTTACTACGGCGACATTAGAAATACATACAGCAAGCGAATAAAATCATGGACTAATTTGAACCGTTCTTAGCCGAAACAGATTCAAATGGAAGGCCAAATAGACAACCAGATTCGCATTTGTTTTCGAATAATTTTTATGAGAATACCAGCTATTCAATTTTATCGAAACATCAAGATTTTGCGAAAATCTCCTACAGTTTTAGCTAGCTGATTCAATTTGCACAATTTCGGTTTCAAGAGAGTCCATTATCAACAAAAGGTATTCTCGGTTTACTAGATCGGATTCTCTCTCTCTTTTACAACATCTCGAGCACAAACCAGCGCAATGCATTGCATAGCAGCCTAATGCGACAATACGGTTGGAGGATGCTCTCCTTCGCACTCCAAATCAAAATTCTCATCATTCGATCTGCGCATCAAAAACGTTTCTGTAGGCCATTTTTCGAAGCGGTGTCCTGGCCTCCATGGAACTCTGTTGGCTCGAGACACGCACTTCAGGTAGAAACCTTTTCATGACATTATGCACATTCACAGAATACGTCGCGTTCTGTACTGTACATTAGGGTGGGACAAAAATTAGATTCCTGTTTCGAGCAACTTTTTAGGTTCCATTTGGGTCCTAGAACAACTGTGCAAATTCTTAGCTCGATCAGTGAAACTATATTTTTGCGCCCGTTGTTTAAAGTTTGCATGGGATTTTGTATGGGAAAATTAACGTTCACAAAATAATTCCTCCAGGAGTCGCCCATTGCTTCCTAAAAATAAATCGTTATATGACTTTTATGGGAAATTTAACAAAGAAACAAAGTCTCGAAGACCACAAAACGATCAGATGCTTGAGAAAAAGTTATTAAGCAGAAACCGATTGATGCTCTAACGATTTATAAAATATTCATTTTTTCTAGCACCACTGCACCCTTGTAATCAATTATCTATACTGTTTGGCCACTTCACAAGATCTTCAGGAATTAATTGAGGCTTCTTTTGTACATAAAAAGAGAAAGTTCACAATTTTGTGTATAATTCAACCCAGGGCCGTCGAGAGCCGCGTCGGACCCCCGCGACTTGTATTACTGCCGGGCCCTTTTAATCCAAAGCCCTCTAGTTCAGTATGAGTTAGTTCCCCTTCAGCCATGGGAAACTCATGAGTCCGTGGTTTCTATTAGTCTCCAGTTGACTCATATTGCCACATCCACAGATAGCGTGCCAGACAGACGAATTTCGCAGGTTCTTATTCCGTGGTATCCAAAGCGGGTAAAATTGCCATAGCTACGAGTTTTTCAATTTGCGGGTACTCAGTAATCAGGAAGCAGTAGCGTCTAGCTCAAATGGCACGTTCGCCATATTGATCAGAGATTTGTGCCTTGCCATCAATCCCCACCCACCCTTCCTCTCTTCTTTTGTCTGACCAGTGGCGGCGCGAGGTGTTTTGTCGCTCGGGGCCAAACATTAAATTTGCCGCCCCTTTACAACGAATTTTCAAAAAAGTTCAACTATGTCCCACCTTTTCACATGAAATGAATATGATAAAGGTATTAGAAAGGATCTACACAAAAATGAACTTTTTCACATTTTATTGTCAATATTTTGTCCTGGCGGTAGTGTTGCGCATAAATTTCCTCGCGAAAGGTGTGGCTACGACTCCGTTCACATGTTCGCTCCGCGCTCATGTCCTTTAATTATGGCAATAATTGGTGCCTAAAATTTTCTTGTTTGAGCAAAGAGACGGCATTCTTCATTTGGTTTATGACTACTGGTACACCTTCTATAAAATATTACATATTAAAAAAACTGATCAAGGAATTGGATAAATCATTTTAAAATACTATTTTTGTGAGATACTGGCGATCAACTTTTTTTTAAATTCTCTAGCTAAACATTCAGAGCAACATAATTTTCTTTTAACCCCTATCAAACCCATTTTATTTATAAACAATAACGTTTATCAATTTTTGGCTAAGGAAAGACTAGCTTACAGAACTAATTATTGAGACGATTAAATTTCATTTGAGCACTAGCACATATAAGTAATATTCATAGAACTGATGTAATTGCAATTTGTCTGGATAGATCCCGGTGAAACAGTGCTGCCAAAGACAGTGGGCATAACATAAATTTTTGATATCTTTATGATGGCTCGAATTATTATTGAAAACTGATAGACTCAATTAAGACGTCTTTGACTACCTTTTCCATACTATTTGATTATAGTAATCATTGTAAGGGAATTGTATTGAGCATCGGATCATTAGACCGGTTCTCTTATCGACTATGCTGGACCAACGCACCTGATTTTTAGCAGGAACGGAAACACCTTTCCAATGGAATTAATAGATTGAAAATACAAAGTATACTTTTTGAGTTAGAGACATTTAAAAACAAACAAGTTGTTTACAAAAAAAAAGTTCAATAGCTTTGTAGTTGAGTTTTGATAGTTTGTGTAGAACGATTTTTTCCCCAAATACAACTCTCTATCACCGCTCGAGAGATTCTTAACCATGAACCAAACACTCTGTATATGATAGAGTTCCCTGGTTTAATCCCAGCAAATTAGTCTGCATACTCCCACTACTTCAAGTTCGTTCGGAAACTAATCTCAGTTGAATCTTTTGAGACTGAGCAATATGTATATAATTTTGTTCGATTGCATCCGTCGTCTTGATCCCCTACTTTTTAATAGTCAATCGCCAAAATAATATAAATTCAAGCGTTTCACCCACACTTGATTTTGATCGTGATTATTGAAACTTGAAGAATTATTAAAAAATGAAATAGAAATTTGTTTAGTAGGAAATGCCGCCCCCTGATTTTGCCGCTCGGGGCGGTTGCCCCCTTCGCCCCCCCCTTAGCGCCGCCACTGTGTCTGACAAACCGACTATTTAAATTGACGAATTAGTGCCTATAGAAATGGGATTCGATCCGCAGTCGAAAACCTTTAGTTTAGGTGACTATTGGAACGCATACGTATAATTGATATTGTTCGGTGTCTCAAAGAACTATAAGAAGATTCTATATTAACACTTAGAGTATTCTATAAAATCTTTATAGCATTTATCTTCAAAAGCTTTTTAGCATGATGTCTATGTTCTGTATGTCGATATAGTGCTAGATTTAATGCTTTACATTTTAGGTGCATTGAAGCATTAAAAATACTTGTATACGTCCAGTTAGCAATGGAAATGCTAACTTATAGCTTATCTAGAATTTTAATTTTGCTCTTATGGTTATTTGGGTAACGACAAAAAACAAAGCTGAGCATTCTGCGCCTGCCTGAACGATCTGCAGGTGTTTCAAAAGCAGAAATAATACTTCCAACCCCCGGAAGAATTTGGAATTTTTATTTTAACAGTGAGCCGATATATTTCATTTCGCGAAACAAACAGTTCTACTTGATTGACGGTCTGGAACATAATCAGTACGCTATGTCTAACATGGTGAAATTGTAGGGTGTAAACACTGGTCATAGTGGTTTGCAACACGACATTTTGTTTCTACTGTGCAGACAAAGCGATACACGGACTGATTTATTTGCTGGTAGCAATGGAGCAGTTTTTAGCTTTTCTTGTAAGCAAAATGAGAAGGTAGCAGATGCAGCTCGAAATTCTCGTTTAAAATTATTACATCAAAAATATTTTCAATTTATATAAGTTTATCTCATATTGAATCCAAGAAAACCGTTACTAATCGTTGATTTTATGCAGGTTTAAAAAATAAACAATGTAATATGGCTAACGTGTTAATTAAGGTCAGTCTACCTTCTCATCTCGCCTACAATAGAAACTAAAAATCGTTCCGCTATATATACAAGGCAAAAACGACTGCAGACGAATTGTGTTACTATTGATTTTTGGAAATGTCTTGTAAGACCAGCTACTCGGGAAGTGAAATAAATAATAAATGTGCAGATTGTGCTCAAACCAGGAGAAGTAAACGCACTGTAAATGCACCATATCAAACATTAAGAAACATTCGCGGAACAACGTGCAGCACATCAACGAAAGCTGTCACATAACAACATCATCCCCGTATACATAGGCAAGGGCTCCAGAGAGATGTGCTTACACGAATTGTCTCCATATGCCTCTGACATCGTGATTACCAATTTATGTCAAGATACGGAGAAGTGGCTTCCATAAGAGCTGTAACTTGGCATTTTTCCAGGTATCCCTAACTTTGTTCTTACAATACTTCCGTACAAACCAACTTTTTCATACGTAACCGTTTTATGCGGATCAGCCAAAAATGGAACGTTTCATCAGACGATACTGGTTATGCAACCATGGTATGTGCGAATTCTACAAAGACATTGCACCACGCAAAACTTTGTGCAAAAGCAGCTAAGAAAAGCACACCTGCTATAACCGTAAACAGCATCTTATGCCAAACCATAAACGACTACAAAACCAATATCTACGGATCTGACAGGAACAAATATTCACTCATCAACAATCACGCCCAGTGTCTCCATACATTAAATTGGCTTCTCAATATTTTGTAGTGTATTCCGTCGATTCAAGCAATAAAACTCATTTTTTAAACTTGTACAAAAAGTAGACAACTCCCTTAAGAACGATTGTTTTAACAAATGTCAACTATCAAAAAAAGTTTTCATTTTTATACGTTTTCATCATATAACAATTTATTAAGGCGAAATTACTGTTGCTATTTTTTGATCTTCTATGAATACCGGACGTGTTCGCCAATCTTTCGCCAATGCCTCCTCTCTCATCGGGCCTGCAACCGTCATAAGCATGAAAAGTAAAATTTTCATCAATCTTCAGGCATCAATCGATTTTTGCCTTATAACTTTTTCCACCAGCATCAGATCGTTTTACGGTCTTCTAGGCTTTGTTTCCTTGACAAATTTCCTATAAAAATCAGGCATCTATATATTATTAGGAGGTAACGGGCGACTCTTGGAAGAATTATTTTGCAACACTTTAAACCGCGGGCCCTATAGTTTCAACAAACGAGCTTAAAATTTGCCGACTTCTTCTGGGAGCTAAATGCGACATAAAAAGTTACTCGGAACAAAATTTTATTTTTTTCATATAACCGTGTCCCACTCTACTGTACATGTATACATGTCTAGAGAAAGTATTTCACGGGTTGATCTGTAGAGGTATAGCAAACTAAAAACGAAAATTTTGGTCAAAATTGTTAATCCGCCATATTGGAATCGCCATTTTTTTTTTTATGCATATTAACAAAAATTCGTGTTTAGTATTTTTGGTAGTAGGAGTCCGCCATATTGGATCTGCTATTTTAAATTTCGGGAAACTGACTTAAGATTGGCAATGAGCGATGTCTAAAAACCATAATTCTATGTAATTGTTACAAAATATTGAAATTCTATCACGAATAATTCATCGAAAATGTTCTCAAACTTTTAAACGCGTTTATCTCAAAACATGATTTTTTTTAAAACTGCGTGCAATCCCATTTGGAAACGGTTCAATATAAAAACTTCTTTTAACTTCTCGAAAGAAAACCTTTTTCATTGGAGGGATGACCTATAAAATCTACAAATTCTTTGTATTCATTATTTTTAGTTAAGCTGTAAAGTGGAGAAAGGGCCAATAAATCGATCTCAAAGTTTGAGATCGCACCATTACCTCAAATTTGAAGTTTTTAGCTGCTCTTAGATCATCTCTCTAATAAATTTAGTTTACTTTAGAGCCTTATTATTAGTTTTGTGTTTCAGAGCCATCCTGAGACAGAACAGGCTGTACGCAGTTTTAGAATTCCACGTGCACCTAACCTCAGACGTCACCACGGGAGCCATTTTGTTTTTTCGTCTTGAAAAACAATGTAACTGAAGACGAACATATGAGCTTTTTGAATCCTGAAACTGTTTCCTTCTATTTTTTTCTTTGGCTCACAAAAAATTTCAAGTTTTTCTTAGTTTTTGTTCATTTGAATGAGAACCTTCCCTTAATACAAAATCGTTGTAATTATTTTTGACCAAATAAAATGTTTCATTCAGTACAACGGGAGTTATACATAAAACCGTTAAACTAACATTGCCACCCTACTGGTCGTCATTTTAAAATGGACCCTTATATTAAAAGCTTTGATCGAGGGTGAAAAATCATAACTTTTGCCGTAGGTAAATTCGTTATCATTTCATGTTTGCGCTCCTATGGGCCCTATTCTATTCTATTCTAACCCTTACACAGCCAGTAGTGAAAAGCATCCTGGAAAACACTGCAGTTAATCTTTAGTGTTTTTCTTGTCAACATTAATATTTGAAGCATATTAAAATGTGTGGCAAATATTAAAACGGCTAGGCCTACTGTGCAGAGTTGGGTTTGAAGATGTTTCAATATTATACGGCAATTGAATTATTCATTTAATGAACAATTCAACCAACGAATCGTTTTGAAACTTGAATGAGGAAGAAACGAGGACAACCGTACCGACCGTTTCAGATTATAGAGGATTAGGATAAAACGTTGGGAGTGACTTGGCTAAGAAGGATAATGTCACTCCTTTGGTCCTTTGGGGTGGGACAGAGGTATTTACACCTTGCCCTGGCTAAAAAGTCTAGGTTATAGCGCCTTTACTCGCTCATAAACTTTAGAAGAACAAGGCAGATCTTATGTTCCAATTCTTCTAACATACGAAAAAAAGTTAAATAGAACAGATCGGAATAGACACTAGGAAATTCGTGCAGATCATCCTGGAGCTTACCGAAAACGCCTGAACAATACGAAACTAGTGGTAATATGCATTACTTACTTGCTGGTCTCATTTCGGTTGCACGGTATTCTATTTACCCTTATGTAACTTACAGGTTTGGATCGGAATCCTTCTTACGCGACCTTCGATGTTTTGATTTTCTAAGCTTCAATGTCTTGACGGTTTTTGACTACATCGGAAACTCGGAGTACCAGCGCTTAGATGTTTAATCTCGATCCCAATCAGCAATCACGATAATGTTCGGTTTTCAAGTAACTTCATTCCCGAAAACTTTTCTGTTTCCTAATCATCGATACCTGTTCAAGTTCTTCAATTCTCTATTGACGCTCTGTGACTGGTGAGCCAATGCATGGAACATGTGTATGTTTTATCACTCGGCTAGCACTTCACGACGAGAAATAATAACTGTAAGCTAATTGATATTTCCATTTTTTAAAAGAAAAATGACGGGAGCGATTTTTTTTTCGTCCGATGGCCATGGTTACTATGATATCTTTTTTCCATATTTGCGCTCCTATGGGCCCTGTCTAAAAACATTTCAACTAAGAACAAATTCATAGTTCCGATTTCCGTTTACTTATACTACTTCATTTTACTACTGAGTATGTCATTGGCTCCCATTATTATCGGGTAGATTCCTGGAGACAATGACATTTTGATTCTCGTCAAGTCAAGTCAAGTCAAGCTCTAGTCTTCTACTATATTCTTTATTAAAAGTTTTGCACAGTATGCCGGTATTTTTAATCAATACCGTTATTTCTATCAAAACTGGGTATGTACTCCTAGGATTTTCTTTAAACTTCGAACCCTAAATAACACTGTGTCCACATTGAACGCAATTAAGAGGAAAATCGGCTAAAAACGAAGGCGAAGCAACAATGAGGCAACTATGCTCCGTCGAATTCAACAATCCAAAGATAGACGTAAGAATGCGAATTTAACCAAACGAGAAGAAAATAACGAACCATATGCCGTCGGTGAATACCACGCCAGTGCTTTTCGCAATCAGTAATCGAAAATTAGAAATCCATGATAGAGCTGAAACTGCGAACATTTAACCAGGAGGTATATTCAACATGTTACATCGACATTAAAACATGCAAAACTAATAACGCGTAGGATGCTGTACGTGTTAAGTGATCATTATGCTCCGACCGAATTAGGCTACGAAATTATTTTACACGCCCTTATTATCCGGATATTCCTCCATGTGCAAACAAAGTCCGTGGGATGAGTTTCTATTACTTTTATGTAAAATTTTATTGTCATTTTAATAATAAACCATACAATTGCGCAATGCGGTATTAAACCCCTATAACCGTAAAACTAAGAAACGGTGGAATGACGAATTTCAGTAGCCGTGCATGTATGTGCATCACACAATCAAACAGTTTTTCGGTGTATGTCAACCTCGGTTTTGTTCGTATGTGGGATAATCCGGTCGATGGCTGTAATTGTATTAGTATCGAGCTAAACCATTCGGAATTCTAATTTTTAACGAGGTAGACTGGATTGCACAAAAAAAATAAAAATCGATACGTTGCTTTGTACCGGACTTTCGCCTTGGGTTCTAGATGCCTGGTTCCGATTTACACCTAGACTCATACTCTGAATTCGGAGCAGACCCCGGATTCGAACTTGTTCAGTCTAAATTAGGACCAGTTCCCGGATCTGAACCAGATCTCGGATCTAAACCATCACCAGTTCCCTTACCAGGTCCGAAGATGCACGAGGCCCAAACTCGGTGAGTAGATTCTAAGAGAAGAAAAGACAATCACGAGCTAATTTGATCCAGTCCTAATTTCAATTTACAACTCCAAACGGCTGTTGGGGAATTGCCAAGCTGAATTAAATAAGTATATCGTCAAGAAGCATAGAAAAATGAAATAAATTTTTAAATGCAACTTGATTTGTGAATCCTTGGTTTTGGTACGATCTATGAACTACAATTATTTTCAGCAATTGGGAAAAGCATGCCAGAGGGATCTGGCAACGATGGGTGCTTGTTGTCTTTAGTTTTTCGACCGGGCGTAGTTGAGAAACTTAAGAAGAGCAAGAAGTCTATTGTCGCACATTGTCGCCTAGCTGGACAAAGCCTCAAATTTTTATTTTGGATTTTTTGATAAATTAAAATATTTCTGTGTTGAATAGTTGTTTTGAATAGAGTTTTCTCAAAACACTAAATTTTGAAGACAATAGCTCGATTTTTGCAGAACTTCAAAGGTGTCATAGCTGAATTCTAAAGAAACTGTGTGCATACCGTTATTACAATGAAAATGTCTTATTAATTAAGATTACGGTTTGAGTCAAACTGGCTTCATTGGAAAGGTTATTAGGCTTAGCCTTTCTTATACCACAAACATGGAGAATGAATAATAAATCGTTCATTTAATTAAAGGCATAATGCTCAAAGTTGTGGTACTTTTTTGCAACAGTTCGGAAAGATTGCTTGTGCTGCATGATACTTGAAAATTAGCGTACTTTCCGAAAATGAATTCTTGTTTCGCCCCTTTTTGCCGCGAGATATGAAAAAACGTTATTTTTCACGACATGTCAGAAGGAGACATTTGATTGCCCAGGGTTTGTAATGTAATTTATAAATGTCGCTCAGTGTTATCAACAATTGAAATAATATGTGCTCTGTTTAAAAGTCACTAAACTTAAATTTTTGAAAATAAACGTCCGATACAGTGCACTTTATATTTGTAGATATTTAGTTTTGAGTCACCCTAGGTGCCAAAATAAATTGAAAACAAGCATCAAATATGAATTTAGCGTCTTAAAATCACCGAAAGTGAAGCTTTCGTCGATTTCGGGTAACTTTTGAGGTTTGCAAGTAATACCCCACCACTATTCCGAGCCGGGTTATCGTCTGCTTGTGTGTTGAAGCTGACCGAGTATGAGCCGATCTGCAAATACAAAATGTGTCGAGTAGTTAGTGAAAAATGAAACCCATCTCACTCAACATTATTTTCGCTTTGATGCGCAATACAATGAACAACAAAATGCTACACACTTTTAAAAGATCCGAAGGGTCTCATATTCAACATGAGTGCGACACAGAGAGTATTTGAATGTGCATACATTGCCGTTTTTCGAGTTTTTTTTTTCGAGCATTGACAAATGATTTCAAGAAGAAATGGTAGACAGTCAGTTAAATAAAAGAATATTATCTTAACTTGCAAAAACGTTTGCTTAATAATTTCTGAATTCGATCGCCTTGTTGCACAACATCAGCACTCTAGAAAATTTGCTATCCTTCTCAGAATTATTTAAAGTTTTGAGCGAATGCAGTAAGCGTCGCAATACTCTAATTTCTATTAATGAACTTCGCTGCTCAAATGAGTTAGCGCCGTTTACAAGCTTCTGTTTGATTAAGGAAGTCACAAAAAGTGCAGCTGAAGCACATAAAATCCGCAAAAAATTCAAATTACACAAGAACATACCTCAAACCGAAAACTTACACTTTCGCAGGCCTTACTGTTATTGTAGAAGTCAATCTATCTTGCAATCAATACTAAAGGTAGCATATATCGTACGGATTTCAATTCAAAACCATCCATATAATTTAAATTATTCATATATTTCATCTTAAAATATAAATTCAATAACGAGAAAAATAAAATATCACTTTTGGATGAATTGATTCGAAAATCAGAACCCTTCAATACACTTGTCAATATAATTTATACGATTATTTTGTGATGGAAAAAACCTTCAACATAATTTGGATCACGTTTCTTATATTAAATGCTCCACTGTGCACCGTTGCTGATTTTGATAAAACGCCGCCGACCTGTAAATATTGTACCGGTGCACAGATCTAACGCCACGTGCTCGCACTTCTTCCGCTTCTCCTGTCTGGGCATTGCGTGTAGGTACTTAGCCCCTTCTCGAATTCCCTCTTCCTGCTGTGATACTACAACCCAACTGGAACTTTGCAGTCATCAAACTCACACCGTACGTACATGGTTCCAATCTCATTTCACCAGAGAATACCCAACTGAGCTGGATTTGAACCCAGTCCCGTAGTGGCGCCGAGTTTGCACCATCCTATATGCGAATTTCGTATCATCTACCTTCAACATATTTGTCGTTCTCAGATCATCACCAGTGCCGCAGTGGTGGCTTTGTCGCCGTTGAGGAAATATTTCTTGTGGGATGGTATGCTTGTTTGAATGAGAGCTGGTATTTAAAATATTAGTCTAAATTTAGCACTGTCGTCGGGTACAGGAAGTCCTTCGGATTCCTTTGAACGACGGTTATTTTAAAGCCGCCGGTTGATCTGATTTTCATTATATGTCGTATGGTACATAACACATCACTTTTTCCGCCCTCGTGCATTAAGGGGTTACATCACTATAGAGCACGAAAAAAGCTATATTTTGGGAATCTTTCTTAACGCAATGAAAGGATAAATCGAGATCATTTAAAATGGGATTTATAGCACTAATTGTGATGAACAAAAAATATTGTTCATATAATTTCACCACAACATGGCGGCAGCATTTTCCCGCCGGTGAGTTTTCTTGGAAGGGGTCCACGGCTCTGATTAGTTTCCATTATTCGCTGTGTACCGACTAGAGCTTCCATCCCGGGAATTTATTTCCCGGAAATCCCGGGATTTTTGGATTTCCCGAGATTCCGGATTCCAGGGAAATTATGTTTTCTCATTCCCGGGATTCGGGAATCCAAGGAAAAAAGATTTTTAATTTATTCCAAAAGGCTTAGGCTCTGCGAAAGAAATTCTGTAGGAAATATTTTTACCGGCAAACATTTGGGGTGAGTAGTGAATGCAGATTGTAGCGTTAATGATGCGCGGTACTTTCTTAAAAAATCGACGAGTGTATATTACAAAACTCGGGATGGTTTTAAGTGATATCATGCTTAACGCAAACGCTATTTAAAACAAAGAATGTTTCTAGAACGTCTGCAGAAATATTTGGTCGGTTCATCGAATGCATATTTCGTCTAATTTGTTATACCGTAGCTGTAACATCTGTAAATTTTTGAATGTATGAAAAGAAATACATAACGCTGTATCTATCCATATTACGCGCATCTAAACTCTTTGAATGTCGCCTTCAAGGATTCAGAAAGGTTTTTGGAAGGGATAAGATCAAACAATCCAGATACTCACCCGTAACAAGAAATCGATGGTAGGCTTCATCCATCGCTATACAGTTCGTCCATTATCTGTTTGATTTTGATTCACACTTAATTCGAAATGATGCTGATCCTACTGTGACGGAAATTCCATATATCACATTTTCTCATTTGATCGGAAATAACTGTACACTACCCTGAAGCAGCTCGATCTTTTCATTCAAGATTACTAAAGAAGGTGCTTTGCATTCAATTGATTACATTCCATCGTATCAGAACAACAAATTCCAATTTTGGACAGTAACTCCAGCAGCTTCGTTTAGTTCCAATCGGAATCGTAATTACCAAGAAAAATCATCAAAAGAAGTTGATGTTGCGTAAACTTATTGACGAGTTATCGAATGATTGAATGATGTGTAGGCCACCAAATCGCCATTTTCTGACAACTGCCTTTAGGACAAATATAGATGCAATCAAACGGGTTAGAAAACTTTTCGATTTATTCTTTTGTTTTCAAAAAAATTATTCACCTTTTTATTTTTCTTCTGTATTCCCGGGATTCCGGGATTTCCCGGGAAATTTATTATTTATTTTCCGAATTCCGGGAAGGTGAAAACCGTCGGGAAATGGAAGCTCTAGTATCGACATTATCAGTTTGTAGTGTTAGGTCTGTTTTCGGATCGCTGTTTAATCTTTATCTACCAAAGAAAGTACACCGATTTAGCACGTAAAGTGTGTAAATCAGTCAAAATTATAATGAAAAAAACCAAATTTTAGATTTCAGATGATGCTTCATAGTGACAGCTCTGCCTGAGATAGGCTGGGAATTTTTACTTTTCCGCATCGTGTTTGAAAGATTTTTTAAAACTCAGATTTCTCGGAATTAATGCAAAATACATTTGTAAACATTGATTCCATTCAGTACAGAAAAATTATAAACTTTTCTTGTTTCTTGGGGTAATTGCGATGTATCACATCTAACAAATACCACAGCTCTGGTTTTTCACGTCTAACTGACAGCAAGTTGGTGTCAGTTAGTGACGAGTATAATAAGAAACTCAAAAAAACGAACGACCGTTTTTCATACTTAAAACAGAATAGTAGCAAATATGTCACTTCGAAGAATGAAGACTTTATCGCCGCACATTTATAAAAAAAATCATTGCTTTTTTTCATTAAACGTTTATTTGACACGGCATTTGCAAAAGCTTTTTTACGCCATGGTTTCTTTTTTACATAACAAGTTACAAAAGTTCTTAGGACTATCACGTTATAATAAATATTCACTTCCTAATACTAACACCGAGGATAAGCATCATTTTAAATATTTTTATTTATATTCTATTTTCTTGAATTTCATTGTAAACCTTTTGTTAGATTTTTCTGTAATGTTTGTTTATTTTCTTTCCTTTATTTATATTGTTTGATCTAACTTAACTAACTGCGAAGAAAATTGTTTGTGGGTAGCAAGGGATAAAAAACTAGGAACACCTGAAAATGATAAACATGACCCATGTATATAAGATCTCCTAAAGCGAGGATATCACGAACAGGAACATAGGCCGGTTATCTTCGGGCTCGTAAGGAGTCTATTAATTGGGATCTGGCTTTACGATATTCAGTGCAAGACCAAACAACATATTCAATGTTGTTCGTAACCCTCTCCGCAAGCACATTGATTATCTTCTGCGATCTCATGCGATCTGCGTATAATGGTTGGACATGAGCCTAGACATCACACGAATGAAGTTTCGACTTACATAAAAACCCTTTGAACCATGCCTTCGTCGATACTTTAGTGATAATGGAGTGCAACCACCGTCCCAGATATCCATTGTCTCATGACGTTTGCCAACTAGTAAGCGTCCTCTGACGAGAAGCGCTATAAAATTCATTAAAAGCAATATGTCTTTCATAGATGTCACCCTTCAGTGCCCCTATTTTGGCTAAATTATCTGCTCTCTCATTACCCGGAATGGAGCAATGAGCGGGAATCCACACTAAGGTGAATTGATAAGATTTATTTGTTAATTTAGTTAAGTATTCTCGTATCTTCTTCAAAAAGAACGGAGCGTAATTATCAAGCTTTAATGAGCGCAATGCCTTAATTGTGCTGAGGCTATCTGTGAGGATGAAATAATGGCTCGGGAGTAAAGTATCAATGATTACCAGACTATAGTGAACTGCTGCTAGTTCGGCTGTGAGTAAAAATTTCTGAAGTGGCCCCCCAATTTTTCACAAAGTGGTGAATTTTGCAAAACATGTTTTAATTTTATTGTTTAGGTACCCCTAAACATCTTCGTGAAATATTATGTCGTTATTCGAAATATTTATAATAGTTTTAGTTAATTGAAAATTTATATACCTTTTTATTATATTTTTTACAGCCAAAGCTTAATTTCGAATTGCATCAAACTTCACTGGTGGTTTAACAAATGTTCAGTCTAGAAAATGTCGAAAAAATGTTAAACAAATGTTAACTATTTCTACTATTTTCAAAACAATTTTTCAAAAAAATGCAGTTTTAAATGGTTTCTTCACGCGATATTCATACCGTTTAAGTTGTAAAATGTTGCATATATTATCAGCTTTCAATTCCACGAAAAAAAATTTTGAGCAAACATAAGGTTTTTAAAATATTTGATTTTTTGTGTTACCCGGCATGCGAAAAACAACGCGCAAGCGAAGCAGTCGCTGGTCGCCACGGCACGCTTGGACCAACATTGCACTAGCGAACCTACCGTACTCTCCGCGACACGTTTGGACAAGTTGGCAATGATGAGTTTCGGTTGACAAATGACGTGTACCGGACTCAATCAAACAGTTTTAGGAGACCAAAGAGAATAGTGAAAGAGACGCAGAGTGAAAATCAGTCAAAACGGCAACACTCCCTTTACGATGATTTCAACACTAGAATTTGGCAACCGTTTCCAAAGGCAGCACTTTAAATGACTCCTATTATATTTTGAAAACAAACCTTTTGTCGATCGTTGAATTTGTATATCAAACGATGTGCATTTCGAAACAAAGAGATGAAATAATTCTAAAACTTGTTTTTACTCATACATAGACTCTAGAATGCACCTTAAAATCACGATTGCACTAAATTCTGACGAAAATTCAAATTTTTTTTGATAGATTTACAATACTTATCTCCTCCAACTCAGGCATGAGTAATGTTTATTTACATTGCACGATTGGTCTGCTCAATAAGGTATTTTTGGTTTCACACTATTCGTCTCTTTTCCTATTCTCTTTGTAGGAGACCAGGTGGTGCGATTATACTTGATGCACACATGCTTTTTATACTGTTTATACATACTGTTTATTACTTCATCGTTTTCGTTTGTTGAAACAAGTTATAGTTCTGTGGTTGATAGGTCAACCGGAAGAGTGCTGTAATTCTTTGCATAAAATAAAAAAAAACATAACCAATGTGCGAGGGAAAATCTTTCCGTTGATACGCACAAATTAAAATAAATAAAATTGGGAATTGATATTTCATATGTGAAAGAAATGGTTTTACTCCCCGTGAACAAGAACAGATCTTCAATGAAGCGATAAATAAACTATCGCGTATAGAGCTAGTTTGTACTGATTATACATTATACAATATACTGTTTGTACAATTTTAATAAAATTACAATGGTTTGATTGGACGAAGTTATTTAAAAAATATTGCTTCTCTATTTTGCACTATGAAATTCACGCTTCTCAGCAAAAAAAACAAACTTGTACTGGAAATGCAATAAGAATTGATGAAGGTAAATTAGATGGTAAATTTTCGGATGACACAAATGTGTTACAAATGCTATTTTCAAAAATATGTAATGAATAAACTGTTATATTACAAGCACTGGGTATTATCGATAAGACTAACGCAACGCAACGAAACTCATTTTCTAACTTTGCATTTGATGTAGTCAGAGTCGTGGCGAGCTCCCACCGACTCACTCATGGGATGTTGGTCCAAGCGTGCCGTGGCGACCACCGACTGTTTCGCTCGCGCGTTGTTTTTCGCATGCCGGGTAACACAAAAAATCAAATATTTTAAAAACCTTATGTTTGCTCAAAAATTGTTTTCTTGGAATTAGAAGCTAATAATATATGCAACATTTTACAACTTAAACGGTATGAATATCGCGTGAAGAAACTATTTAAAACTGCATTTTATCGAAAAATTGTTTAAAAAATAGTAGAAATAGTTAACATTTGTTAAACCTTTTTTCGACATTTTCATGACTAAACATTTGTTAAACCACCAGTGAAGTTTGGTGCAATTCGAAATTAAACTTTGGCTGTAAAAAATATTATAATAAAAATGTGCATAAATTTTCAATTAACTAAAACTATTATAAATATTTCGAGTAACGACAAAATATTTCACGAAGATGTTTAGGGGTACCTGAAAAATAAAATTAAAACATGTTTTGCAAAATTCGCCACTTTGTGAAAAATGGGGGGGCCACTTTAGAAATTTTTAGTCCTGTGTAAACAGAAACAGGTTCTGAGAGAGATCGAGGTGTTATTGTTGAAAATGCCTCATCGATTCGTGACCCATCAGTGTAGAACATTTTATGGCAGTCAATGTGTTGGTATTTACTTATGAATATTTTAGGAATCTCCAGAGAGCGCAGGTGATCCAGGATTCCACGAGTTTCCTCTTGCATGGACGAGTCGAAAAATAAAGTGGAATCGGGAGTATCCAGTATATTAACACATGTCATAACATAACTAGAAAGTGTTATTTCTTGTGACATGTGATTGAAGTACACTGTCATGAATCTGGTTTGGGATTGAAGCTCGACAAGTCTTTCGAAATTTTCAATTACCAGTGGATCTATAATCTCACATCGTATAAGTAAACGAGAGGAGAGATCCCAGAATCGATCTTTTAAGGGAAGAACTCCCGCTAGTACTTCATCGTATGTGTCGATTGCATGTGATAATGTGAGTGTGTGCAGCTGAACGGAAACAGAATTACTGAAAGTATTGTTGTTCGATACAATCTTATCAGGTCACTGGGATGAGCACCCCACCAAGATCCGTTTATTGTTTGGCGAAAATTTATCCTTTGTTGGCACTTCGTTATCAGATACCGAATGTGGCCTCCCCATGTACATTTAGAATCGAACCAAATTCCGAGATATTTAAAGGTCATGACTTGGGCTATCGTTCTACCAACCAACTGAAATTGAAGCTGAGCTGGATCACGCTTCCTTGAAAAAAACAACCAACTCTGTTTTCTCCGTAGAGAAATCGATGCCGAGCTTGAAAGCCCAGCTTGATAAATTATCCAAACTATCTTGCAGTGGTTGTTGTAAATTTATGGCTTTTGGTCCTGTAACAGAAACAGAAATCTGCAAGTTGCCTTAAAGTGTATGGACCGACAATACAATTATCAATGTCATTCACGTAAAAATTGTAGAGAAGGGGGCTTAAACAAGAACCTTGTGGGAGGCCCATGTAACTTATTCTGAATGTTGCCAAATCGCCATATGAAAAATGCATGCGCTTTTCTGACAATAAGTTGTATAAATAATTATTTAATATTGATGAAAGACCACATTGATGTAGTTTCTCTGAGAAAACAACAATGGAAACAGAGTCGAATGCTCCTTTTATGTCTAAGAACACAGACACCATTTGTTCTTTTTTTTTGCGTAAGCTAGTTGGATTTCCGACGAAAATAGCGCCAGCGCCAAGGGGTGAGTCGCTTAGAACAATGTGCCATACACACTGTATCACCTACGATAGAAGTTTACGATTCACAGTAATATACAATCGTTTCACTCGTTACCACAGTGTGTGGCACAATGAGGCACACTTCTGAAAACTCAAAAACTGTCAACAAAGTGTAGTTAAATAATCATAGCAACCATTGCTTTTGTTTTACTGAACACCATGGCACATCGTGGCACATTGCGGCACCAGCTACCACGCTGTTGGTTTGTGAGCACAATTCGATTTGTGCTAAGCGACTCACCCCTTGGCCAGCGCCTTTCCCTTTCGAAAACCAAACTGGGTACCTGACAGCAAGCCGTTCGCCTCAACCCAATTGTCGAAATGTCGTAGGATAATTTTTTCCAACAATTTCCTGATGCAGGATAGCATTGCAATCGGTCGTTACGAGTTATGGTCGGATGCTGGTTTTCCCGGTTTTGGAATGGCGATAACTCTCACTTGTCTCCAGTCGTGCGGGACAATGTTCTGCTCAAGAAGCTTATTGAATAAATTCAACAAGCGTCTTTTTGCTAGGTCAGGCAGATTTTTCACCAAGTTGAATTCAATTCTGTCTGGACCCGGAGCATTATTGTTGCATGAGAGGAGTGCTATTGAAAATTCTATCATTGTCAAAGGCGAATATAAGGAATCGTTGTGGAAGCATCGCAAATGATTTTCTGCGCAGGAGCAGAATCTGGACAAACTTTCTTAGCAAAATTAAATATCCAGCAATTCGCTTTCATTAGTCACGTTTCGATTTACCATTCTTCTGGCTGTGTTTCTAAGAGTACTTATTGATGTTTCTCTTGCCAAGCCATCAACGAAGCGTCTCCAATGACTATCCTTTTTGGCACGACGTAGACTGTCAAATTTGCTTTTGCAAACTCGAATAATTTTTAAAGTTCTCACTCTTTCCGTTTCATAATTTCTTTGTAGGTAACTTGTTTAGCTTCATATGCATCAGAGCACTCTTTGTCCCACCAGGGACTAGGAGGCCGGCTATTTATTGTCACGCCAGGATTGCATTTCGTTTGGGCTTGTTCTGCTGCTTCGATAATCAAACCCACTAGAAATTCATATTCTACGGTAGGTGGTAGCTCTTCCACCGAAACAAGAGAAGTGGAAATTAAAGCTTGGTATTTTTTCCAATCAATATTTCGTGTCAAGTCATAAGAAACATTGATTAAATTCTTGATGCCTAATTCACTGTCCATTGAAATAACAACTGGCAAATGATCGGGTGAACAGGTGAGGATCAGGTACAACCTTCCACGTGCAATCTAACGGAAGTGGTGTCGAGCATAGAGATCGATCTAATGCACTTGGACGTGCAGGTGGTCTGGGAAAAATCATTGTGTTCGCCATAATTTGTGTTGAATTGTGAAAATGCTAACTCCAATTACTGTCAAAATGTATGAAGTCGCAACGGTTGTAGTTGGAACCTAAATCAGTTTCGGGTCATGCAAAAACAGCCTGAGTATTAATTTAAGTGTGTACATGCTCGAGCAAATTATTTATAATACTTGTGTAAACATTCGAAATAACAACCGTAAAAACACTAGCGCCGCCATACCAGCACTTCACAAGAAGAGATATAGGGGAATTATGGGTGAAACCGACACCCCACAATTTTCCCTAGAAATCACATTTTTTCTTCATTTCATCTTGATACTTTATTATTAGCACAATTATGTAGAGCATTAGAAGACAAATTGGATTTACGTTAGTACGTCGAATGTCATAAAAATAAACAAAACATATGACAGCAGCGTTCATGCTCGTCTGGATGTAAGATTTTGTTGGTAGATTTTAAGTTTTTAACTGCACGAAAGTTAATTAAATCACCACTTTTTTCAGTACCTATTATTGTCAGCCTTTCCTATGATCAACTGGGTGCAATGAAAACGAGTTTGAGATATTCAATATTTTGAATTGCTTTAAAAAAAAAGTTCGCTGTTGGGGTAAAACCGACACCCTTTGGTTGGGGTAAAACCGACATGCCGTTAAGATGGTTGTGTTTATTTGCGATTCATTACAAAAGGCTGCGGATCTTTGTGACACTACAATCACACTATTAACGTACTATAATAATAGCAAAAGTACACAGAAATACTGTGTTTATTTATGTCTCTTTAAAAATCAAAAATTGGAGTTTTTGCCTATCAGATTCTATCGAAGCTTTCTGCAGAAAGCTCATCAAACTGAATTTCTAGTGATATCTTGGTTTGTCATATATGAACTTTATCGCAGTGAGACAATGATCTTTTGTATACCCCGGTAGATATTTGATGATCAGAGTCCCGAAAAATCAAAGCCTGAACAAGGTAGTTTTACTAAGAAGTATCTGTCACTTATAAGTGAATGAATCCTATTGGCAGAAATAAAATGACACTGTTAGTTGGTTTGGAGCACTACGCTTTCGAACTCTCTTCCCCTCACGACATGATAGAGCTACAACAAATACATATTTGTACCTCGCATACTCACACTTTATTACTCACGCATATATCACACTTTTAATAAAAAAGTAGAGAAAAAATAAATTTTAGGGGGTGTCGATCTTACCCCTATGTACCCGCACTGCCTAGAAGAAGTCACTTTGTTTTCCAAGTTTTGCAACCAATAATTTTTAATGAAATTAATTTTTTGAAGCACTGACAAAATCAAGCCTTGTTAAGAATTTTATGAAGAAAAATTCTGCATAGAAATTATAATTTTATTGGTTTTGTGGTAATCCAGAAAAAGTGTTAAGCTTAAGGCGCCGGTTTTAACCATAATTTCCCTAACTACGTCGACTATTTGGCAATTTATATGCGATCAGCTGAATCAGGAATCTGAATAAATTGGCTCAAACGGCACGTTTCCCGTATGTTAGTTTCAACTAAATAGTTCATTGTTGGATTCCCCGACCTTGTTCTAATGAACCATAGCCTTTCAGAGTTGTTGTTTGCGTTGCGTTGCGTAAGCACGGTATACTTCGTAGATTGCAGACTGATGACTTTCATTTCCAGCCAGACTACTTGAGGAGCATTGTTTGGGAATAACAATTGATCCAGTCCAAGCGAGATTTTCGCCTGAGAGACACCATTGCGGGCCACGACCATCTTTACCGTAAATTGGGATGAGAAAGGAAGTGTTGATGTGGTACTTACTTAACGGAAGGCCCCGACTCAGTGACACTCCCATAAGTACCACGGATTGAGTAGTGGGTGGGTTGTTAGTAAGGATTCGCTTCAAGCAAGCGATGCGACTGAGAATATATTCTCGTGCATGTTTGAATATTTTATTGACTGTAGGATACGTAAATCTTCTAGGCGTTTAAACTCTGGCCAAATCGTGTATCGAGATTCTTTCATCGAAAACAACTTGAACTGCGGACAGCCGGCTGTCGGGAGTGTTGTCGACAATGTAAAATGGACCGTAAACAATGAGTTTAAAAAGGGTATGGTGGAACGTTCATAAATTATGTCACGCAAAGATTACCCAATACTAACTAACTCTCTGTCATATTACCACGTTATTTTTCCCCTTGGTCTAATGCGAATAAAATTCTTTTAGTTTTTCCTTCATTTTGTAGTAGCCAGAGCCTAAAATTCTCATACCTATTCAATGAACGACGAAATTCAGAGAATTAATCTTCGTCCTTTCCCTACCTCTTTCGTCGCTAAATGTATGAAAAAATAAAACAATAAAGGCGATGTCCCCTCCTCTCTCGATTCTACGACAACGAGTAGCAGCAGCAGCGACTTTCGTTTTCCTATGACAATCCGAAGTTGCAATTTCGTTTTGATGCATGCTCAGTAATTTGCGATTCTCATTCATTAAATGAAATTAATGCAATGTGCATCTAATAATGCAAATAGAACATAGTTAAAATGAGAAATATGCACATCGATCAGGCTGCCGTCTTACAATACCATCATTAGCTCGCAAATCTACAGAATCGAGCATCGACAAATAAATATCATTGCTAGTGTATTTTCGTTTCCCCAGCAGTAGCTTCAATATCGAAGTTACCAATATCATTCTGAATCTCGAAGCGAAAACGAGCGTGCGGAGAGAATAATGAAAACGCTCTGCTACATGCTTGCTTTGTCCTAGCCCGTTGTCTCATTTTCGATTTCGCAAAGTGCTAGAGGTATGGAAAGAACCTTCGTTCTTTCGTCAGTTTCGCTTGATTTTGGCAAATGAAAAAAAAAACATTTTCCGACTCTGGTAGTAGCACTTTTATGCCGCTACTCGCAAAAGCGTTCATGTTCTATGGAATTTCCTATATACATGGCGCAATCGTGCGTAAAACGGCCGATTGCGTCACAGCACATGACGTGCTCTCCTCCCATTTATGTCACAATTAGTCATATCTCTTCCTCCTAATAGCATGGCAGAATTTATAAATGGTCCTTATTGGTATAATCACAAGAATATTGAGATTCCGTAAATTGAAATTTTCCACCTCGTTCGAGTAAACGTTCCGATACTACAATGAAGACGCGAAACAGAAAAATATAAATTCTGCGTTCCTAAATGATATTAACATCATGCACGAATCAAACACCCCCCGTTTCCAAATAGTACGTACATATTCTTAGCTCAGTATAATTGACTGATGAGTATGATGAGGACTAAAAGTAAAGTATTAAATATGACCATAAAACATTTGTTCCTCGTGCTGAAATGATTGCCGCAAATTGGATTTGAATTGATCTTGCGAATTGTCAATTCTCCACCTTCATACATAATTCAAAAGTCATTCACTCAGACAAGACCATGCGTATTTCCCACACGCATTAAAGACCCAGTAGATTCGTTTTCTAGTTGGTCAAATAAACACTAAACACACAAATAAATTAGTTTGCTCAGTCTAAAGTCAGCTCGATTGGCATCAACCGGCGAATACGTGTTCCCTTACAATGCCATTAAATGAAAGTACATTTAAAATTACATGCGACAAAATATGTGCAATTTGGAATATAATGAAATGAAGATTGCTTAATTATTTGCATTTAAAAAAAGATCGGAAAAAATTAGTTGCATAACCAAAGTAGCTCATTTTCGATGATAGCACTGCTGATGAATCACTTTATAAAAATTGAGTTCTACAAAATAACGACATGAATGAACTCATTGATGAATGAAATTCATGTTTGACTTTTCAGAGTTATTGTTTTCAAAAGAGTTAAAGTTGAATATTTCCTGGTTATTGAAAACGAGGCTTATTAACGGGGCTTGTAATCCTTGTACAGATGTACGGTCTATAATGCGACTATTTTTAAAAAATATTCTGCCGTTCCCTCGATAGATAGTAAATTCATTCAACCGTCAAAAGTCAACCATTGACTATAGTTCCAACAAATCCCTAGGAACATATCAACCTAAATTATATCAAGACTTGGTCAAACAGCACCCGAAGAAAAAATTTATTAATCAACAAATGAAACGATATAGAATACACAGCTTGTGCAACTAGTTTTAAGTATATTGTGAAGAAGCCTAATAAGTTTATAAATTTTTTCCTGTCATCAGTCAATTTAAAAAACACTTTCCACCAAATACTTGTTGTATATTTTAATTATGATAGCAAAATACAATGAAAGTTTACATGTGTCCGACAAAGAAGAAATCAATGACAATAATAAAACGATGCACAAAACGAATCGAAGCACATTGTACCACTTATGAAAAACTATTATGCCAAACAAAAAAACCAAATCATTGGGGGACGGCCGGTCCAGTCCGAGAGTGTGTTGACCTTTGTCAAACTGAATAGATCTATATATCAATTAGAGCTAGAGTGTTTAATATGGAATGTTGTTGAATGGCAGCGAGTCTATACTGTTTAATTGTTAGAACAATATTGGCGTTGCAGATGTTTGTCCACAGAACTGTGTCAGCGTAGTATAATAGATTGATTTGGGAAAGTGTTGTTAGTTTGAGTTTTTAGCATAACTTTGATTTTGGTGTACCACGTATAATTGATGATCATTAGACTAACTAAAAAAACAGTAATTCTTAACCCCCGGTGTTGTGAATTAACGAAAAAGCGATATATTATATTGGACATAACTTCAAACTATGGGACAGAACAAATGGCCTATCGAGGTCAACGATTTCTATCAATGATTTCGAAATATATCGCGCAAATGAATGATATCAGATATGTATTAGATGAAAAGTGTGATTAAATATGAAAGTTTTTACAAACTGAATGATAGAAATTACTATCTTTTGTATTAGCAATCCTTTGTAGATTACTTCTATAGGAATCAAGTTAGATACATTCAGCTAGTGACTAGTCATCCTTTTTTTATATAAAAAAATCATATGGGAGCAGTGTCCTTCCACCAATAGACTATTGATAAATCTTATGGACGAATAAATTTAAAAAAAATGAAGAAAACGGTTACTAGAAAACTGCTACATTATGAGCCTAAACCATATATCAAAAGTACGAAATAATTACAGCTAAGATAAAATCTAAACTAAGCAGGAGAAAACGATTGTTCTTGTAACCTTAGCGGCATAACAGCAAAGTAAAAAGTCGTTTAAAATGGAAATTTCCATTATACAAATTAACGCTTGTTATTTGTGGTAGAAAATTATTTATGCATACAGGAGTAAATTTCCGCTAGTGGAACAATGCCCTGCACATACTCAAAGTTACTGACAAGCTTTATGTGTTTCACCTAGATCCACTTCATCGCAAAGCTTATTTTCATGAAATGAGTGAAGGATGAGTTTCAACCGCTGTTGTTAGTTTTCAACTCATGATGTTTTGTTTGAAGAACGTTACATATTCTAAAAGATATCTTACAGAGATAGAAAAAAATCAAAATTACAGACAATTATTCGATAAACAAAGTGTGATTTATCGCTACCGAAATACGGTACAAGCAAAATAATTACTTTTAGTGTTTTGTTTTATCTTTCATGATTGAAGCCAAGCTCATAACAATAATTTCCGAAAATAATATGCGTGGGTTTCAGCTTTAACTACACCTTAGGAAAACTAAAAACACGTTCGAGACTATTGGAATTACTCCAGTGAAGTACTAAAAACTGGCTATCTAGAGCGTAGCGATTGGTGTCGATTACAAGATGATGCAAAAATAACCAAATATTAAAGAAACAAAGTTGTGAAGGATGTTTGCAGAAAATACACGACAATAGAAATGAAAAAATATCACGATTTAGTTTAAGCAGGTCTCCTAATCAGTCAGTTTCTAAAAATCGCTTTATATTTACTTTAATCTGAGAATATTCTTGCCGAGTTTCAGTTATAGCTGATTAACATCTCATACCTGTAAGTTTCCTTTAATTTAATTTTTTTCCGTCTGAAAACTTTAAAGCCCATTTCATGAAAACCATATTTTTCAAAGTTCCGTGCACGATCACAAAAAAAGTAAAAAAGATAGGTATACAAGTAAAACACTATTCTTAGAGCAATTAATTGTGCGCAGGCTGAACTAAAAAGATGCATTTAAAAATCTCATTTTACAATGTTAGGCCGAAAAATCAAGTAATTTTCACTAAAATATCGAAAATTTCTACTTTCAGTCACAATAATAGTCGATAATGTGCGGAAAAGCCTTCTGAATGAGTAAATATTTTAATTTTTGTTTCCAATAGAAATAATGGACACAATTGCATGGAGTTTGAGTTGTCCGCAATGAGTTGCTGCGCGAGATTGTTTATAAATCAGCCATGTTTATTTATTTTGACATTTGAACTTTTTTTGTTGAATAAATTCAAAAATACGCAAAAGATATTTTTTTCTTGTTGTTTTCATGTTCAAAAAATCCTTAAAGCTAGTTTTTTTTATGAGCCACTGACTGGCGAGGAGGCCTCCTTAATAGAATTTTTTACGAAGTTCAACATTGTTTGTAATGAAATGATGATCACTTTGCGTATAGACTTCAACTAAATTGCTTCGAATTTTTAATCTTATCTATTGCTTTGGTCTATTTCATTAGCTCTAATGCGAATTTTTATAATTAATACTATTATTCTGTTACGTTTTTAATTTGTTACTAAACCTAAAACGTGAAGTATCGAAGAAAACGAGAATTTACAAGCTACAGTTTACAAAAAATGAATATTCAGAACTGACAGGCCGAATAAACATTAGGCCGAATGGACAGTAGGTCGAATACACACGTACCCCCTCCCCCTAAAAAGCATTATGTAATTTATGAATGGTCCCGTACGCCAGTAACACAAATCCTTAAAAAACAATAATGTACTTAGTTTTGGTTCACTTACCACCTTAATATATATATATATATATATATATATATATATATATATATATATATATATATATATATATATATATATATATATATATATATATATATATATATATATATATATATATATATATATATATATATATATATATATATATATATATATATATATATATATATATATATATATATATATATATATATATATATATATATATATATATATATATATATATATATATATATATATATATATATATATTAATGGTGAACAAACTTTTTCGTTTCAAAAAACGTTCAAAACACTCTTCATTTAAAACTGATCATTGTTTTAAATATTGTGTTCAGTTTCATTCGGCCCATTGGACATTCAGCCTAACAACAATTCGGCCCGATGTCCATTCGGCCTAATGTCCATGCGGACTAATCACCATTTGGCTTAATGTCCTTCGGCCGAATGGCCTTCGTCCTAACTTTATCAACTTATGCCTTTGCTATTGTTACAATTGGAATAGGTACTGTTGAACATATAAAATCAACCCTTGGTAGTTTCCTCCTCCTACAGCATTACAGATGTTATTTTCAGTGTCGTCCATGAAATTGTGCTTCACAACTGTTATCTAGTGGCTAGCCACACTAGGCACAAAGCTTGGATTTGAGCCCACAGAAGATTCGTTCGGTATATATGCAATATTATGCATCTATTGAATTTTCCGTTTTGATGCTACCAGATGTGTCCTGTCTCCTGCGATCCGGTCGAAATTATCGTTTCCAAGAAAATCTCTCCCGAGTACTGTTTGATTGGTTTAATGAATATGATTGATCATTTTATGACTCCTGGATGCTCCATGCATATAGGTTTGGTCGTGATGCAAGAACTGAGTGCTATTCATCATGTTTCATGCGCAATTCCAGAGGACTGCGCGATGAATCCCCGCCGTGTACGGCATGGATTAGTTCAGAAGCACAATCCGTAAGCTCAGTCTTATTCGAATGAGCGATTGCGAGCGATATTTTGATCCGCAAAGCAGGTCCTGAACGGGCGAAAAACGATCTGGCGTTGGTGATAGCAACGAACTTCCGCTTGATCTGCGCGTAACTTGTTTATTTTCTTGCTTTATTTTTTCTTCGCTTAATAAGCGCTGAATTCGAACCTGCAGGATAAAAAGCGTCAGTTTTGCAGACTGCCTAGCTGGCTGGCTATATTCTGCCCAAAATAGTGAAGCTTATCGTTCGTAGTTGTCGCACTTCATATTGCTACCAATCTTTGCATGTTATCCGGAACATCTTTCTTAATAGTTCTTTTCTTTGGCGAACAGACTACCCTATTTGTGGATTTTGAACTAGCTTCTACACTTTGGTACGATACAGCGGACGTTGCGACAAGAAACTTTCGATGGCATTCAATGATGCAGGAGATTTATTTTTATATAGTGGATTTTAGAAGTCCCATAAACATTCGTATTCTCTGCATAAATCCAACAATTTTCCACAATCGTCAGCTCTCGTTTTCTTCCGGATCCGAATAACATTTCAATATGTTCCATATGTTTTGCCTTTGAATTCTTCCGAGTAAAACTTCCTATCTCACTTTCCGCCATTTTGAATGTTTTTACCTGCATATCTTACCAGCATGAAATTCCAAATTCCAAAAAAATTATGCAGGTTAAATTATACTAGCAGCTGCCAAACAATTACATTACGCTGGTCGCCAGCTTGCTAGCATTAGCAGATGACAACCAGCTCTAATGTCAACACTACATTATTGTTTATTGTTTGAAAGTTGTATTTTTGATGCACTTGGCTTGGCAGCCGTACCAACCTAGCAGATAGTATTCCTAATAAATGTAAATTATACACGAACTTTAACCCATATAGTGCAACGATTCTACGTATTGTGTGGATGATACCCTGAACAGGTCGCACAGTGGCTGGAGGGCGGCCAAAACCTCAAAAATTTATTTTTGAAATATTTTAATATTTTTAATATTTTATATTTTTCCTATTATTCTCTTGTATTGAATGATGATTATTCAAAATTTTATGATCATTGGATAAGAACAAGATTTTTAATATCAGTTTAAACGTAGCAAAGTCCGGACTTTTTATTGATTTTCATTTCCGAAACCACAATTGCTCTGTTCACTTCAAATGTATGTTGCTCTTTTGATTTTGGTCCGATTTTAGCACAACTAGTTTCATTGTGTAGAGGAATGAAAAATCTTGGTTCATGATTAAAACACATTCGGTAAATTTGCTTGGAACTATATAACTTTTTTGCTTCAATATGTTTGAGGTGGTCAAATCAAAAATACTTTGTTCACTAATGTATTCTGTACAAATTTCGGAACGGTCACATAGTATAACCTCTACTTTTCGAATATCATGGTCTCGTTCTGCGTCTAGGTGCGCAAAAAGGTTTAAGGGGATTTTGAAACTTTGTTGCTGATATGGAGGTGCATGGTGTTTTGTGTAAAATAGTTAGACAATATACAGTAAACCAACACTCTATACAATGGATTTAAAGTAGTTTTCTTCATTTTTTATGATATTGCTGACATTGGTGAGAAGTACCGGAAAATCTATCATGAAAACGGGATCATAGTTATAAGAAAGGTTTCATGACACTGTATGGAAAAATGCATTTAATATTTTACGACTTTTGACAGCAAAAATCAGCTTAGCACCTCAAAATTAGCATAAATTGTGATTTTCAGCCAAATTAGGTAACATTGGAGGTTTTGTCCGACTTTTGTTTGAAGATTCGCCACTCTGGGTCGTTAGGATCTTGAATCATAAGATGTTTATTAGGGATAAAGGCAAAACGAAGTCTGTTTTTGACACTTTTCAATGTCAAAAATCTATCAGGCCAAAGGAGCTTTTGATCACACTTTCATACTGTGCAGTTCAGCCCCTGTTAAGGATGGCGTCTCTATACAGCCAGCATCACTTTCGTTGTAGTGATGCTGGCTGTACAGAGACAAAACAATAATTTTGGATCGAATCATTAAAAGCTGTATTTGGTAACTAAGTGCCGATTTTCTGAATGAAATGGTATCTAATCTTCCCGGGAAAATGCAAAACGTCGTGTGGAATGCTTCAATATTTTGCATAGCGCCTAACAAAATTCTTTGTTTGGGGCTTTATAGCTATAACCACAGAGAACAGACATATTATAAGCTAGAACAAACTCCCCTGCAAAAACCCGTGTAAACATTCAAATGAAAATACGTTGAAAATCACCATGGCATACAGGATCGCATGCATGAATCATCATTGTATCCAAGTTTGCATGCAGCGTCCGTATAACGTTTGCTGGCCGATCGTAGCGCCGGCTAGTAGCAAGCTGCTACTTGCTGGTGGCATTTCAAAACAACAGTTTTATTTCTTACACATAGAAATCTGTACTTGTATGTCAGTTCTTAGTACTATAACGCCCCATATATGTAGGTCCCACATTTTCTTCCAACCGCTTTAGTAGTGAACTGTCATAATTATTTGTGTGTGCTGTAGACGCTATGGTGAAAAATGAGCGCCGAGTTGATTCAATATTTTGCAATTGTGTCAAATCTATTTTTCTTGAACGATTTGACAGCGTTTTGCTAAATACATATATTGATATAAAAAAGAGCAAATCCGTAGGTTGCTTCAAATTTATGTTGAAAAATATCCCTTGAACTTTGTTCAGAAATCAAATAGCCTCGTAAAAATTTCACAAATTAAAACATAACATTGCATAGACAAAGCTTGAATGGTATTCTTTGGTCCATAAGGTGACAGTGTCAACGTGATATCAAATGGTACAACGGCTGGTTTTCCTCGATTTGACCAATCTGAAATAACCTAACGCGGCGCAATAAATTCATTGCATTAATTTCAACGTGAGTAAAACACTAAGATTATCTTTGTTTTTGGTGAGCAGATTTAAAAACAGTACAACTCAGAAGTGCAATTCAATCTGTTATGGATCGTACTATGAGAAACAAAGGAAACATGATATGATATAATATCTAGGGGCAGATCACTTGTAATGCATTGCCAGACAGCCATTTTGTCCTAGCCAACATCTGCCTTTGTTATAATCAAAACAACCCAATACTATTGCACGGCCGCATGGGCCTAGAGCCGGCTAGGCCTACATATATTGACTACTGTCAAAGTCTGTATATCTCCATAGCGGATGACAGGAGTGACATCCCCCTGATTTTTTTCGATTAAATTAGAAATTCAGAATGTATTCTGTGTTGCGTGCAAGATGTCAAAGCACTGTGAAAAATTAGCTCAACAAATGTCGAACAAAGGGGAGTGCTAAGTTGATCCAAACATGAAAACGAAAAGCATTTTTTTCAAATTGATGCAAATTTATTATTCCTTTTTTAGAGTGATCTGCCCCTAGTATGATAAACACAGCTAAAAAGGCCTCCCAATCATACGTCTTGCAAGACGCACTGTAAATAAGGTTTCTAATACGCATATATTCATATTAAATGTAAAATGTGACAAGTTCGCCTTTCACTAGTTTAGTTAGTCTGAATTTTTTATCAAAAACCGACTTAATTCGCCTATCAGTAAGATGAAACAATTCTTACATTTATCACTGTTAGGTCATTCATTAGTTTGGAGAACTCATACCAAGTAGGCACCCAACTAGAGATGGGATGGACAGAGCTTCGAGCTCTACACGTACCTCGAATAAACTGAATAAATTATAGAAAATCAATAAAACAAATTCAATATTTTAAGAATTAACACAAAATATTGATAAAAAGTTATCAAATTCATAACATGCGTGGAATGATTAATAAAAATAAAAATTATAGAATAAATACAGAAAATTAGTTCAGCCCACTGATTGAAAAATTTAACAATTTAAAAATATTATAAAAATAATAGAGTAAATTAAGTTGATTCCAACTAACAAATCGGATAAAATCGATAAAAGGAATGACTGAACAGAATCAATAAAATGAATAAAATGTGTCAACTGGAAAAATTACTAAAATAGATTAATCTAATAAAATTAATAAAATGAAGAGAATAAACAAAATGAATGAAAAGATTAAAATAAACAAACTGAATTAAATAAATGACATGAATAAAATAAAAAAAGGAATGGAATGAACAAAGTTAATAAAATAAGTAAAATAATTAAAATTTAAAAAAATAAATGAAACATGAAATGAATAATGTGGATAAAATCAATCAAATTAACAAAATAAACAAAATTAATAGATATAGTAAAATGAATAAAAAGAAGAAAAAATAAAACGGGATAAAATGGATTCAATTATTAAAATGAAAAATTAAGCATCATCATTACTGTTATAAAATTTGTGTCAAACTAATAATTTGGATGGAATTATTAAAATGAATGAACAAAATTAGTCAGATTATTAAAACGAAAAAACTGAATAAATTGCATAAAATGAAAGAAGTGAAAAATAGGTAAAATGAATTATATGAATAAAATGCATGAAATGCATTAACTGAGCTGAAATAATCCAGAGAAAGAAACCAAATAAAATACCTGAAATGAACTTGAATGAACAAAATGAATAATAAGAATGCTGAATCAAATAATTTATTAAAACGAAATGATCATATATTTAAAATTAACACAAATGACTTAGCTTTTTTCGGCGATTTTTGACCCCTCCCTCACCCTCGTAGCATTTGGTCACAAAATTCTAACCTCCCCCTCGTAAATAACGTAGCATTTACCTACCCCGTCCCCTTCCAACCCATGCAAGTCGCCCGGAGGATGAAAAAAAATTACATAATTAATTACATTTTAATACATTTTTCAATTATTTTAAATACATGTCCTTTCAAAATGTTTGACGACTTTTATCAACATTTTCATTATAACAGCAAATTGCGTGCAAAATAAGCCTATTTCATTCTAAGAAGCATACGTTCATCTAAATTACTAAAGTTTGTTTGGTTGAATCCGAAGTGAAAATTTAATTCAGCTTCCAAACTAAATCTACTAGTTAGCAACATTAGCTAACTAATGTAGCAAGTTAAATCCGCATACAAAATCTTTTCGTATTTTTGCGAACTTGTAATTCCGCGAATCGTAAAATTTACCTCTAAAAGACGCATTAAAAGTAACTTGTTTGAATTTAAATTTATTTCTCTTGGGAATGGAGGATCATTAAATTGTTTTTTCTAAACAATGGGTTTTAAACTTAATGCTAAGTCGCACAACTTCTGACCCTACCCTCCCCCTCGTCACACTTCGTCACCAATTTGGTATACCCTCCCTACCCTCCAAAATGCTACGTCATTTATACATGGCCCCATATGTTCAAAATTGATAAAATAAACAAAATCAAAAATATCTATGAAATAAATAAACTGAAAAATCTGTAAGAATGAAATTAAAATGAAAGATATAACTAACGTAAATGAATAATACGAATTATACGAATTTGAGAACCAGTTTTTCAGAAAGTTCTAAAATGTTTGGTAAAATCCTAGGGGCAGATCACTCTAAGAATGTATAACAAATTTGCTTTAAATTGAAAATGCATTTAACTTCCATTTTTGCATCAGCTTTGCACTGCCTCGCAAAAAACAACACAAACGTCCTACGCTGATCCACTTTGTTCGACGTTTTGTTAAATGTAGGGCTAGTTTTTCTGTAGGGTTTTGGCGTCTTACACGCAACACAAACAACATTGCACGCAACGCAAAAACATTGCACGCAACGCAAAATTCTTAATGTAAATTTCTATTTTGATGGAAATAAATACATATAATTTCGCTGATTTTTAAAAATGCATCACAAGTGATCTGCCCCTAGGTAAAATCCCAACAGTCCGTTTTTATGCTTGAAATTTATATTCGGTTTTTATATTCCAATATATTTGATACGAGTTTTATAAAGCATGATCTGTCCTAGCGACTTTTATTTTTGGGCGCAGTTGTGTTAAAAACGGAGCATACCATTCAGAACTAAGTGGGGCGTTTTGTCCGGTGATGAACTGATGTGAAAACATGAATAATTCTACACGCACACATAGTTTCAAACCGTTTTATAAACTTAGGTATTCTGATAAGTGGCTTGAAATTAATTCTACCAAATCCGACGCTTCCCAATTGGTTGAAATGCTAATAGAAAAATTGTGGGAATTTGCATCAAAAAGGCTCTTTTGAAACTTTTACGTATATTGTTGTTTTGCGGAATACTAAAAATTCCATACTAACTTAGTACGTTGATTTATTGAAATTATACTTTTATCAGTCATTTTTACGTATCAAAAAATATGGGGTTCTAGGAATAGAAGTGAAGTGTTTTGCCACGGTGGGGCGTATTATACCCTCTTACTCTATTATACGTTATTTTGATTCCTTACAACCTTGTTATAAATAATACACCTGGTCATTTTTTCGCCATGGGCAGTATAACCAAAACCGTGCAAAAGAAGTCAAATTTTCACTAGAATTTTAAATTCAAAATTACAGTTGCTCTCGGTGCGCCACGTGTATAGTATAGAATATTAATTATCGGAGAAATCTATTATCTCACTACTAGGTGGATTATTTGATGATCTGTATATCAAGATCACGCAGAAAAATTAAGCATATTTAAACCAAAAATATGTGTTATTGAATCCTACCATTTATTGTTTATTACTTCGAAAAACAAACTTATTGGTCTGAAAATATTTGTTTATTGCAATAACAATAAATTTGTGCTTTCAATAAAAAAATATTTTTAATTTCAGTTATTTTGTTTTAATTTCAATAAAATATTTATTAAAAAATGGAACAATAACTTTTTTTTATTAAAGAAATAAATACATTTTATTGGTTTCAATAAATAAATTTATTGTCTCCCGACCAATAATTTTATTTATTGAATTTAATCCATATTTTTATTGAACCTACAAATCTTTTTTCTGCGTGATACCATCCAATTCTACGTATAGGACGTTTGTTAAGGTTGCACAGAGAATGCGCAAAATTCGCAAACGAAAAAAAGCAGTTTTTTTCCACTCCGTATGTCAGACCTTCATAAAAATCAATCAGCGTATGTAGAATGTTGTTACAGTACTGCTGATTGATTTTTATGAAGATCTGACATACGGTGTGCTGCTTTTTTCGTTTGCGAATTTTGCGCATTCTCTGTGCAACTTTAAGTGGGGATAGGGTTTTAGCGTGAAAAAAACACATCAAAAAAGCCTCTGCTTGATTAAGAGCTTTTCGATGCGCAAACTATCTTCACAGTAGCAATAGGTAAAACGGTTCATTGTTGATTGATGATTATCGCATTAGTGTATTAGCACTCGATGTGAATTTCGGCTGAAGACAAATTGGATTGGCTTAGGGATGATCCATAAATGACGTAGCATTTTTTGAGTGATTTTTAACAGCCCCCTCCCCCATCGTAGCATTTCGTCACAAAATTCCATATACCCCCTGATAATTACGTAGCTTGACGGTAACCCTCACCCCCCTCGTTGTCCCCGTAAAAAATTAAAAAAAAATCAAAAACGATGTTAGTTAGATGAAACGGGTAAGATTGTCGTGACATCAGGTCAACCCCTATTCCCCTTTAAAATAGCTACGTAGCATGACATGACCCCCTACCCCCCTGTCGTCACACATCATCACAAAATACAAAACTCCCCCCTCCCCCATATAATGCTACGTCATTTATGGATGGTCCCTTATATACCTATGTGGTAAAATATTTTTGGAGCAAAATCAAAGCGTGTGCCCGCACGCATACACTGGCATATAAAATTAATCGTGATGATTGTATAATTTTAGTTAAAAGGGTTTATTTGGGTTTTTGCAAGGATTGAATATCAAAATTGTAAGATGCGTGCCTAATTTTGTCTGCCATAAAGGCTCAATTGTACAATTTACGGTTGTTAATACCCATTCAACACACAAAATTTCGCAAACTTTCTTCACAGCCAAAAGATAGAACGCACACAATGGTGAATGTATTGATACTTAAAAGACAAAATATAAAAATAAGCACTACCTATCAACCACAGATACACATGTAGCATAGACTAAACTGAAATATTTCTAGGGTTACCTGTAGAAGCTACCATCTACCAATAGATCACAAACACGCAAATCTAATAGTGAAAATGATAGATTTTATGTATTTCTTCATATACAACCATCAGAACACATTCATGTTTGAGAAAAATGAAGTTTAGTAGTAAGTTGTAAAAACATAATATCAACACGTTGAGCTGAACATGAATATCACATCCACTAGGAACCCATACTACAGTATTACAACTAACGCAGAAACTATTGTGCTTTTGATATTGGAAGTATATAGGAAGAACAAATAAGACAGTAAATAAGTATTAGCTAATATCTGTTATACAGAATGCTGAATGTCACCCGTGGAAGTGACCACGAAAACTCAAACAT
Organism: Topomyia yanbarensis; assembly: GCF_030247195.1. NCBI lineage: Eukaryota > Metazoa > Arthropoda > Insecta > Diptera > Culicidae > Topomyia > Topomyia yanbarensis. Next base: position 331,596,813 of record NC_080672.1, on the reverse strand, counting down.
TTCTATTACATAGGTGAAATGGAAAAAATACCCACTGACCTAAACAGTTTAGAGCAGTACCAACGTGAGAGCGATCTGAACATTTCAGAAAATATGCGCTCCTCTTGAATACTGTTCCATCAAAAATTATTATTGCTTTTTAGCAGCAAAAGCGCTACACAGACACATGATCGCCATAGAATAGAAAACCACTGATAGACCAGAGGAAGTTTTTCATAAAAAAAAACAGATAATATAAACTACGTTTGCAAAACTGTGCGGCAAGAATGTCTATGATATTAAATTTAAACATGTATCCACACAGAAAAGATTTTATCGTGAGAACCGCTTAGTTGCAGCCTTTTAATTGTATACCATTCAAAGATAATCTCTTATAAATAAATAACTTTCAGTTGCAAACGCTTTTTGTTCTTATATAAAAGATATACAAACAATGGAAACAACTATTACATATTTAACTCTATAGTGTTCAAAATATTCAACAAAGAATACAAACGGAGACAATATAAGTAGAAGTTAAACTTCGTGAGCTAAATATTTTGTGAAAGAAAACATGGACAATACTCTAAAAATAAAACTCCAGAAGAGACAATAACTCTAATGATAAACAAACAAACTTATATTAACGGTTTGCTACAACCTACCGAATATGGTCAATTTTGAAAATGCACCCGTTAGACTCGTTCTTTTTGGGCCGACGTGTGCACCGAGGTCCGTTGTGTTTGATAGACGTCATGAATCCCCAATCAGTAATAGGCATGTTAATTTGTATTTGTGAATGGGATGCTCTGCTAGAAGTAGAAGCTATTCCAGCAGAATCTTTATGAATGATGGTTTTCATATAATACAAGTACACAAAACAAAGATAATAAATTAACTGTAAGTTTTAGAGAGTATATAAGATAAAATCATGTATGGAAATAGGAAAACATATTTTGTATCAACTTGATGACTTAGTGAGTAAAGTACCTTCAAAAGGTAAGAGTAACTATTGCTGACTAGCAGATTGATGTATTTAATGTTCGAAATGAAAAAATACACTTGTGCAGATACAATAGACAACAAATATAAAAGAATGAACATTAGGAAGCTTTTTATGTAAGAAATGGATTCGCAGTGTATTATTTTACGATTTTTCCGAAATCCTCATTAAGAAGGCAATCCAGGCATATATAACAGAGCAAAATTTATTTAAAAACTTTTAATACGCTTTTGGAGTCTCACTGTCCGATCTGGTTTTAACAAAAGGGGTGCTCCACATTCCACACGAGCGACTTGTCTGCCGAATCATGTGTTTTTGGCAAACTTATACATCTTCTGATTTGTAACTTCGTAAGGGACGTTGAACTTACAACGGGCACTAAAGAAAATAAGTCCAGAAAGCTATTGAAAATCTGGGTTTACATGACGAAACAATGCGGTTTCGTTACCAGATGCGTAGAGAGCTGCCGCATACGAGATTTCCCGACTGTATTCTGCCGTTCATCGCGATTCGGCGCCTTTTGGTCTTTGCTGAAAGTTTCGCTTAAATGCAGTTTCTTTACCACGTATCTCACGGAACTAATGGGATCTTGAAAGCTTGGACTACCCGCTTATGATCATTCACGCTATACAACGTGCGACGTTGCAATTGTTGCAGAGCAGTATCGTGTCCCTCCCGATAATGGTAACTGGGTGGTGGATATTGCAGGGATGGCGGCAATCCAAACGATGCGCGTTTTCCCTGTCCAACAGACGGTGGATAGCACACCTGAAAGCTTCGTGGTCACCAGGACGGCGTATACGTATGCAGCTGTTATGCTACCCCACACTGGACACCATAGCAGTACAATCGGATGCTGGACGCATTAGCCGACTCGTTAGTCGGATGAACGCTGGTTGTTATAGGAGATTTTAACGCTTGGGCCGTGGAGTGGGGTAGCTTCCTGATCAACGCAAGAGATTACAGTTCGTTGGAAGCCCTGGGGGAGTTGAATGTAAGACTGTGTAACGAAAATTCCGCTAGCACATTCCGTAAAGACGGTCGGGGATCCATCACCGACTAACATTCATTCGCTATCGCATAACACGAATTGGCCGTTAGTGAGCAGTATACATATAGGGCCGCAGTATACATATAGGGCCGCAGTATACATATAGGGCTAGGGCCGCTTTGAAACGCGAGATAGTGCTTAGCAAGTCCACCTACTACAAGAAGTTTTGCTGACGTTAACCCCTGGGGCAACACTACCCGTTTCGTGATGGCCAAGATCAAGGGTCCAGTGACGCCATTTGAAATATGCGCTAACAAATTAAAAATTATCGTGAAGGATGTTTTCCCGAAGCACGACCCATCCGCATGGCCACCTACATCTGCTGCTGGTGGCAATCGAATCTCCAACGAGCTCCTTGTAGCGGCGAAAGGGCTGAAAGCGAAGAAAGCTCCCAGGTCCGGGCGGTATCCCCAATGTGGCACTGAAGACTGCGATCCTGGCATTTCCGGACATGTTCAGGATAGTTCTACAGAAAAGCCTGGACGAAAGCTACCTCCTACTTCTTTTAGGGTTTTGAGGTTTTAAATGGATAAACCGGTGGCAAAGCTGTAAACAAGTTTTCCTACGCATACCTACTAACAAGTGTTCGATTCTTACACATGCTCAAAATAGTATATAGAAATTAATGCTATCTACGAGCAGAGCAGTAGCGGCAAATCGCAGTGACACATCAGAAGGTAAGTTTAATACAACATATCCTTTTGAACAAGTTTCTCAAGAACATACTGAGCTAGCCGCAAACAGGAATTCTTCTTTCGATGGAGACTAAATGTTTTACTCTGTCTGAAGCGTAAAAAGACGTAGTATGGCTCAGAAACCTTCTGGAAGAAATAGATTATGAGCAACAACGTTCGACAGTTATATACGAGGACAATAGGAGCCGGTCATTGCCGATTTTAGAAACTTTTGCCGCGACTTCGTCCTCAACAATCTTACCGTTTTCAACTCTCGATTTATCTGAGTTTGAGCTTGTGCGATCACCCCTGGCTGCTACTTTGTTATCGATCTGGACTAGCTGAAGTTGCACAGGGAATCAGTAGACATCCTTGGGGGTAGCGAAACATCTTTCAATGTGCAACTCCTGGTAATCCTAGTGTTTATTGATGAATACCGGCGCCGACCAGGCCCGAACGTAGATAGCAGAAGGAAAGGGAAGGGATTGCTGGTCCGATACTTGCTTTTGCTAAAGGGCATGTATCATGGGAGGGCGATATATTTCTCGACAAACATAGGATTACGGCTTAAAAGCCAACTGTCAAAATTCCCTTTGAAAGGAAATTCCGGACAAACCTTTACTCACCAATCACAGGTGTTGGTAGTAAACAAAGGAGAAAAATTTCCTCTTTCATTAACTGCTACGAACTGTTTTAGCCAGTAACGGTTTGTCCGGAATTTCCTTTCTAAGAGAATTTTGACAGTTGGCTTTTAAGCCTTAATCATATGTTTGTCGAGATTTGTAAGTATAAAGTTCGAGTATACTTCTTCATGTGTTAGTTGTTTTTCGTCGGTCTATTTCCATTTCGAAGCCAAAGACCGACGCCAGAGAGGCGACTCCATTATATGAACTAGATATCGATCCATTAACTCACGGACAGGGGACCAACGGCTATATTTCCCTTCCGAAGGAAGACGTGACACGTATCAAAATGTCGTGAAATTGTTAGTGCCACTCGACATCGGATATTCTTTCGAAAACAAGCCTACTCATAATCAGATAACCAAGTTCCAGTGTATTCTACTAAATTAAATTGTAATAACAATGTCCATTCATTTATCCGGAATCGATTCTAATCCCTAAAAAGATGAAAATTTAATATAAATAGCTTCTAGTCTAATCTCGAAATATAACTTACATTGCATTTATAAGGGCTGCCTGTAAGCCTCGTATCTCTGGTATACATGACGCGTTCCCATCGTTGGTCAGTGTTACGCCGATATGCCTGAAATACACAAATAATAATTGGATTAATAACAAAATAAATGTGAGCAAATAAAAATGAACGGGTTATGTAAACGTGACTCCCCAACGATTTAGTGATTTTACTTACATTACCAATAACGAGTTTGTGCAAACCGTACATCCCAAAACCTGGAACCGCAAGGCACACAGTAACGATAGCAAACGACGGTAGAATTTCAAACCACATATCTGCCCAATATTTTGAAAAACTGATTTTAAATGTTTTTCTGGGTTTTAAGGATTGTGGAAGCAGCAGAATCAATGTGACAGATAACAAGTGTTGGTAAGCATCTAAGAGGTAAGTATGCAACAAAGCACATCAACACTTTTTAAAGGGCGATACTGTGTCAGGATATCTGTCGGAACATACATTTTGATTGTTTTCTTAAGAGAGTTCAACCTGAATTAATAATTATACAACTCACCCTGCAATCAATCATAGAACAAGTATTGTTATTACTGCAGTTTATTTTTGGTGTTTTAGATCAAGTAGATTTACAATAGCAGTTGATGTAACAATTAGTTTTATCAACTATCGAAATTGATACATTGGAATAACATTAGATTTCGCTACATTTCTGAGAAAACATATGTCGGTCAAAATCTGTTTTTTATGGAAAGGTACTTAATCACCTCCATGTTTAAAACGAAAATCGACTTTAATTACCAGGAGTGGAAGTTTTTTTTGTTTTTGTATTTTTGCATAACATTACAACTGAAGTGAAATAAAAAAATATGGCTTTGCCATTATCCATTTTTCTTTAGGAATGTTATCACTAGCAATTATTAACGGCTTGAAAAACATGAGAAATGTTGAAAGAAGTTTCTAAATATATTAATTTGTTGCGTTTCGAAGCCTTCATTCGCAATTACAGAAAACTCGCCCTTTACGAAAATGGTTAAATAATCAAAACAATATTTTTATCAACCCAAACAACATATTTTGTGCTGGCAGGGGTGGAACAAATAGTGAGCTTGGTGATGCTAATGAACAGTAGTGAACATTCAAAGAATCGGAATGAATTCTTGCATATGAGCTTTATCACTTGTACACAACACGCACAGTTCGAAACAAATCTACTCCGGTCAAATCACGAATTTTGAAGAGATTTCCTTCGCTGGGCATGATCATATTTAGGAATCATATTAGATCACATTACTTTTTCAATATGGCCCGAGATATTACCTTTAAGAAAATAATACCACGCAGAATAAAAAAGTAAGCATATCTTCGAATAATTGTTAACACAAGCCCTGAAAAATATTTTTCGCCTTTAGAGTTATAATATGCCAAATGGCTGAAGATCCCATTCCAATGGCAAAATTCAAGATAATTTTAACCCTTAAATGCATACTGTTGCCATTTGGCAACATACCGAATTATGTGATACAAAGCCTTAACAACAGTTATATATCGCATCCAACTAGAAAAATGAGTACCAAGAAAAAATGAGTGTCATGCATTTAAGGGTGAACTTTTTAGTGCATATTTTTTACAACCAACCTCTCCCTCCCAGAGGAAATTCGACAGTTCGTAAATTTCCCAGTCGACAGACAGAATCGAGGTCGACCGGCTAGTTAACTGTCTAAGTTGGGTTTCGTCGGAGAACAATTGTCCGAGATTAAATCTGTATAAATCCAGTTCCAGTTCCAGCAATCGTCCGATTCAATTGGGTCATTAAATGAAGAATAAAAGTATCCTTTTATTTAATAAACCGATAAAACTCATCTTTCTAAATATAATAATATGTATGTTCAATCTTTAAAGCTTTAGAATAATTTTAAATTAATTTCATAAAAAAATGTAACCACGTCCTCGTTTGACACTATCGATCTTCATTGACAGTGAATTTAGCTTCACGGGTTAGCATTTTTGACAGTTATCCCTGCAAAACAATAGGGATGAAGGTAGTTCAATGGAAGTTGTGGTCGTGATAACTCAATTTTATAAAAAAAAGTTTTATTCGCATACAAAAAGTGAAGAAAGTTCGATTACGTTACTTTAACGTCAGTTGCATCCGAAAAAAATATGGCTTGATGACCCAATTGACCTTTCGTTTCAAAGTGGTCAATATACGTCTATTAGGTATTGCGTATTTCATACGCAAAACAAGGAAAATGATAAACAAATCAAATCTACTACAACTTTAAACAAAAGTTTTTCACTATTTGCTAAAATTATAATTATGCATTCAACTAAAGCCCTCTAAACAGTTTGAAAAAGTCAACGTTCTTTAATATCCCAAAATTACCTCACCCTTGCCTGACGAAGATGTGATTTCTTCCGAATTTACAGCTAAATTTTAACAGCACAAAACATAGGTGAGCATTATGTTCTGTCAAAATGGGACCAAGCGTTAAATAGGATTGATAATTCTCCATTCTATTCTAAATTATTACCCTGACGGGTTATAGAGAAAGGAAAGAAAACATGTGTCACTTTTGACCTCAGTAGCGATGAATGTTTTAAAACAAAATCGCTTTGATTCGAAATTCTACCTGGTTTCAGTACTGATAGCCGATTTCTTTATCCTCACTTAACTTGGTTTAAAAGATGCGCGCTGGTTTCATGCAATATTTAGATACGGATGAATACTTGTATTGAATGAAAGTGCGGTAGCTTCGTTTGACGTTTTCGGTAGCCTTCTTGAATATTGATTTCACGGGAAGGCCAATATGATACAGAATCGAATACTTATAACCATTGTACAAATTTAACCTTGCCAAAAGATGTACCGATCTGTACTTTTCACAAAAACTCGTGATCTAAAATGTACATAATCATTTCAACTTCACAACACATCCTCACCAATGAAAACTCATCTTCAACCCAGCATCCGCAAACGAGCTATTATGTAAACCTGATCACCCAAGACGTTTTCCTATTTTTACTTACATTATCAAGAATGAGTTTATGCAGACCGTACAGCCCAAAGCCGGGAACCGATAGCACCACAGTAACTATTGCAAACGATGGTAGGATTTCGAACCACATATCGAGGTAATATGTTGAGAAACTTCGCAGCCGTATATATAACTTCTTCTGGTCTTTCGGAAGGGTTGAGAAAATAATCAGAATCAGTATTAAGAGATGCTCAGGGATGCCAGGTAATATTTAGTGAAATCTTTGTGCAGCCTATATAAAAATCTGGGCAAATCTGTGTTAAACAAAACGTACAAATTTGGTAAATTTGTCGTAAAACAAGAAGTGGTGACCTTGTTTTTTGGTTTTTGCTCAAGGCAAACATTGAGCGCGAGATCAGAAATTGAGAAGTCTGTGCATTACAGCAGAAAACTATGTAAATATGTGCTAAATGCACAGCACAGAAAACTGTGGAAATCTGTGCAGTTTTGGAAATCTGTACTGAATATCTGTGAATAAGATTAATCTGTGCACCTGGCATCCCTGGAGATGCTTAATCGATTCGTAGAAAATCGATATCGAAATTTTTAAATTCGCCATGAACGATACGGTAAACAGGGCCAAGTTAAAAAGGGGCCGTTCATAAACCACGTATACTCATAGGGGGGACGGGGGGGTCTGGTAAAAGTCTACGTTTGTCTACGAGGGGGGAGGGGGGGTTTTTGAAAAAGTCTACGTAGATTTTTATTTTTTTGTTATTCTCGTATTACTAATTATGAATGGGATTTAAAGAGAGTTGTATTCAAAATATCGGTCTATTCTGTATTTATGCAGAAACTTCAAAGCTAGCACACTATTGAGGTAACTACTCGTTAAGTGACCACTCAACCCAGAACCCACGATTTTTTTGGACAACCTCACACGTTGTTGTTTCTTGCGTATATTTTGATATAGTTTTGATGCAAGAATAATACAAATTGACAGTTCTAAAGACGATCGCCCAAAATTCCTCTCGACGGAAGATTTTGACTGTGAAATCATCTGAGACACCACTAGTTAGCAAACATGCATGGACCATTAAATGCATGAACCATAAAAAGTTAAAAAATGGTCAAAGTTAAGCATTGTAACAACAAAACACCCGATTTTTAACAATAAGTAGATTAATTTTTTTATTTTTTATATATTAATTTCGGTGGTTAAAGCAGCAGTGTAGTTAAATTTCTACAACAAAGTGTTTACTCGAGTTAATCAGTTTCTCCTGCAATCATTTACACTGATTTCAAAATATTTAAACACCCGTTAAATTTTACGTCTTGACCCTATGCAACTCCGTGCAAATCGGTTCTACTAAATATATTTATCTTCGAAAATATTCGGAGTTAAACTTTGATACTTTTCGACAATACTCAAAGGTGATACGGCTATTAATTACATAAGAAATATAAATATTTTTGGGAAGATTTAAATAGCTTCGTTCAGTTAATCAAATAAGGCAATTTATATTATCTTATTATCTTAGAAATATTGAAATTTGTTCACGAAAAGTTAAATTTGTGTGCATGTTTGGTTTATTATTTTAGTCTAGATGATAGTACACATCGACAGTATTAATTTGTAATTGTTTTTTATAATTTAACAATTTTGAATGCACCAGTAAGGCTCAAAAAGTGTTTAGCAATTCTGCATTGTTGGTGTAGGTCGCACTTCGGCCAAAATTTAAGCTAGTTATAGCAATATATATTTGAGTGACTAACCTTGAAAAGAAGTATTCCGCTACACAAACGTTGGAAAGCACCTTGAATCGGTATTAATTGATTTGATCAATCATAGACAAAAAACCATGTGAAAAACCATTCTTTAATATTTAAAAAACTTGAAATAAATCTGAACGCCAATTTTTAATTGAACATTATAATGTGCTTCTTGCTAAATTCACATTTCCTGCGAATAAAAAATTAAATTAAAAATTAAAAGTCTACGTAGACTTTTGGCCGGGGGAGGGGGGGGGGGTTGTTTAAAGTCTACTCAGGTCTACTAGGGGGGAGGGGGGGTTGAAAATTCTCAAATTTCGGTCTACGTGGTTTATGAACGGTCCCAAATGAGTCTGCACAAGTTGGTTTTGATAAAAAAAAATTATGAATTGGGTTATTAATTAAAGAATAAATTAACCTTCTTTTCTTAAACCGATAGAGCTCATTTTTCTAAATATAACAATATATTCAACCTTAAAAACTTCAGAATGAATTTCATTTTTTTTTTTAATTTTATTAATGACACTACACCGGCAGGTGCATTCGGACTTTTAATTGATTTATTTTAAAAAAGTGAACACGTACTCGTGTGACACAATCTTCTTTGACAGTGAATTTAGCCATATAGGTTAGCATTTTTGACAGTTATCCCAGCAAAAGAATAGGGATCAAGGTAGTTCAATGGAAGATGTGGTTGGGATAATTCAATTTTATAAAAGCATTTTTTTTTATTTACGTACAAAAGGGGAAAAATTTCGATTGTATATTGTTAACGTCAGCTGCATCGAAAAACAAATCAAAAACAGAAAAAAAAACCCTAACCCTAATGAAAAAAAATTATAATTCCCATACCTCTTGCATTCATATCAACTTTCTCTTCGGTGTGTATCAGTCTATGCTGGGCCCTGGGTAAGATGATAAAAAAAGAAATGGATAAAAACATTATTTTCTCAACATTTTTTTTTTTGAAAAGGAAAAATTGGATCGATATGTACAGTAATACCTAAGTTTAAATGTAGTAAATTTAGTTTTTAGGAAAAAAGCAAAATATTGCGACTTATAGCTTAAAAAACAGAATCTGAATCAGCTTAGTTCGGCCTTCGGAAATTTGTTATACATTCCTTCAAATTATTACCATCATCATTGGTGAGCATTTTGGCTAAGAAAATGATGTAAAAATCGGTATGGTTTTAAAATAACATTTAAATCAAAACTTCGAAATGTCATCCCATTTTTCTGTGGGCCAAATGAGACTTTCGCCGTATTCAAAAATAATGCTTGTTTTGAGATATTTTGCAGGGGTGGAACGATATCGATAAGTGAACCTATACGAATGAACATTCAAATGAGAGTAGCGAATTCTTGCATGAAAGTGTATGGACTTGTATACAAGTATCTGCACCAGATGCATAGTTGAAAGAAATAAAACCCAAGCGGTCAAAATCATAAGACTACAGAGCTATAGTTCACTGGGTGGGAGCGGACTTTTAACTAGGCGCATTTTGGTGTAGTACGATGTTTGTTAATTACCCTTCAAAACACATTTAGACAAGAATAAGCAGGCATCAAATATAGATTACGAATATAAACACAATACAATTACAATAAAATTCGTTATACAGTCGTGTTTCGCTGGTTGGGCCACAGCCTAGTCCAACTACCGAATTTGATTCGCTAGTTGGACCGACTAACAAATGTCAAAAACTCTCCAAAGGAGATGTTGGCAGTGTAAATGCATCTATTCACATCTCTAAATATTGTCAGATTGATTGTCAAAGTTAATTTGACATGAAATTTTGGCGTTCAGATGCTTTTTAGTTGGACAATGGTCCAACTAGCGGAGGTCCAACTAAAAAGCGGTCCAGTTAAAAAATGTCCAACCAGCGAATCACGACTGTATTTAATTTATATCTCATTGTCATCGGGGTCATCGGTGACGAACGCTTCAAAAAGATATATCGTAACGAGTTACCTAATAACTTTAAAGCTGGATTTAAAATCGGCGAACGTAAACTCAACTCGAATACAAGCGTTTATTCAAATATCTCTTTTTCTATTGTATACAGTGTGACCCTTCGATTCATTCTAAAAAATCGTATCATGGACATTTTATTTTTCCCAGCAAATGTAAACGTGACAATGGACAGAATCGATGCAGAATAGTGAATACAAATATCAACGCTATTTGCGGTGAACGTTCGTCTCCGAATACCAGATTGTATTCATTTCTGACAAACGATAAATTGCCATTTGAACGTGAATTGGTGTAGACTTCACGTGAAATCCCTTCTAAATATGGCTTAAGATAACCGATGTTTTTAAATCGATGTGTCGAAAATACAACGGAATTGGAAGTTTCTAGGGGTATTAGTATACGTGGATACAAATCAAAAATGGTTGATTTCGGTAACAAGAGATTTGATATACTGCCATGTTTCCAATTTGCAACCTTTGAAACAGACACCAGTCAAGCTTACCAATAGTTGCGCATTGTACGGTGTGCTAGCCTAATGGCAGTAATGAAACATCTCTGCATTAAGCCAAACCGAACTGAGCGCCATAACTTTTTCCTAGTATTTTTCATATTGAAATGCATTTTTAGATTACTTAACATTAACATAGCAAATAAATGAACACTTATTTGATTTCGTTTACTATTTGTGTTCCCAAAAATAAATGGATGTGGGCGCCGCTAAACTCTTATCTGAACCCCTAGACGAGAACTTGAGCAAATTCTATTTACTCCACGAAGAAAATTTAACTTTTTTGTGTTTTATTATACTCCTAAAATTTTCCCTCAACGTGTAGTTGGAGTCCAACCAACCCCGAGATATCCGAATGCAAAAACCTGGACCATCGTTCTGCAGTCATCAGTATGTAAAACAATAGCAACAGTTTTTTTATTTCTCGTGACAATTTGTCATCTATATAATAGTATGTATATATTTCTTTCAGATTCTTAATAATATACCTAAAATTCATTGGATCGTCTATTTCTGCAGAATATTCTCGCGTTTGTCCGTTTCATTATGGCTTTTTTCCTTGAATAACATTATCATGAATAAATTTTAATACACATGTTTGCTCCATCCTAGAGCAGAGACTCTAGTTAATCACACTAACGTTTGTAGTATATTAAACAATTCCTTATGCTTCCTTGATTTGGTTTTGATTTCACACAATGTCTTGACTGCTTATCGGCTACTAAAGACCTTTGGTACAATCCAATGGGCGTTTGTTTGGTGTAACCTGATCACAAACGGTCGGATTAATCGTTGGATCCAACATGAGACGTCGCCTTCGTCCAGCTAAACTGTTTCAACTTCGGATGAGTGACTGTCTAACGTTTAACACCGAACAAGTTCGGTATCGATTTATTTTTCTTCTTGGACCCGCTCAGATATTCCTTGTACATATCGGATCGAAGATACCGCGAGTAGGAGTCACTCTTCATCAGATGATAGACATGTGCGGCGGCCACATCGAAGCACCACCGGTTCGGAGGTGCTGAACTGCTAACCGCTTCTCGTGCCAACTCCATCGATTTCGAGTCTACATTCACCGGACAGGGTGCATCGGGAGCCAGGAACTCGAGATAGATAGCGTGCGCGGATTCTTTCACCTTCGATTGCGGTTGAGCCTTCATGCTTTGAACTGATTCCCAGAATCTTTAAAACAAAAGCTATATAGTTTCCTTTGCAGCTTGTTAACGTGGTAATAACTTACTTCAGATTTTCGCCGCTAAATTCTTTGTCCAGAAATTTGGAAAATTGATCTCTTCCAACCGAATCGATCAGAAGTTCACGTAAGCTAAAGCCCCATCGCTTCACACGTTTTAGAGATACGTCTTTGCTGAAAAACGAAAATATGGTCTTAGTGCTTAGCGACTGGACTAAGCTAGCGTCGGATTGGGACTAGCTCCATGATTTGTGCATTCGATAATTCGAAATTTTATTTCGACGACGATGTAGCTATGTTGCGAAATGATCTGCTCCGTAGACAAATTTAAATAGTCGCAGTAGTTGCTTTAAGTTTTGAATTAAGGATCATCCATAAATGACGTAGCATTTTTTGAGCGATTTTTAACATTCCCCCACCCCCCTCCCCCATCGTAGCATTTTGTCACAATCCCCTAAATACCCCCTGGTAATTACGTAGCTTGACGGTAAACCTCCCCCCTCCCCCTTGATCAAGCAAAAAATAAAAAAAAATAAAAAACGATGTTAGTTAGATGAAACGGGTAAAGCTACATAGCATGACATGACCCCCTACCCCCCTGTCGTCACACATCATCACAAAATACAAAACTGCCCCCTCCTCCCATATAACGCCATTTATGGATGATCTCTTAATATGTTCTTTTATTGGCGTCCTAGTGGTACGAAGTTCGACTTATAACGGGTGAGTGACGCATACCTGTTTAGCTTAAGGTTGAACAGAGAAAGCGCTAAAATCGAAAACGAAAAAAGCAGTTTTTTCCACACCGTGTGTAAGATCTTCATAAAAATCAATCAGCAGTACTGAATCAACATTCTACGTAAGCTGATTGATTTTTATGAAGATCTAGCACACGGTGTGGAAAAACTGCTTTTTTCGTTTTCGATTTTCACCCATTCTCTGTCCAACCTTAACAATAAGTGTCCCTATAGCAATGCATGGTGAGGTTGTGTAAGATGTGGCCAAATAGGAATGCATAATTTAAAGAGTTGCTCAGTGAAAAACAATTATTATCACAGCAGTATTGTCGTCTTTATAACAACGTTGCGAATAACCCTAAGGTTAAAACCTCTACAATTAAAAAAGTATATCACAACGTGCTTACGATGTTCGTTCTGGGTAAACAACAAATATTTCAAATAGTGATTTCAAGAAAATTTCACAGCGTTATTTTAAATTCCGGCAAAAAATAAAAGATGTAGTTTTATTCGGGAAGAAATCAGAAATCATACTGCGAGAATCAGTATCTTGATAACTACTACTTTTCTTCAAAATACTGTCTAGAACTATAACTGTCTTTCACAATACTACATGTGTTTCCTAGTTCGGTCGTTCTAGCGTAATAAAATAGTGTGAAAATGTGGAATAAGATCGGTCGGAGAGGAGCATATTGAGTTACAGCGGATGAATGCGATATATTGCTAAGAAGCTGAATAAAGTTCCCTTTTATGATCAAAGGGTGTGAGTCGCTTAGAACAATGTGCCACACATACAGCTGTACCACCTACGATAACACGATAAAGGACTACGATTCACAGTAAGACACGCTCATTTCACTCGTTACCACAATGTGTGGCACAATGAGGCACACTTCTGAAAACTCAAATTCTGTCAACAAAGTGTAGTTAAAAAGTCTATAGCAACCATTGCTTTTGTTTTAATGAACACCATGGCACATCTTGGCACATTGGGGCACAAGCGACCACACTGTTTATTTGTGAGCACAATTCGATTTTTATAATTCACAAAATTTTTACAAAATTTTCAAAAAAAAATAAAACGAAATACAATCAATGTAGAGCTTCCATTTCCCGGCGATTTTTAGGTTTCCAGGATAAAAAAATAATTGCCCGTGAAATCTCGGGATCCCGGGAATACAGAGAAATGGTTGAAAATGCATATTTTTTATTTTAAAAGGATGTATTCATGTAGTGTGTATACTTTTCAAAACTGATTGATTTTATTTAAGTCCGTAGCATGCGGTTGACCGGGTTGGCCGCTGCCAATGACGGCTACTTTATAGAGACACTGAGATCTTGATCTTCTATATAAAATAAGCGAGGAAAAATAAAGTCTGGATAAGTGTGCCATTTCCAGGCACACTCTAAATTATTTTAAGAAAGTCAAACTGAAAAAGAAAGTCAATGCAAACACCGAAAGGGCGCACAAATGAGGGTGTACTTGTACTAAAGAAGACTACGCAACGCCCTGTCAGTATCATTCGGATTTATTCATAATGACTGGTGTTTTTCTCAAATGTAAAGGGATACAAGAATAAACAACGCACATGTTTGAGTTGTACGACACGAAAATTTCAACTGCAAAGACTTCAAATTAGAACAGAAAATTATTGCAAACTTTAACGAACGTCTTTTTAGTTTCAAAGGTAACCTCCTTAGTTGTAATGAAGATCGTGGAATATGCTAGATCAATAATCATCGTGAATACGACCTTATGCCATGATATGTGACAGAAAATTTTCTCGATGCCGGAGTAGCTCTGGGATATAACAAAGTTGCCGCTGCCCAACCTAGCCCCAACCAAACTTGCACTAAGTTGAATCTCTGGTTGAAATATCACTTGAGACTTTTTGTTCCTGGAAGCGCTGGAAACTCCTTGTTTGGTCTTAACTGCACAAGACCAGGAGCTGATTGTTTAAATCTCCTCAGGGTCACCTTCTTCCTGAGCCAAAGGGACATAATGATTTGTCGTGATTAGAGGAGTAGCTTTGTTTAGTATTTCTACCAAAGTGCTTAGAGCGTCTTCCAAGGGAACGCATCAGATTCCACGGGCGCTGTTAGTACGCGGCGTACATAGGAGTATTTGACCAAAAAAGCTGTCCAAAACTAAAATTTTCAGAAATCGTTATCAAGGGTATTGTACTACATCATAATGTTCTCTAGTAAGTTTTGCATTAGTTGGAACCTATGACGCGTGTATTTGGTAAAGTTTGGCGACAAAGTTAACTGTCAAAGATAGAAGCTTTTTCAATTCTTCTTGGTTGTTTATAAGTCTCACGTGGAAACAAAATCTTCTGAAATCGGTGATTCGAATTGTTCCAACTCAAATATCCTATGTTTTAATAAACCGAGGACTAAGGCATATTTTGAAATTTATTTAAAAAAATATCAGTTTTAAAGAACTTCGACGATTTTCTCATTTTTCAAAATTGAAAAAGTTCGTGTTCCCAATGAAAACTCTTATACCCCGATTAAGTTTAATCTAAATATTACCACATCAGCGAAAAATTGCTCATTTTGAATGTGGGCTATTCTAATAATTAGATATTTTTGACATTTTTGCTCATTTTACTACATTGTTCGTGCGAAACTCAAACTTGTTTTTGAAATAATGGATAATTCTAAGCAAGATTCAGGCTTACGAAATAAAATTATGGTCTTATTAAACCAGAGCGCTCCGAAGTCCTTCGATACCAACTTATTCATTCCGAAACACATCAGAAGCAAAATATTTAATACTGCTCGAAAGGAAATCGATTCAAACTGCAAATAGAGAATGGCTTCAGAAAACTATCTCATTCGCTTGCTGGAAGGATCCATCGCACACTGGGTGTTCTGTTGAAACATTGAAACGTATGTAGCAAAAGGAGAAAAAAAACAAAATTTTATGGAAACTTTTTGTTATTGAATATCAAATGGAACTCAACGTAGTGCAGGAAATCCAGTTGATTCCAAGATTATAAAAGTTGTTTCAAGGTGGCCAGGAAAGCCGTAGAAATCAATTTATCTTTGAATTTGGAGACATGTAACAATATTAACCCATTCATGCCCATGTTGTTTGTGGACAACAACGTTTTCAAACAGCTATAACTTTTGATTGAGGCGTGATTCGTTCACAAAAACAAGTAAGGCTCATTAATGTGATTATTGCCTTTAATTTGAGTATTAACAGTTACAAGGATCAGCCCTAGAACGGAAGTTATTGCGGTTAATCTGATTGGATTCCGATGGAGCAGTGATGCCAGGGACATTTCACGTTTACGACGGAAAATGATTTTTCCATACATCTTCGTTATGGTGCAATATTATTGAAAACTGATAAAACTTATCAATTTAGACTGTCGTTGGCTACGTTTTCCACGTAATTGGACTATTTTAATTATTCTAGGAGAATTGTATTGATCATTAGAAGGTAAAAAATGACCAGCTTCTAGCACTACTATGGAAGCATCTTTATGAAAATAGGCTTTTCGTGTTTCTTGACCGTTTTCAAAGAAAAATAATTTTGGTACCCTACATGCACTAGAAAAAGTTGAGCATGAAAGGGTTAAAAAACATTCTCCAGAAAATTCCATATTTGGTGCGGAGAAAACGACTAGAAGGCCAAACGCAAAAAAGCTATAAAACATGCCTTTCCTGGTTATTACATCCTAAAATTTGTTAAACTTATTTGCTATCAACCGAAATCCTCAATAATGAAAAATTGCAATACAGCCAACTTTTGGAAATACAATATGTAAAAATATCTTTTTACGCAATAGATAAGGCAAGTTTTTGTTTGTACAAAAAGCTTTTTTTGCATCTGTATATGAACACAAACATCCAAATTATTACTAAGTCATTTTGATATATAATATTAGTTGAATATTAATTTCTGCAGCAAATAAATATTTAAATAATTTCGGCCAGGTTTCGGTTAAATACTCCAATGTGCAGTGCATGGTAATACACGGTAAAAAAAACTTTACCCATTTTATGTATTCCAATTGCCTATTTTCCGAAGTTATTCGAGCTGTCAAAAAATGGGTATTTTTTTGTTTTTAACAATGAGTACTTCTTATCCATTTCACAACTACTCGATGAGGTAATGGCAGTGGGTATATTACTCTTAACAATGGGTGAAAAATCATTAAGAATTATTTCTAGCGAGTTAACCTACAAACTAATTTTGTTGTAACAGTTCTGCGAAAAATAATGGGTAAAACATACCCAGGTCGACGTATAAGGTCTGTACTCTTTTATGAGCACAACCTCTTTACCCATTTAATGGGTTATTCCACTTTTAAGGAAAATGCGTAGTTTTCTACGCATTAATGCGTACTTTATTTTATCAGTGTAGATCATGTAAACTCTCTTCACAATAGACACACATTACAGCATTCTCAATGCAAGTGAAATTATCACACCGAGACTTATCCAGCTTTTTACGTGCCATAATGGCGGTCTAAATTGTTCAGTTCGTAATACGTTTAATTACCCTTTATTGACAATAATCGTTTACGACAGCTTGACAGCAACGCCCAGTTGCAGATGTCGGGCGTTCATTGAATAAACATCCAACGCATTGGATTAACGTAGGATGACTTAATCTCACTGGGTGGTTGACGTAAACGATTATTGTCAAAAAGGGCCATTAAACGTATTATGAACTGAACAATTTAGACCGCCATTATGGCACGTAGAAAGCTGGATTGCTACAATAACCCATTTCCTTTACTTAGTGCAATGCATGACGCACGGTACAAACAACCGAAAAGGCAAACGAATAGATCCTTCCTTCATCGCCTGCAAACATCTAGCGTCAACTGATTTCAAGAATATACAGTATAAAATATACATGAAATGAGCGACAGTCAGCTATGAACGAACTTCGGTCGATTTTTTGTAAATAGGGTTGTTCGGTATATTTACAAGCTTCTATAAAAATTCATAGGGAATAAATAGAATGGGCAAACATTCAAATAAATCTGTATTGTTGTACGATCTAGGCGAGTTGAATTCCCCAATAAATCGTCAGCTCAGTAAACCGATCTGCGTGTAGAGCCCCCGAGCAATTCTCAGACCTTCACCCTCAAATACCTAGCGTCAACTGATGTTACAAACTCCCCTGAAAATATTCCGTCTGTCCACTTCAAAAACCTAACTTTGAGTGATATTACAGACAAATCAGCAGTGAACTTATATTTAAAGCTTCCTATTTGTTCGAAAGAGAGAAGAATTCCTTGCTGGCGAATGGTGAATATGCGTTCAACATGCCCTATTCCATCGTTCATCATTCTTGGCCAAGGCACCAAGTATCCTCAAAAAACTGTAACTGCAAGATTGTTTTTCTGGCCTTCGAATGCGGAGTTATCTTTTTAATAGTTTTTTTCTATATCCCATTCCAGAAACATTAAAATCGAAAACAATTATTCCAGTTGACAAATGCAGGGAATTAGTAAACATAAATTCCCGAAACTCGGGAATCTCGGAAAATGCAAAAATCGACTACCCGGAAGTTGTATTCTCGCATTGGAACCTCTGAATCAAAGCTGTTTTAGGTTCATGTAGAAGAGCAGAATACAAACCAAGACTAGTTGCATTTGGCCTACAACTTTCTTTGATTTTTTCACACCGAAAAAATTCAAAAGCGTAATGTAGAGAAAACGTGAACAATATAGAAATGAACATTAGATCCTTGTTTGTGTGGTTACCATAACAAATTAACTACTCATTTAATTGCCCATAACAGCATAAGAGTCCCATGTTGAAAAACAGCAAGCCGAGAAAAACGCTGTTTAAGATTGTCCCATCCCACGGCTCACAGAAAGGAGGCTTGCTATTCCGCGAAATGACAGTTTTCGGTGACGTCAGAGAAATCGTTGAGATAAACAAACGGATTTCTCGAAAGTTGTTAATTGACAATATTTGAGCTCTTATGGTGGAAAAAAACAGCGTGCAATGGATTTTTGACGTAAATTACGCCATAATTACACTAGACACAGCGAATAATCAGTGCATCTATATGATTATTAGCGTAAATCGGGAATTTGGATGCATGCCACAAAAAACATATCGCACCCTAATTTTCTGATCATAGCAAAGGTTTTGGACATCCGCATAGCTTCCTTGTGATTTACTAGGTGCCGATCATTTGTTAGCAGCAAACTATATATGAATTTCATGTAATTGTTTTCGCCGACGATTTCTATGACGCGCTCTCGTCAAATGTTTACACTCTAACGAGCTAGCCTAGTATATGTAAGCCGTGGTCCCATCCATTGAGCCAAATGGATGGGACAACCATGTTTTGGTATTTTTTTGATATTTGCTGAACAAACCCGGTAATCTTATTTGTGCAGTGTGATTCAGTGGTGATACAGAATACAATCCAACGGATATCTCATTTTCGACAATAATCCACATGGGACTCTTATGCGTTTATGGGCAGTTAACTTCATTGGTATGTATTAGAGGATTTGTGGGCACGATATAAGTATGTAAACCCTAACGGAATTATTCTGTTAGTAATTTGCTCAATTTCAATTCTCCTCGGTTCCCTACCATCATAAAAAATAACTGCACATCAATCAACAGAACTCGAGAAATACTCAGAAGTTTGAACGTCTCTGAAAATTATTTCTTTTAAACCTATATTCAAAAGCACTTTCATGAAAAAAAAATTAACAAAGATATTCAATTAAATCATAGTTAAAAATGAGAACAAACCAAAAGTTATGGTAAATAGCAATATGTAATATACTCACGCAGTTCGATCAGCATCCCACATTTCAATATTGTCGGTGATCCATGGATTTGGTTGATCCGGTGTCGTAAGAAAGTAATCATATTCATGATACTGTTCAAAGTATGATATATAACTAAAATTGAAAAGAAAATTCGATTAACAGAATGCTTCTGTCAGAGGACCACATATTTCGACTTACGATTCGGCAACCTTGGAGATCTTAATAGTTCTACGTTCTAACTTGAGTTTCAAGAGCTTAATTTGTCTAGTGAGTTGCTCGATTGGATTGCTATTGACGGCCGCGCCGGACGAACCGGAACCATGAGTGGAGGCCCCACGACGGTACGCCTTCTTAATATCGACCTCGGTAGTGTTCACGCAGCCTGGCATCGGACGGTGAACATCCCAGAACGCACGTTCCTGCGAATCAAGCACCTTCCGCTCCAGCTTATCGCGCTTCTTGTCCACCTTGCTTTGAGCTTCCGCTTGCATAAAGATAAACTCCCACTTTCGGGAGAACATTTTCTGTAGTTTGGCTAAATTTTCCGCCTCATAATCGGCCAGCTCCAAGCGTGTCTTGTTCTGCATCGTTCGCTTACAAAGGTACACTGCATAATCTGTGTTTTCCGGTTCCCAGCAGTTCGAAGGCCAAAAGTACGGTGTTTGAAAGCGATAGAATGTCCCATCATTCTTAACCGTTAGTTGGTGATCATCGATAGGAAACAGATACCCGTGGGACGCCAGGAGATGCGCTATGTGCAACGCTTCAGCCACGTCATCGATGCTCAAGTTTTTCATGATCCACGCAATCAAATCGGCACCAGTGAAAACGGACGGTACTTTACTCATAAATGCTTTGATAGTACGCACCGAAACGCCACCCTCTTCGCTTTGCATGCGTTCCACAATCGCTTCCATCTGAAATTAATTATCAATATGACAAGCTGTTGAATATTTCATAATACTGACCTTCTTATAAACTAAAATATTTGGCGCATCCTGGTTCATAGTAGCTTGCGAACTGTGCGACTGGGCAGTCCGACTACCACTTGGAACCCCACTGATCCCAGGTTTACAGTTATTTGCATTTGCTGTACTGATCACGTTTTTATCCTTATCCTTTTCCTTCTCCTTATCCTTATCTTTTTCCTTATCCTTTTCCCGATCTTTGTCTTTGTCTTTTTCCGTGGATGCCATTTTTTTCGCCACACCAATAGAAACTGCCTTGTCTTTATCAATCTCCGTAGTCATCGTTACCATCGTCTTCTTGTCGTACTGCACTGTTTCTGTTTATTGCAGTCTAGAACTTTGGTTTCTGCAATGAGAAAAAATTAATTGATCAAGCTCATGACAGGATGTATTTGCCTGCAATGCGGTGGCCATACCCAACGTACACACAACAAAATTATACATATTCGTTAAGCTGGGCATTTCGATAGAAGTTAAAATGTCCGACGATATCTCGGACTTGGTGGTGCTAGGAATCGATTCGACAGACCAAGGTGAATGGAATAAAGTTAAGAGAGCAGAGAAGTTACTGTGCTCTGAGAGGCTGGTGAGTATCGGACGTAGACCTAGTAAAGTGAAGTCGACTTCGTAGAAAACTAAGACTTTACGGTCTTGAAACAGTGAATAACGATCCAGTCTGCAATACACTCAGGATCAGGAAAATTTCCTCCCACGGGATTAACAATGTCTACGAGTACATGAGCTTAAAATGTAAATACTTCGCCGAAGTCATGGAATTGACGAGTAAACACTGAAGAATATATAGAAGCTGCCAAAATTGGTTTCATTTCGCGGTCATATTGAATCCAACTTACACCAAAAAGCCATTTATTAAGATGAGGATGCCTTAAAAATACGGTGTACAGGCCCGTGAGCAAGGGGAGGGTTTTGGGGGTTCAAATCCCTCCCATGAGTGTTTCGATTTACTTTTAAAAACTGATGAACTTCCTGTTCAAGAAATAAATATACTGCAAACCGTTTTACACATAAAATGTCATTGAGTTCAGTGGCACCGAAATGAATCAATCAATGAAGAAAACAAGGAAGAAACCCTGCGAGGGTGGCTGGAAAGGGATGTATGTCAAATTGGTCGGCTTCTCTGATGGATCGATACACGTTTCGAGAGGTTTCGATATTAGCAACAGTTGTGAGTAGACCAGTTCCACAGCAGATGTCGGTCAGCGGGCTACAACTAAGCAAGAAAAACACGAGGTTGGAGAAAATCGTGATATCGTTATCTGAAGAAATTTCATCGCCGATGATCACTCCACCGGAGTGGATGACAGCTAAGTGGATCGGGCAAACCGGCATCGGTATTAGGTGAAATACCGCCGCCGAGGAACTCTCAGATAGCAGATTAATAGGAACGAGTGGCGTCAAGAAGGATAAGAAACCCTGCGAAGGTACTTGTGAAGAGATGTAAATCATGGTCGACATCTCCGGATCGGTTTGTGTCTCGCCAGGTTGCAGCAGACCAGAGCAGATCAGATAAATCGTGAATGTTGGAGAGCGAGTAAAGAAAAGCAGCTATGGACAAAAACATGAACGATTAACACAAAACAAAAAAGTAAGAGCACAATCCCTACTGAAGTAGTACATAACGGTTGCCCCAGACGGATGAGGATTGCGAGATACAAGAGATTTAGGTTTAGTCAGCAGGCTTAACTACCACAAACCAATCCGAATCTACTACGATCCAGCAGGCAGCGGTGCCTGTTGATGATTCTTCTCCATTTACTCAATCTGTTAAGCTAAGACTAAGCTAAGACTCGGCTCTCCAGGCCTAGGGAAAAATCTTCAATGTTTGAGGATTTATATATCTTCCTTTTAAAAGAAACGTAAAAAAATCAAAACCCTCCCCTTGAAAATTTTCTGCGCACCGGCCTGACGGTGTACATCATAACTCAAAATCTCCCGAATCAAAAACAAATAAAATAGTTGTGTACAGGACAAGACCACGGTGAAATTAGAAATGTACTTTTTTGAGAGCTTATAATATAATTCGCGAATTAATTTTAAGCTATCAAAGCCATCGACTCATCTAAGGATTGGTTTTTTAACTGTAACAAAATTTTAAAGCTAAGTACAACCATGTTCTCTGCTGTGTCCCACATTAAAGTGCATCGCTGAAAAAAAACGCTATAGAAAATAACCCATTGGGTATACATTTCTTGAAAATTTGAGAAGTAGTTTACAGTGTATTGTTTATACTATATTTTTATCGTCAGGTTTTCGAAAATTGAAAAAGGCCTGAAAAGCCTGAAAAGCAACGTCGCGAATTGATTTTGCGCATGCACCTGGAAAATCCGGAACATCGAAAAACAACACGGAATCGTGCAGTCAACGTAACATTACTCTGAGCATCGAACGGAAGGAGAAATGCGGTCAGATGATTCTATTAGTGATCAGAATCACAAGCGTGTATTGAAAGCGTTTAAGCGGAATCACAATGCTTCGGTCAGGGATGCGGGCAAAAAGATGAATCTGTCAAAGGCTTTCGTTCAGTGAGCTAAGGACCAGAAGGACTGCACACGTAAAAAGTGCAGAAGGCTCCAAATCGTGACGAACGGCAAAATACGGTGGGAAAGTCACGGACTCGGAAACTGTACATCCAGATGCTGACGAAGCATCATTGTCCCATCATGGATGATGAGACTTAAGAAAGGCGGACTTCCCTCAGCTTCCCAACCCAGCACAAGTTCCGGAGGAAGTAACGGAGCAGAAACTTTCAAAGTTTGGCAAGCAATTTGCTCATGTGGCAAACGGAGAACGCCGTTCAAGGAGTGTCTACAGAAGCGTCTGTTTTCTGTGTTGAAGTAACACGAGGGTTCTACGAACATCTGGCTGGATCTAGCTTCGTGCCACTATTCAAATGTTGTCTTAGAGTGGTACGAATCCAACCGGGACACTTTTGTACTCAAAGACATGAACACAACTCCCCCCACCCCATAGGAAGAAGCTGAGACACTCTTTAATCTATTATTT
The DNA here is from genome assembly GCF_030247195.1 of Topomyia yanbarensis. NCBI lineage: Eukaryota > Metazoa > Arthropoda > Insecta > Diptera > Culicidae > Topomyia > Topomyia yanbarensis. The sequence continues at coordinate 331,573,026 of NC_080672.1, read as the reverse complement.
TAATTGATCAATTACATCTTGGCATTAATTGATTACTAATGGAACTATGTTAAATATATACAAAACGAGCAGCTTCGAATTAAGGACTGTGATGAGAAGGCTAATGTGGCAAAAGGAAATATGCAGTTCTTCGAAATATGAAATTTTATTGTCCAGTTAAGTTTTCAATTATGTACTAATTGACTTAGGTAAACAATCTTTAGGTTAAGAATTTCTTAATCGGTTAATGGCTAAACAAATAAAATTATTTAATAATTTACATTGCAAATCTGAAATTCCGACGATTGTAAAATCAAAACGGATTCCGTTTGAAACCAATACAATGAACTTACTGTATGTTCTGTAGGTCGTAGGTCAAACGATGAGATAACACAACTCTCTTATTTCATGCCTACAGGCGAGTCTAAGTCTATTGCTGGCATTTGCTCCTAACACCGGTGACGTGCTACACCCAAAACTCGGCCGTAATACCTTTACGGTTATAAGAAAAAAGTGCTCTAATACTTTTAATACTGAAACGGTCCAAACAAAAAATTCCCCAAACGGCAATACCAACACATTCAAATCCTCTCTGCGTCGCACTCTTGTTTCATCAATTTTTGTATATTAAATATTAACGCGTTGGATTATCTGGAAGTGTGTAACTCTTTGCTTGTATTGCGCATCAAGCAAAACGAGCACAATGTGGATAAAGGCTACAGATACTTCATACATAGACTACCGAAGTGTCAAAAAATGCAACCAAACGACCGTGATGGTATTTTGAGTGGAATTAAAGAATGGAATTATGGAATCTTCTGTGATGCCAGTAAATATCTAAGGATGCTAGTTTTACTGTTTTAGTCTTCGCAAGTCTGTGTATAAAATGTATGATATAAAGACGAGTTTAGATTTTGTCTACACGACACATTCCGTATTAATCGGTTCGCACTCCGCAAGCTGCAAAGCACAGTCAGAAAAAACCGGGATTTTGGTCGGTATAAAATTGAAATTTCTTTTCTATTTCGGACGTCAATAGCAAGGTAACAACTGCACAAAATATGAACAGTCCTTCCCGTCATGTAAGGGAAGCAAGACCTACGGTTTGGATCCACGTATCCGAACCGAGGGTCCGGATCCAGACACTTGTGTGATCTAAGCACCAAGTCTAAGCCTGATTCAGATCCGGCCCTAGTAAAGGGACTGGTCCAGATCCAAGAACTGGTCTGATTCCGGGAACTGGTCCGGATCTGGAAACTTGTCCTGATCCAGGAACTGGTTCGGATATGAGAACTGTTCGGGATCCGGGAACTAGGCTGGATCCGGAAACTGTCCAATTTTTTTCACTATTCAACCTACCCAGTAAAAAAAATTGTATTTCCGGCTAGTTTCTGCCAATATTGGACCAGATTCCAGCAGAATTCCGGCAGAAATCCGCCAGAATTCCGGTTGGTTTTACTCGATACTAATACTATCATAGAAATCGACCGAATTATCCTACATACGAACAGAGCTGAGGTTGACACATACTGAAAAAGTTCTTGGTTGTGCAATGCACATACATGTACAGCTATCGAAATTCGTTATTCCACCATTTACTGCCTTTGCGGTAATATGAGGCAATGCGCAAGTGCGTGGTCTGTTACCAAAAAGACAATAGAATCTTATCCAAAAGTAATAGAAACACACCCGTCGGATTTTGAGACTTTTCCCTGAAGATGAGGGGATATGCCTTCGAAACGTTGCACTATGGGGAGATATGTGACCAAAAATCGGAAATTACATCAGTTCCAATTATAGTTCAGTTCTATACCGAGCAACCTTTATATGCAACCTAAAGCTTAGGTATCTCAGAAAATAAATGACTTAACTAGGCAATATAGATGAACATTTTGAAAAGAGACATTCCATGAGTGTTTCTGAAAACTCTTCATATCTCAATTGCATTTTAAATGAAACATATTTTCAAATATGTCATTTAAAAACTAAGGATACCTGTTTTGTGATGATACTGTTGGAAATACATATTCATTTTATTGGAATGTTTCGTTGAAGTGCTCCGTATTCTACAAGTAAATTAGGAAATATTACAATCAGAGTGTGAGTAACAACATATTTATTTGTAAAAAAATTTTGTAAATTCAAGAAAGCTCATGTTTCAAAATCAGTTTTTATGTATAGGGACACTTTCAATGGTCACTTGCTTTTCCAAGGGTTCAGATACTTATTCTTATAGTTTGAACCTTTTTCATGATATTTGTTTGTATAGGACTAATTAATTCATATCGTCGGATCGAGAATCCCGAATGAAATAATTCGAAGGCAAAGGAAAACGTTGAAATAACGCTCTCTGTCGCTTTCTGTTTAAGTGGTATGAAACCACATGTGACCTTATCTCAGGACCTGGACTCAGCACTGGACCTGAAAATTTTATTCTGTGCAAAAGCTTTTTCAGATATCTGTGAAATTCCAAAGCAAATTGAACATTTCAGTATTCTAATAACTAATTATGATCCATCAATAAAGTATAAACACCAGATAACCTTGAACGACGCCGGCAAGAAAAGAATAACGAAAAGGTGAAAACAAAAAAGATGGTAACATTGATTAGCCATTTTTCAAAGAATGGGATTTTCACAAAAGAAATTCAGAACAATCTGAAACAAAAATTTCAAAATGGTGCAATTCGTTTTATTTATTTACCTTTTATCTTCTTCATCTTTTTTAAATTTCATTCTAAATATTTATTTATTTCAATACTTCAGCTTCATTCATTTTGAATATATGGCTAATTTTGAATATATGATCATTTCATTTTAGTCATCTATTTCACTTCCTTCATTTGGGTTCATTTTATCTTTTTTTTTGTTTAGTTCTTTGGATTCATTTTGATCATGCATTTTACTTGTATCCATTTATCTTATTTTATTCACATGCTTTGTAAAATCCGCTTCAAATATATTAGAATATAAAAACAGGGAATAAATTTCCAGCATAAAAATCGGACTTTTGTAACAGTCGGATAAAAAAAACTTCAGTCGGAAAACCGTAAAAAACTGCAGCTTCTAAAAAATAAAGGGTTGTGTACAAGACACGACCACGATGACATTAAAAATGCGACCGTTTTTGTGAGCCAGCCATATTATTCGTGGATACATCCTTTAATGCCATCGACTTATTTAGGACTACACACAAAAGGTAACAAATCGTATCATCTACGGAAACTACTACACAATTGTTTTGATTATTTCCCAACAAATCGCGCAAAAATCTGTTTGTTCTGTACAGCACCGCGCAAATAATTGACGTTGGAAAACAAATCGGCAACTTCAGTTGCCAAATACTTAGAAACGATCTAAGCATTTTTCCGTCAATGTCACTTTTCTGATTCAAATTTTTGTTGGTATTTTCTTGCTTCCGTCCAATTGGTCAGTTTATTTGTTTTATTTTTGGACATTATTATATAAAATAACTAACCCGATAAGAGGGAAGTTATTTTCCAAAGCACGAAATGGAAATTTCAATTGTAATTCTTCTGAGAACGATTTTGATGTCCTAATAAGGACCGTTTGTTGTGAATATTATTTCGACGTTTCCTTGCCATTGATAATGTGACTTCTGTACACGTCTAGTGATGGAGGCAATTTTGAGAGCGCCTTTGTTTGATGCTGCTAACGGAGAGTATTCCTTCCAGGAACTAACGAAGCGGGTCACCGGCGACAAGCGAACTGATTTCAACGATGATCAAATGCAAACTGAAAACATTTTCCTATAGACAATTCGTTTTACCTATCTCAGATGTGATTCATCGTCAAAAAGGCGGCGCTAACAAGTAAACCACCAATCAAAGCACGGCAAATCATTTCTATCAAAATTTACGGTAATCGTATTCTACGCGGAATCTGCTACACCATTGTTATGATTATTTCCCAAACCATAAGAATCTGTTTGTTTCGTACAGTACAGCGGCAATTATTGGCCGTTTGTTTATGAGAATCAAGTATCGAATGAAAAAGGAAATTTAGCACATATATTTATAACTTTTCCTTGTTTGATTGGTCTCTTAAATGCTCTGTATTGACGGCTCTGCTCGGAATAGCCGTCTCGTGTATGCACATTTCCCCCTTTTTCATGAAATTTTTCAATTTCAATTCAATCGATTTTCAATAGAATACTTATATAGTACATCTAACTTATTAGCAACTATATTCAAGTCAGGTGTTTCTGAATCGATTGGTGTATAATTTTTTGAAATCCATCAACTAATTGCGAAGTTATAACCGTACAAACCTTACATAGCTTCGTTACATAGGACATTTTCAAAATTTAGAATGACACCCAGCCCCAGATAGTGGAGTAAGACAGTTTTAATGTCAAAAATACATCCGATTCTTACAAAGTAGTTTTTGATAGTCGACCTTTAATATTGAACATCACGATATACGGATGATCCTGCGAACGATTTATTTATTTTTAACCGATTTTTATACTAGAGGTTCATCCTTGCCGAGTTTGACGGCTGACCATTTTTTAAGCGGTTCTAATGCTGGAAGATCTCTGTCCGATTTTTACGCCTGAAGTTTATTTCCGATTTGTATATTCTAATATATTTGAAAAGGGTTATGCGAAGCATGTTCTGTCCTTGCGACTTTTATTTTCGATCGCTCATATTAGCTTCCTCTAAATATACTGCATCAGTATAGATCACTGCATGGATCACTAGGGCATTCTTTTAAACATTGCCTAAAAGGTTATGATTGAGTGATCGCCACATCGCTTTCTAGGTAATCAGAATCACTTGATTGAAAAAGTTGAAAATGTATTATTACACATGCACAGTAGCACCACATGGTAACAGCATACCGAACTAAAATGATTATCATCCACACGGCAATTTCCTTTTGAACAACTTTATTGTTGAAATGAACTATGTGGGTCGTTCGGGAAACGAGATAAATCAAGCTAAAGCACTTAACTTTACGTGCACACTAGCGCCACGTAGTAACAAAATTTTGACTCAAAATGCGCACCTTCCGAACCCTCTTGGCCTTTAGGATAACTTTGCTGAAGAGAATTACTTTGCAACAGTTGTTGCTGCAAATTCAATAAGATTTGCTATGCGATTTATTTTAAAATTCCCAAGTATAGATATTAACTATTAATAAGTAACATATTTTTTAAACAACTTCTGAACAGTGAATGCCCAAGAATTGATAACTATATGAATAATTCTTCACACCAATTAAAGTTCCATTTATATCGGACGTTCAAATTGCAGTTGAGCTGCTATACAGAACTCAAAACTTCTCCCGAATATATGCATATTTTGTCGTTTGCTAAGCAATCCACCAAGCCGGAAGAATGATTTTCCATTCCACCCAACTACCTATTTGTAGTCATCTTCAAGCTTCGTCACGACGGTGGATGATTGTTGCCAGGGAGAAGTGATAACACAACTTTTCTCACTCTTACTGTGATCAAACTATTCTCCAAGAACTCTCACAATTCAGGAAACCACTGGGCAAGCAAGGATTGTATCCCACACAATATAGTTCACGTCATTCAGAAAACCTACACTTTCCACCTGTTCCAGCGCATCTCAAGGTTATGCTATGTTTTCCGTTCGCATTCGAAATGTGCACAAATATCCTCAACTATCATACTTGATTAGCACCCAAAAATGCTCACCATATCGCCCAATGATTCTCCACTCCCGAATTGTCGTTTTACTTTTCATTCACTCTCCCTCCGAATGATGCGTGCTTCTACACATCCATCATGGAAAATCCAACATGCAATCCATCTTTTTTTTCCTCGCACGAATGGTACACAGATTTTTGTTTGTTCAACTATTTTAGATAAATTTCTTCCAACATCCACCTATTCATCGATGACATTTTAAAAGGTTTTTGTAAACTTGAGGACAGTTGTGTCGAAGATATTTCTCTATTCCTTAAATTGTGATGAAAATGATACCCTTTGGAACACTTTTCGCTTAATTTCGGTGTTTTGTCAACGAGATTCTCACATTCCAGCACTTGTTTTACTTCTTGGATTAAGTCGTCAACAACGCCTCTAAAATCACGCTAAACTGCCACCGTTTGTCGTAGTATAAGGATCCAAAGTGGATAGACGAAAAACTGAGGCGATAGTAGAGAAAGAAGGTGAAAAAACTTAGTCAAAAATTTGCCTCACTTTTTGCTTGCACGACCTGCTTTCACGCGCACTTCTACTCGCCACTGACTGGCATGGTACTGGTGACACTGACTGGTTCTCTCGCTCACGAATCGGCGGCTCCTGCTTGGCTTCCCATCCGCTCCACCCGGTCGATGTGGGATGAAACAGGCGGATACCACCCACCACCGCACCGTTCAGGCGGTTTGTTAACTACAATAGTCTAACCGTCACAGAGAGATGGTTCCATTCTCAAAACACGCTCAAACGTTCGATCCCTCCAAAATTCAACCGTTTACTAGTCCAATCTACTCAGCGAGCATCTGGTTGGGGCACATCGAGAGAACCGAATGTTATCCAGATGGTGATCCAACAAATGCATGAATGTGAACCATCTCACCATAGCGAACGGTCTCTTGTTTTTCGTGAGCTGTTTTCGTTAGAATACAATTTTCCAAGCTGCATCATGCTGTTTACTGTTGCTTGCTGGGGATAGCTTATGATTTGGTGTTGGTAGGACACGAGTTTGTATGGTTCGCACGCAAATCAGGAAACGGTATGCGTGCAGGTGCTTAAACTAATTCATGCAATCCATCGAGGGTCACCCTTTCCATGCGTATTTCGTATCTGAGGTTAGTGCCTCGCAGCTCAATCGGAGAATGTTAAATAACACTTATTTTCACTTGTCAATTATCTTAAAAGTTTATGTTATCATAAAATATGACACAAAGTTTCTCGAACCCTTTGCATTTTGGATTTTAATTAAACACTTTTTAAACACGTATTTGAATCACGTCAGAGGTATAGGCGTGATAGTAGCGTGACACGAACAACTGAGAATATCTTTGACTCAACAACACCCGAACTCATAACCGTGCTAACATAATGTGTCCCTATAATCAGCAACTTAAACAGCTTTAACTATTGCAGCATTTTTGCCAAATTGAATAATTTTATGCCAGCAGATAATCCTCAACGGTTGTTCCACTGACGACGACAACGCGAGTTTTTATCCATCATCATTGGAATGTAGACAAATACCTGACACATTTTTTTCCAGTCCAGTGCAGTTCTGAAAAAAATAACAGTGGCATGCATTACACGCGGCACCCGAGAAAAATGCTCTCCGATGCGTAACACAATCAAGTCGTTTATCCACAGTACGAAGCCAAGTTTTTGTGGTTTTGTTTATCTCCATAACATAATCACTAATAAATCTGTTTAAACATAAGCAGAGGAGCGACGCATTGAACGGAAGCTGGGGTGGTCACACTTTAGAGGAAAAAAGCAAACTGAAATTACACAGCATGTTGCATGGCGTAAAGTAATATAAAAATGCAATATTAGCTTTAGAAAAATCTAGAAAAACAAGATTAATTGCGGATCCAAGATAGTTTTCCTTGGGGCGTATATATTTGAAGCAAGATCAGATGTTGCTTCGATCTATTCTCAACTCCTACTAGAGAGTTTACACGACACCACCCGCGTTGCTGTTCTCCTTTTCTCGGCGCGGAAAACCACGGTTCTAGATTTAAATCGAATGTTGAGGAATTTCGACTCAAGTCATACAATAATTAACAGCGGACCCAACATGATTATAGGTCAATGAATTTATGGTATAAGAGCTTCTTAAAAATATTGATGCTATTAATTTCAAATGGAATTGACGAATTGAAGCAGTTTTGTCAACATTGTCAACATTTCATTGACAATATTCTTATCTTGTATGGGGCCCGCACTGGAGAAAAAATGACCCTCATCTGGCCACCCCTGGGTAGATTTCTAGTCACACCAGGAGTGCAAATCGGACATCAGAAGTCCAAAGCTAGCTATCGGATACGGCCTAGAACAAAAGGTGGACTTAAGTCAAAACTTTGTCGTTCTTGAAACATCAGTATTATTCAAGTGTAGCTGGATTTTGATAGAATTACCGGTTTCATATCTAGAACAATGGAAAATTATACTGACGGTATGTACTTTATTTATAGGGGGACCCGGGGCTATTAAGACAATGGGGGTAATTCGGACCCCCTCGATTTCTCAGAAAATAGCAAGACTTTCTTACTTACATACATACTCGTGGAAACGCTATTCTGAAACATTAATTTTGAGAGCTGAATTTGATTCTTTGTTCTTTGTAGAAAGGAGATACAACGTGTTTCGTTTTTATGCCATTCTCAAAACAAATATCATTAATAATTGAAAAACCGTTATTAAATCAACAAATAAAAGTGAAAAAATAAATGGCAAGTGTATTGGAAAGCTTGAAGCTCCTATTTTAGGGAATAATTTTTGTTTGCGTAAAAATACGGATATTTTCGAGACGCTCACCACTTTTGTGCGAAATGAGCGTACGGGGCTATTCGGATCCCCTATTCCGTCAATCACCGTTCAGAGGCTTGCGGCTGCGCACACCAATGCACACGCCACAGCAAAGAAAATACATGGGCCGCCAAATCAACAGCTGTGACTTAAGTTTTTGTAAAGATTAAGTTTTTGTAAAGCAATTTTTTTTTTTTGCTTCTTAAGGAGTGCCTCTTATAAATATTTCATAGGTAAACATAATTCCGTTGTAAAAAATTAAAGAAAAATGACGGTCTGAATTACCCCTACATTGTAAAAGGATGGAAAAACGTAGATGTTTGCAAATCGTCGCCTTGCTTTTACTGCACCAAAATGTAGCTGAAGTTTCAAACTAACAATTAAGACCTTTGACCGGTAAATTTTTTCACATGTCGTCGCTGTTGTGCTATCTTATGACAAGCGCCATTTAGCACATTTCGAGAAAAACGATTTTTAAAGTTTGAGATTGAATATCTTGAAACTTATACATGGTATAAACAATTCAGAGAAGACAATTGTATGCTTCTATCTATTCTGTATTAATCTCTCAAATATTACGAAGATCAGTTGACTATGTTGCGAGTTTTTACTATAAATGTAAACAAAAGTCGCACTCACACGTGTCACAGGTGTGGTCATAATCGTGCATGGAAAATTTTCCATACAAATAAAGCATCAATTATTAACTTTAAATCATATCTTTGGCTTTACCTGGTCTGTAAAACTCAATGAGATGCATTTTGAAGGAAATGAGTCAGGAAATTTAGAAAAAATAGTAATTTTTTCTTACAGTGTTGCCAAATATGCTATATTTCCAGTTTAAAATTCAAACTGTATTTTTATCATAATTAGTGTATTTTATTTTGAAAATGATTATGCTACTGAGTTTTTCGGATAGTTTTACACAGAAAAACATCTATTACATCAAGATAACCTGAGCCATTCTCAAGAAACAGTGGTTTGAAGTAAAAAACTCACAATTTCTCAGCGCATTTCTCGCTGTATATCAGTAACCAAGCAGAATTTCAAAATTCGGAAAACGCCATTTTGTAGAGAATTTTCAGCTTTGTAATGTGGTATATCTAACTCAGTTTACCCCAAAATGGCGTTTGTCATAAGATAGCACAACAGCGACGATGTATCCACCTAAAAGGGCGATTTGCTTAAGTAGGTCCGAATAGCCCCTGGTTCCCCTATGTATTGATGTCAAATTGTATTATTTGATATGTTTATAGAAAACGTCAATAACTTTCGTGCTTCTGTAGGAAATATTTGCAACACACAATTTTGCTAAATTACTGAAATACTCTTTTTGTCTACGTATGTCCACTATGTTTTAAGGTAATTTGTGTTCCCCAAATCTAAACATCTTGCCCGAATTTGCCCGTTTTTGAATAATTTTTGATTAAGTGGAGACGGAGACAGATTGTAAGATTTTCAGTTAAAAATTTTAACTCGTGCTTTTAATTACTGTTGCACTTCTGGTTGTCGTGGCGAGTAGCACTATATAGAATTTTAATCAGATTTGTATTTTTGGCAGTGAAATTTTTATCGAAAATCATAAAAACGTTCAAAAGTTATCAAGCAAGGGACGCGAAAGACGTAAATAATTTTGCTCATTCATATTGAAAACCAACCAGGTCAACAGAAATGATCGCCAAACGTTCCAAAATCGATTGTGAATATTGTCTATCCCGAGATAAACTAGCGTTTCGTCGATTTGTTGCTATAGGGTGCTACCCATTTTCGCCATGTTTCTATTATCACCCTACCCATTTGAAGCCGTTGGTTAGAGCAGTGTCTGCCATCTTTGTTCAACGCATTGAGTCAAATGGTAGCGCAACAATAGGGGCACTCGATTCGAGTTTTCGTTGTGCTCAAACATGAGAATTTCACTGTTTTCAGCGCATTTGTGTTATTATATTGGTTTTTAACAATGAAGCAATGCTGTTGATGTCAATTTTTTGCATTCCATTGATTCTAGGCCGAGAAATTAATAAATTAGTGAGACACCCTGCATAGTATGGTGAAAATAGGCACTTTACCCTATGTGTCACACATTAGTGCGAACGAAACAAAAATAAACGTCAAATCGTTTTTTCGCTTGCTCTAATGCAAAATGAACAGGCGCGTAATTCGGCGCACGGCTTGGTGGCGCATGGCTGAAATGTCACGATGTGGGTTTTAGAAAAGATTCGCAATACCATTGACTTATTTGACGTCAGTTTCAATGTGTTGATTCTGATTCTGATGTCGAAGATGTAAAATTAAAAATGGCGGATCTAATATTTGCAAATTTCGTAAAAAATAGATGCCATTGTGTAGCTGTCATTTTTAATTTTCAAATTCTGTTATCAGAATTGTAATCAGAGACCTCAAAAACCACTTAATCTATTTTTAAGCTCGTTTAGAAGTTATCCCTGTTTCTCAGAATCTTTTATAGATCAACATAATAATAAACTCAATTTTTGCATATCTTGATAATTTTTTTCGAAAAAACCACCTAGTGGTGCAATTGTGCCTTTCTCATTTGTCCAAACTACGATTCCATGGCTGGTTATGTTCAATACAACGGTGGAAATGAATATTACATATTCAGTACGATTTGCACATACATACAATGGATCGATAACTACGAGATGCTATGTGTCGACACTGAAACATCGCTTGAAACCAGCGGCGGATCAAGGAAGAGGATCCGGGGGGTCCGGACCCTGCCGAAAATTTTTTTCAAGTTGTTAAGAAATTTTAACCTAGTTTCAATTTTAAAGTAGCAACCCCTCATTGCATACTCCTACCTACGTCTAAATAAGTAGAAAAAAAACGGCGGGATTAGGTTGACGATTTTTAGAGTGATTGCATAAGCTTTCTATATGAGAAAGGCAAAAGGTACCAAAATCCAAAAAAAGTCAATTTTCGCCAAAAAAAAATTTTCTCGAGGGTACATCAAATCTCAACGTTTCATGCATTTTAAAGACATTTGGCATCAAAAATACAAATTCGATTTGGAAATTTTCCTTTACTCCCCTTTGAGCATTTTTCAGTTCAGTTTATATGAGAATTAGCTGTGTGGCCGCACTCTTCAACCCGTAACTTCGGAACCAGAAATCCAATCAATAAAAAATATCAATAGCAGCTGATGGGAACGTTGTACCTTTCATTTGAGACTAAGTTTGTGCAAATCGGTCCAGCCATCTCTGAGAAACAGAGGTGACATTTTTTTCCACATACACACATACACACACAGACATTTTCCGATCTCGACGAGCTGAGTCGAATGGTATATTAGGTTGACGATTTTTAGAGTGATTGCATAACCGTTCTATATGAGAAAGGCAAAACTGACCTTCGAAAAAGTCTACAAACAATCTATTATTTAATTCAATGTTTGAAATACTTGCAAAATTTTTTTTATATATTTAGCACTTTTAGTTCAGACACAGCCGAATTATTGTAAAAAACCTGTTTTAATCCACCTAGCGGTGCAATTGTGCCTTTCTCAATCATGAACACGTGAATGTTTGCGTTGTTTATATTCAGCTTTCAAATGAATATATTACATTTTATTATTATACATGACATGACAAATATACAAGAAAAGAAATCATTATTCGAGTTCTAAAATTTTGTAAAAGAGAAAAACAATATTGAACTGAAAAAAGGTGCGAAATCGTCCCAAAAATTCGATTTTTATAAAAAAAAATTTTTCGTGATAACAAAAAATCTCGACGTTTCATACATTTTAAAGATGTTTGGCATCAAAAATATGAATTCGATTTTTGAAATTTCATGGGATCCCCCCTTTGAAAAAAATTTGAGTTCCGGCTTATATGGGAATTTCATATGTTACCGGACGGTTCAGTCTATATTTCCGGAACCATAAAAGCGATCCGTGCGAAATTTTATAGACATCTGTGGGGATATAATAGCTATCATTTGGGACAGTGTTTGTGAAAATCGGCCCAACCATTTCCGGGAAACTGATGTGAGTACGTCAATTTTGAAAGATGGCCGCTTTTCCCGGGCACTTCCGGAACCGTCTATGGTGGTCAATGTAGTCAACGAAAGTTTGGTTGGCCGTCGGTGACCTAGAACAGCAAATTTAAGTTGTTTGAGAGACATTTTAGCGAAATTTTTACCTTTTTTGCTTTCATCGGAGTATCGGTTTGAATCGCAATTTGCTATGTGATCGCACGCCACAACCTGTAACTCCGGAACCGGAAGTCAGATCGGGATGAAATTAAATAACCATTTACGAAGGCGCAACACCTTTCATTTGAGACTAAGTTTGGTTGAATCGGTCTAGCCATCTCCGAGAAACCGATGTGACTGTTATTCTGAATTTGGATACTTCCGCCGGGGCTTCCAGAACCGATGATGGTGGCCAATGTGGCCAAAAAGACTTTGAATGGATGTTAGTGACCTAATACTACAAATCGAAGCAGTTGTGGTCATATTTTGGAAAAATTTTCACCTTTATACATTCATTGCAGAATTTATTAAAATCGACATTTTCTGCGTGATCGTGCTCACCACCCTGTAATTCCGGAACCGGAAGTCGGATCCATCAGAAATTCAATAGCAGCCTATGGGAACGTTGTATCTTTCATTTGAGACTAAGTTTGTCAAAATCGGTTCAGCCAGCTCTGAGAAAAATAAGTGACATTTTTGGTCACATACACACACATTCGCACATACACACACATACATACATACATACACACATACATACACACGCTCAGACATTTGCCGAACTCGACGAACTGAATCGAATGGTATATGCCACTCGGCCCTCCGGGCCTCCGTTAAAAAGTCGGTTTTCAGAGCAATTGCAATACCTTTCTATTGAGAAAGGCAAAAATTTTACCTTTTTACATTCATCGCAGAATTCGTTAGAATCGAGATTTGCTGCGTGATCGTACGTATCACCCTGTAATTCAGGAACCAGAACTCGGATCCACACAAAATTCAACAGCAGCTGATGGACCTTTCATTTAAAATCAAGTTTGTTAAAATCGGTTCAGAAAATTCCGAGAAACCGATGTGGACAAATCCACAAATTTTGTTTTGTAACTATACTCTTCAACTCGTAATCCGGAACAAGATGTCGGTTGAAAATGAAATTAAATAGCAACCTACGGGAATATTATACCTTTAATTTGAATCTTAGTTTCTAAAAATCGGTTCAACCATCTCCGAGAAACCGATGTGGACATTTTGTTAACAAATCCGCACATACACACACATACATACATACATACATACATACATACATACATACATACATACATACATACATACATACATGCACACATACATACGCACATACAAACACACATACATACACACAGATATTTTGCGATCTCGGCGAACTGAGTCGAATGTTATATGAGACTTGGCCCTCCGGGCTTCGGTTAGGAAGTCGGTTTTTGGAGCAATTGCATAACCTTTCTATATGAGAAAGGCAAAAGAATAGTATTTGATTACCTTAATCAGCATGAGTTCAATGTTATCTTCATGTAATTATATTTTGAAATGTTGGTGGAATGGGTTTGAAAGTGGAGGGAATGGGGGGTTAGTAGAGTGAGAGTGGAGGATGCGTCAGAAATCCTTCATCTTATTTCGGTATACGGGGTGGATGAAGGAAATGCGGGCGTGAGGGTGGTCCAAGGGGAGGGGAGTGATGAAGGAGGGAGGTGTAAGGGCAAGGCGGGGGGAGGAGGGGCAGCGACGTAATACTCAACTGCATATTTTGCCTTCCATTTGAGACTTGGTTTGAGAAAATCGGTTCAGTCATCACCGATGAACCGATGTGACTTTAATTGTGGAATATGCCCGGAATTCTGGACTTCCGGAATCGTCGATAGTGGACAATATATTCAAAGAATGTTTGATTGGCAATCAGTGATCTAGATCTGCGATTAGAAGTAATTTGGTGACCATTTCAATAGTTTTTAGCCTCAGAGGTATTACGATTGTACCGATTTATATGGGAAATTCCAGTGTATCCTTACTAACACCCCTGTAACTCCGGAAGCAAGAGTCAGAACCGAATGAAATTCAGTAGCAGTCAATGGCATTACTGTATCTTTCATTTGAAATCAAGTTTGTAAAAATCGGTAGAGAATTCGTTGGGGAATGGGTGTGATATTAGCTTAGGAACTTGGCGGGTTCCCCGGGGGCGTCATGAACCGTCATAGGTGGCCAATGTGGTCAAAGCTGCTTTGATTGATCATTAGTGATCCAGACCCGCAAACTAGAGTAATGTTACATCAATTTTAATATGTTTTACATCATTTGAACATCATGGTGGTACCAGTTTATATGGGAATTTGCTGTGTGACCGCACTCTTCAACCCATAACTCCGGAACCGGAAGTCGGATCAACTAAAAATTCAATAGCAGCTTATGGGAGCGTTATACCTTTCATATGAAACTAAGTTTGCGAAAATCGGTTCAGCCATCTCTGAGAAAATTGTGTGAGTTTAAATGACACACACACATACACACACACACACACACACACATACATACACACACAGACATTTGCCGATCTCGACGAACTGAATCGAATGGTGTATGACACTCGGCCCTCTGGGCCTCGGTTAAAAAGTCAATTTTTACAGTGATTGCATAGCCTTTCTTTATATGAGAAAGGCAAAACGAGACTTTCGAGTTTTCATTGTTTATAACAAATAAGTAATTAACAAATTCACATAATTGTTGTGCTAGTTGTACTCTTTACATCCCTTAGAGTTGATTAAAAGAAAAAATTCGTATTTATGGGTCAACGCCAACTAGAAATCCAATAAAAACTTAGGAAAAGTAGGTGGGACATATACGAAACACTGCGTCGCGAAGGGTTAATACGTTTTGTCGGAAAACCATGTTTAAATAATACCTACCACAGCTCGTTTCGTTTCGCTGAATCGTACGCCGCTTTGCTATCCACAACAGGACCATTCTTAAATAATTTCCTAATCTTTCGTTGCTATGGAAATCAGCCTGCAAATTTTGCCAGGTTCTATACTTTTTGCAGCTGTGGAAATTAGCCTGCAAATATTGCCAGGTTCCATAATTTCCAAAACTATGGAAATCAGCCGTGCAAATATTGCCAGGTTCCACAATTTTCATCATTTCTTTTTGATATGTGTTATGGGGGTCAGCCTGCAAAGTTGAATTCGTCAGGTCCCACAATATCTTTCCTTTCACGGTAAACCTTTGGATTTGGAACTTTATACTCAATAATACCAACCATCGGCCAAGCCATCTTTTCTCAGCTCCACTATTTTATCCTCGTCGGCAAATGTAGGGATACGGAAACACGTCTTCTCTGGTTCGGTGTGATTAGGTTTTATTATGTCAATCACATCTCAATACATTTCATAGTCTACTATATTACTACAATATGTCATGTGTTTGTTCTGGCGTCCAAAAGGAGCTCACCCACATTTTGCATTTTTTAAAGGAAATGGAAAAAACTTCCTCATTTCCAAATTAACATTGTTTTTATTGTAAAAATATATTATTTTATTAGTAGTTCATTGATCCATGTTGTCTAGAAAAAATAAGATCATTACATGTACTACTTTTCAATTCACGAGCATTTTTCGTAATTCGAGGGACTAACCCCAAGGGTACTTAGAGTCCAAAAGAGGCTAACCAACAATTCACACATTCTTTCCTTATCTTTCGTTTTAGAGTTATGGTATCTTTGGCAAAGTTGTTGTGTGATATCTAGAGTTTCGTTTGATCATTTCATATTAGTTCGGAATTCTGCCGCTAGGCCGCGCATTTTTGAAAACATAACCTGTCAGTAAAAATTTTAACTAAAATCTTCTCTATCTCAAAACGTACCGGACCTACAAAGCTTGCATCTTCAGAAGAAATGTTTAAAATGATTCTGTCTCGATGGCTTTTCCGTTTTTCATCTCTCGAATAGTTTTTCGCACTTCATCTGATCTGGGCAGGCTTTGCATTTATCACTCATATGAGTAAATGAGTCCGGATAATTTACCACTACGACAGTAAAAATTTACATTTCCACACGAAAAGTTGACACTCACACAACTTCTCCCGATAAATAAAACCGCCGGAGAATAAGCGAATGAGTTTATCATGGTATCTATTCTTTTTGTGCTCGCTGCCTTGCTGGCGCTAATCCAAAACACGACAAAACAAGTCTAACGTACTTCTTTGTCGGTTTTCTTTGAAATGAAGTGTATATTTTGGCACTTTTACTAATTTCCACGAAAATAAAATAAATCTGAAAAATTTTGTCGAAAAAATATTCTTCGCAATTTGTGTAGACGGAGAATTTTGCGACTCATCTTATCCCGGAAAAGCTGGACATCGGATAAACTGCTTCTCGCGTGAGTGAATGAGAATTACAATGCCTGGATGTGTACATCATCTACAATACGGCACCGCAAAAAAATTCATCCTCCTTCATATGATGACATATGTTAAAAAAAACTTCAATGTCAAATTTCACATCAATTGAACAATTTTAGACCCCCGACAACTGCGATTGAAGTTTCTGAGTTTGCACTATGGGAAAATAAGAGGAAAAATATACTAAATAAATGCTATAACTTTTAAAGTAGCATTCGGAAAATTACAGCTTATGCCTTTTTTAAAGGAAGTTTGTATGTAGTATTTGAATGGAAATATGTCCGTTTATTGAGAACTACGGAAAATTGGGGTTTTGTGACATTTCGTCCCCAACTATTTTTAACATTTTTGCCTTTCTCAATAGAAAAGATATGCCATCACTCTAAAGATCGGCTACTTAACCGGGGCCCGGAGGACCGAGTCTCATATACCATTCGACTCAGTTCTTCGAATGTCTGTATGTATTAGGGTGGGGCAAAATAGTCGTTTTTGCAGCACAACTTTTTTGGTTCCATTTGGGGTCCCAAAATACTGCAAAATTTGAGATGGATTGGTTTTGACCTGGCGTAGTACATTGCGTTTGAAATTTGAATGGAAATTAGTATGGGAAAACCTACATTTTTGCATTTTCAATTCTCCAGACTACAATTTTTGCTGCAGTATGCAACTAGTTTTTTTCCATACGTTTATTTGACACGGCATTTGCAAAAGCTTTTTACGCCAGTTTCCTTTTTGCCTTTCTCATATAAAGAAAGACTATGCAATCACTGTAAAAATCAACTTCTTAACCGAGGCCCGGAGGGCCGAGTGTCATACACCATTCGATTCAGTTCGTCGAGATCGGCAAATGTCTGTGTGTGTATGTATGTGTGTGTGTATGTGTGTGTGTATGTGTGTGTGTCATTTAAACTCACACAATTTTCTCAGAGATGGCTGAACCGATTTTCGCAAACTTAGTTTCATCTGAAAGGTATAACGCTCCCATAAGCTGCTATTGAATTTTTAGTTGATCCGACTTCCGGTTCCGGAGTTACGGGTTGAAGAGTGCAGTCACACAGCAAATTCCCATATAAACTGGTACCACCATATTGTTCAAATGATGTAAAACATATTAAAATTGATGTAACATTACTCTAGTTTGCGGGTCTGGATCACTAATGATCAATCAAAGCAGCTTTGACCGCATTGGCCACCTATGACGGTTCATGACGCCCCCGGGGAACCCGCCAAATTCCTAAGCTAATATCACACCCATTCCACAACGAATTCTCTACCGATTTTCACAAACTTGATTTCAAATGAAAGATACAGTAATGCCATTGACTGCTGCTGAATTTCATTCGGTTCTGACTCTTGCTTCCGGAGTTACAGGGGTGTTAGTAAGGATACACTGGAATTTCCCATATAAATCGGTACAATCGTAATACCTCAGAGGCTAAAATGGTCACCAAATTACTTCTAATCGCAGATCTAGATCACTGATTGCCAATCAAACATTCTTTGAATGTATTGTCCACGATCGACGATTCCGGAAGTCCGGAATTCCGGGCATATTCCACAATTAAAGTCACATCGGTTCATCGGTGATGACTG
This sequence comes from Topomyia yanbarensis, assembly GCF_030247195.1. NCBI lineage: Eukaryota > Metazoa > Arthropoda > Insecta > Diptera > Culicidae > Topomyia > Topomyia yanbarensis. The sequence goes on along the minus strand of NC_080672.1, from coordinate 331,554,543 downwards.
AACCGATTTTCTCAAACCAAGTCTCAAATGGAAGGCAAAGTATGCAGTTGAGTATTGCGTCGCCACCCCTCCCCCCCCCCCCCGCCTTGCCCTTACACTTCCCTCCTTCATCACTCCCCTCCCTTTGGACCACCCTCACGCCCGCATTTCCTTCATCCACCCCGTATACCAAAATAAAATGAAGGATTTCTGACGCATCCTCCATTCCCAATCTACTAACCCCCCATTCCCTACACGTTCAAAGCCATTCCACCAACCTTTCCAAATTATAATCACATGAAGATAACATTGAACTCATGCTTATTAAGCTAATTAAATATTATTCTTTTGCCTTTCTCATATAGAAAGGTTATGCAATTGCTCCAAAAACCGACTTTCTAACCGAGGCCCGGAGGGCCGAGTCTCATATAACATTCGACTCAGTTCGCCGAGATCGCAAAATATCTGTGTGTATGTGTGTATGTGTGTATGTGTGTATGTATGTATGTATGTATGTATGTATGTATGTATGTATGTATGTATGTATGTATGTATGTATGTATGTATGTATGTATGTATGTATGTATGTATGTATCGATGTACGTGTGTGTATGTGCGGATTTGTTAACAAAATGTCCACATCGGTTACTCGGAGATGGCTGAACCGATTTTTACAAACTAAGATTCAAATGAAAGGTATAATATTCCCATACGTTGCTATTGAATTTCATTTTCAACCGACATCTTGTTCCGGATTACGAGTTGAAGAGTATGGTTACAAAACAAAATTTGTTGATTTGTCCACATCGGTTTCTCGGAATTTTCTGATCCGATTTTGACAAACTTGATTTTAAATGAAAGGTCCATCAGCTGCTGTGGAAATTTGTGTAGATCCGAGTTCTGGTTCCTGAATTACAGGGTGATACGTACGATCACGCAGCAAATCCCGATTCTAACGAATTTTGCGATGAATGTAAAAAGGTGAATTTTTTTCCAAAATGTAAATACAACTGTTGAATTTGTAGATCTAGGTCCCCAACAGTTATTCAAAGTCTCTTTGGCCACACTGGCCACCATCGACGGATACGGAAGCATCCAAATTCAGAATAACGGTTATATTGGTTTCTCGAAAATGGCTAGACCGATTTGATTAACTTAGTCTCAAATGAAAGGTGTTGCGTCCCCGGAAACTGATATTAAATTCCATCTCCATCCGACTTCCGGCTCCGGAGTTACGGGTTGTGGAGTGCGATCACATAGAAAACTCCGATTCAAACCGATACCGCGATGAATGCAAATACGTGCTCTTATGTATACTTACCAAGTGTAATAAGAATGAAAGACATTTTTATAATGTTATATTGTACGAACCAGCTATTAAATCATAGTTTGGAGAAATGAGAAAGGCACAATTGCACCTCTAGGTGGATTAAAACAGGTTTTTACATATCACGTTACAAAAATTGTTAAGACTAATTTTACCTATACTAGTAATTTGTCTAAAACTAACACTGAAATCACTTTATTGTTTGCTTTTTTCCTTACATTGTTATATTTCATAATGATCTAGTATTTTCGGGTGTATTTATTTACTTTTGTTCTGTTATTGTCTAAATTTAAAAACTGAATATTCTAGGACACTTTAATTGGTGAATGATTAGCCTTGGATGAGAGTATGAGGAGATGAATTTAATTAAATTTTGACAGACGCTGTTTTTAGAAAATGATAGATGAGTTCCATGTATAGAGGATCGCGACACGCCAGGATGTCTCTAACAGGAACATGGATTGGTCTTCCTCGGACTTGTAAAGAATCTACTAATTGTGATCTGGCTTCACGATATTCAGTGCAGGACCAAACAACATGCTCAATGTCATGGTAACCCTCTCCACAAGCACAATGATTACCCTCAGCGAGCCCAATACGACGGAGATGCGCATCTAAAGTATAATGATTGGACATGAGCCTTGACATCACACGGATGAAGTCCCGACTTACATCCAATCCTTTGAACCATGCCTTCGTTGATACTTTAGGGATAATTGAGTGTAGCCATCGTCCCATATCTCCATTGTCCCAAGATGTTTGCCAACTAGCAAGTGTCCTCTGTCGAGAAGCGCTATACAATTCATTGTAAGCGATGAGTCTTTCATATATTTCACCATCTAGTGCACCAATCTTGGCTAAATTATCAGCTTTCTCATTTCCCGCAATAGAGCAATGGGCGGGGAGCCACACTAGGGTAAATTTATAACATTTTCTTGTTAGGTTACTCAGAGATTCTCGTATCTTCCCCAAAAAGAATGGATCTTGATTATCAATCCTCTTTGAGCGTAGAGCTGCAATTGTGCTGAGACTATCAGTGAGGATAAAGTAATGGTTCGGGGGTAAAGTATTAATTATTTGCAAACTATAGTGAACTGCTGCTAGTTCCGCTATATAAACAGAGGCGGGTTCTGCAAGTTTGAGAGAAATTGAAAAATTATTGTTGAAAATACCGAAACCAGTGGCCTCACTGATTCGTGACCCATCAGTGTAAAACATTTTAAGGCAGTCTATGTGTTGATATTTACTTGTGAATATTTTAGGGATCTCCCGCGAGCGTAGATGATCCGGAATTCCACGAATCTCTGCTTGCATGGACGTGTCGAAGAATAAAGTGGATTCAGGAGTATCTAGTATATTGACGTATGTGGGAACATACCTAGCAGGCGTTATTTCTTGTGACACGTGATTGAAATACACTGTCATGAATCTGGTTTGGGGTTGAAGCTCAACAAGTCTTTCAAAATTTTCAATTACCAGTGGGTTCATAACCTCACATCGAATAAGTAAACGAGAGGAGAGATCCCAGAATCGGTCTTTTAAAGGAAGAACTCCCGCTAGTACTTCAAGACTCATCGTATGGGTCGACTGCATGCAACCTAGGGCTGTTCGTAAACAACGATACTGTATCCGTTCCAGTTTAATAATGTGAGTGTTCGCAGCTGAACGGAAACAGATGCACCCATATTCCATTACGGAAAGTATTGTTGTTTGATACAATCTTATCATGTCACTTGGATGAGAACCCCACCATGATCCAGTTATTGTTCGCAGAAAATTTATCCTTTGTTGGCATTTCGTTATTAGATACCTAATGTGGCCTCCCCATGTGCCTTTAGAATCGAACCAAATTCCAAGGTATTTAAAAGTCAGGACTTGGGCTATCGTTCTACCAACCAACTGAAGCTGAAGCTGAGCCGGATCACGCTTCCTTGAGAAAACGACCAACTCTGTTTTCTCCGTAGAAAAATCAATGCCCAGTTTTAAAGCCCAAATTGATAAATTATCCAAGCTATCTTGCAATGGTTGTTGTAAATTTATAGTTTTTGGTCCTGTGGCAGAAACCACCCCATCATCTGCAAGTTGTCTTAGAGTGCATGGGCTGACAATACAATTATCAATGTCATTCACGTAAAAATTATAGAGAAGGGGGCTTAGACAAGAGCCTTGTGGGAGGCCCATGTAACTTATTCTGTCGCCAACTCGCCAGATGAAAAATGCATGTGCTTTTCTGACAATAAATTGTATAAATAATTATTTAATATCGGTGAAAGACCACATTGATGTAGCTTCTACGAGAGAACATCAATGGCGACTGAGTCGAATGCTCCTTTTATGTCTAAGAACACAGACGCCATTTGTTCTTTTTTTGCGTAAGCGAGTTGGATTTCTGACGAAAGTAGCGCCAGGCAATCATTCGTTCCCTTTCCTCTCCGAAAACCAAACTGGGTATCTGAGAGCAAGCCGTTCACATCAACCCAATTGTCGAGACGTCGTAGGATAATTTTTTCCAACAATTTTCTGATGCAGGATAGCATTGCAATCGGTCGATACGAGTTATGATCGGAGGCTGGTTTTCCCGGTTTTGGAATGGCGATAACTCTCACTTGTCTCCAGTCACACGGGACAATATTCTGCTCAAGAAACTTGTTGAATAAATTCAACAAGCGTCTTTTTGCTAGGTCAGGCAGATTCTTCACCAAGTTGAATTTAATTCTGTCTAGTCCCGGAGCATTATTGTTGCATGGGAGGAGTGCAATTGAAAATTCCATCATTGTCAAAGGCGAATCTATGAAATCGTTACTTGTGGGAGCATCGCGAATGATTTTCTGCACAGGAGCAGAATCTGGACAAATTTTCTTGGCAAAATTAAATATACAACGATTCGAAAAATCTTCGCTTTCATTAGTCACGTTTCGATTCCTCATTCTTCTGGCTGTGTTCCAAAGAGTACTCATTGATGTTTCTCTTGACAAGCCATCAACGAAGCGTCTCCAATAACTAGACTTTTTGGCACGACGTATACTGTCAAATTTGTTTTGCAAAATGAAATAATTTTCAAAGTTCTCACGTATACCCCCTTTCTGTTTCATAATTTCTTTGTAGGCAACTTGTTTAGCTTCATATGCATCAGAGCACTCTTTGTCCCACCAAGGATTAGGGGGCCGTCTATTTATTGTCATTCCAGGATTGCATTTCGTTTGGGCTTGTTCTGCTGCTTCAATAATTAAGCCCGCTAGGAATTCATATTCTTCGGTAGGGGGTAGCTCTTCTGTCGAAGCAAGAAAAGTGGAAATTAATGTTTCGTATGTTTTCCAATCAATATTTCGTGTTAAGTCATAAGGAACATTGATTGAATTCGGCTGCGGATTGGCAAATGATCGCTACCGTGAGGATCAGGTACAACCTTCCACGTGCAATCTAACCGAAGTGATGTCGAGCACAGAGATAGATCTAATGCACTTGGACGTGCAGGAGGTCTGGGGATGCGTGTTGTTTCGCCAGTATTTAAAACTGTCATATTAAATTCGTCACAAACATTGTATATCAAAGAGGATCGATTATCATTGTAGAGGGCACCCCACAATACTCCGTGCGAGTTGAAGTCTCCCAGTATCAGACGCGGAGCAGCCATGGATTCCACTACCTCAAAAATTTGACGTTGTCCAATTTGAACTTTGGGAGGTATATATATAGAAGCGATAGACATGTCTTTGCCTTTAATATTCGTTTGGACTGCTACAGCCTCAATGCCAACAATCATGGGGATGGTAATTCTATAGAAAGAATAGCACTTTTTAATTCCTAGAAGCACTCCTCCATACGGGGTGTCTCGGTCTAGGCGAATAATGTTGAAATCATTTAAGTTGAAATTAATGTTTGAGGTAAGCCATGTTTCACATAGAGCAAAAGCATCGCATTTTAAATTATGCAGTAAAATTTTTAAGGAATCAATTTTTGGTATGATACTTCTGCAATTCCACTGTAAAACAGTGATGGAGTCTTTCACCTTAGGAGTTGAATTAACCATTGAAGGATATAATTGCTGCAAGGATGGGCCATTGAGCAATCAGCTGCTCTAAAAATGTTCTAATTGTTGGGAGGAAAGCTGAGAGTATACTCTTTAGTGGTTCAGAAATATTGAATGCTTTAAAAATCCAATCAACAATTTCAGAAAATTTCAATAATCCTACCCCCGGTTGAGGCTCAGAGGAAGTCGAAATTTTATTATTTCCAGTAATGGTGTTCTGTTTGGATTGTACGTTCCCAAAACCGGGCGGAATTGATTTCGGTTTTGAATCGGAATTTTTCGGTTTTGGGCGCAGTTTATCTATTGGTGGAGAAATTTTAAGGCCCTTGCTTGGCAGCTTGGGAAAAGAAGACTGTTTTCTTTTTCTGGAATTTCCGGGTAAAACAAATGATGTACCTTCGCACGCTCCGTCGGAGTCAGACTGTTCCGAAAATAGAGACGTGTAAGTGTTTTCTAAGAAGATGGGTTTAGGGGTAGCATTTTTCAACATTTCTGCATAGGAGCGCTTAGACTTCTCCTTCAAGGATCGTTTAATTTTATCCTCGCGCAATTTATAAATGGGGCATGCAGGGAGCTCATGCGAGTTTTCTCCGCACATTAAACATTTTTCTGAATTTTCATTGCATGTATCCTCTTGATGAGAACCCCCACATTTGCCACACCGTGCCTTATTGGAACAGTAAGTGGCTGTGTGGCCAAGCTGTTTACAATTAAGGCAATTCATTACACGAGGGATAAAAAGGCGAACAGGGAGACGAATCTTATCGATAATGACATAGTTGGGCAGCGCAGACCCAGCGAAAGTCACTCGAAACGAGTCAGACAGTCGATAAACTTTTTTATCTCCTGCGTGTGATACTGAATGCAATTGCTTGCATTCAAGTATCTTTACGTCTTTAAGTATGGTGTCTTTGAAACGACCAACCCCATGCTTAATTATGTCATCAACAGTCAAACTCGATTCTGTGATGACCCCATCAATTTCAATTTCCTTTGAAGGAATATACGCTCTATACTCACGCGTAAAAAGCTCGCAAGAAGCAATTGCATTGGCTTGTTTGAGACTACCAACGACAATGCGTATTTTATCTTTATTAACTTTGACGATCTCTTTTACATTCGAGAATCGCAAAGTCAAATCTTTCGAAATTTGAATGATATTTAGCGCCTTTACTTTACGCCTAATAAATACAATCCATGGTCCCGTTGACGACTCTGGGTAAATTTTAATTCTAATCGGGTTTACATTTTCAGCAGAAGGCTTAGGGGGAGGGTCTGTTACTCGTTCTTCCATTTCATCTCCATTTTACCTAGCAAGAAAAACTATCACAAAAAGGAATGAAAAATATACCTGTTATACCGGTAGAACACACCTCATGTGTTACTTTGTAAAATCGGTGGCCGTTGTTTGACAATGTGACACTTGCTGTTCTTTTTCGTCGCGTTGCTTCTTCAGTAGAGAAATAGGCCTACCTGCAACACTTCAAAACTCTCTCCGGTTAAGCTGCTCGTCGGTATCACCACCACAAGCGCGCTCTCTCCGTTTCCACCACCGCGGTAGACAGATGTGGCTACCTGTGGCTTGCTGCGAAAATCCCACTGTCGATGCGGCACTTTTCGGTGCCACTTGTTTTCCTTATTCGTCGTTCCACTTCTGCGGTAGACAAATAGAGCAAATGGGTCTACCTGTGACGCTTCCCCTCTCGTCGATTAGAATTGCCCGACGACACCAATACAATATATTTTTTCTGTGTGTACAGGCACGATCACTGTCGATTTCTGCCACCGCGGTAGGCAAATTCGTCTACCCGCGGTTTGCTGTCAAAACACCACTTGTCGAGGATGCCGTTGACCACGCCTCCGACGTATCAACTGTCGACTCACACTTAACAAACTGGTCTCTCTATCCCACAAAAACGCATATAGCGTCTCGCACTCCGTCACTCTCCCTAGAACAAAACCTTCCACCTGGAGGCACAACCGTCTCGGCCGATTGCAAAAACTGTTATGTTGTATGCAACTAGTTAGATAAAAATATAGTACAGGATATGCTGAACAACTTTGCCGAAGAATGTATGGTGTTAGAAAGTCTCTAAAATAAATTATAGCTGTTCAAAGTTCGATAGTTCGAATTAAATGCTACAAATCATTTTTTTGCCAACACTGATATTTCATAAAGCATACCAAACAAAGTTTGAAATAAATCGTTTAAGTAGTTTTTGAAAAGCAGTTAACACCACAAATTGTATTTTTCCAGTGACGTTCTACAAAAAGCTCTGTCACCGAGTCGCTTGTCGATATTTTTGCCTAGAAAAATTACAGAATGTTATTGAAATGATACAATGTAATCTACAAAAGTTTTAATCAATTCACTTCACTCAAATTCCTAAAAAATCGAGAAAAGGGTGTTTTTTGCCACGTGCAACCCTTCCCCCTTAAGACTCATGGTGATGCAAGTTGTGTCGCTCTCATCGGAAGCAGTCTGCGCTATCGTTAGAATGAATGGGGAACGTACCATTTGAGCCAACATATTCATACAATTTTTTCCGATTTGGGTTAGCATAGGAACCATGGAAGGAAGTAAACTTATACCTGATGTAGATTAATTGAATTCCATATAGAAGTTATGGACAAAGAAATGAACCGTGGAAGCCTTTTCCGGATAAGTTAAACGAACAATTTTTAATATTTACTTTCATAAATGCATCAAAGGCAATACCAGTTTAAAAAAAAATATTACTCGGCGATTTCTGTAGCAGACGGTGTTGCTGGAAAATCAGCAATAGCAGTTTCCGGATCCCCAACAGCTACAGGTGGCACATCTTCAATGTTGGGCTCAGTTGTATCAAAATTGTCGTTGACAACTGGAGGCTCCAGTTCATGTTCTGGCTCAGTTTGGATTGTAACTGATGGAATCCGTTGCTGAGGCACGAAGTCTTGCATTATCGCTTTTCCGCCATTCTGACCTGTCTCAGCCTTCTCTCCACTTCCCATCTTCGCTACCTTCTCGGGCGTCGGTGGTCTGACAGTCTCAACAGGCTCGGGCAGCTTCTTACCACTACGTGCGATCTGATCACTCATCTTACACGGCCGCAGAGGAGGATGTAGTCTTAACTGAGGCGGAAGCGCATCATCCGGATAGAGTTTATCACTGAAGTAGACACGCTTGACGCGAACATTAGCATGAATCTGAATCCGAACCGTTTCGATGTAGTTCGTACCGTAGGCTCGTCGGGTGAAATCGGCCAAATTGAACTGTATTTGATTCCAACCGGGGGTCAGAGCAAGCGGCATTACAGTGCAAAAATTGTCCACCCGAGTTGCGCTTTGGTAGTTAGAGGCACGAAAGCGACGCAACAACTTGCGATCGTCCAAAATCTACGAACGTAACATGAATTAATGTTGAATAATTTGAAATCACCACTGTAAAGTTACCTGTATTTCAAAAGAAAAGAATTTCTTCAAGTTTTTCACTAACAATACTAAAAATGGCAGTTTTATGCCTAACGAAGGACACGGGCATTTTGGAGCTACCATGTAGGTGGTAGCCACGTTAGAGCCCATTAGCTCGAACGACATCAGCTTGAGTTCTTCATCCGTTACGCGTTTAGCATGGCCGTTCTTGGTCTTAATATCCCATATTGCCAACGGTTTGCTTCCACTGCTCGAGAACACAGTCAAAATTCCCCGCTGATATGTGTTACGGAACATAGTATCATGCGGAGCAGGGTGATGATGAAGAAAACTAGTGACTGTCAATCAGCATCCAAGGTTCCTTGGATGTGATATGATTATAGAAATTAAACATCTATTCCAAATGTGTTTCTTTCGTGCTGAACAGTACTATTCATAAAACTACAGAGAAGAGCCTTCAACCAAAACTCGGCCGTAATACTTCTACGGTAAAAAGAAAAAATACTGCAAGACGTTTAACTAAAGTGACCAGACGTCCCGGATTAAGCGGGACAGTCCCGGATTTCAAGGTCCCGCATAGTAAAACGTCCCGGAAAGTGTCCCGAATTTATCAAAATGATTATTTTTGTTCCAAAATACCCATATTGTATATTCATATTGTTTAAATAACTCATAAAACTTTCGAGTCGTGCTGCCAAATCTCCCAATTACGTGGGGAATGTGCAAAATGAGCCAATTTATCCTGATTGTCACAGTAGTGCCCTTTTCGACTTCTAATATGACCCAGGTCATGAATCCTTACGAAAAGTTTCTCAATCTTACATAAGTTGTGCAAATATTTGGGAAATGGAAGGCTCTTGAGCGCGTCCCGCATTCATCTTGAAAACATATCCCAACAAACAACTTAGCTGGATAATAGCTTAAACAGTTCTTGTTCAGCTTATTCTCTCGGATTAAAAGCTTGTTCAGCTTTCGTTGTTTGTTGGGTATGGTCAATTTACGTTTAACCCTTTATAAGGCCCAGAGTTTGGCGCTATTAATAGATGTTATATCAATAGTAACATGGTGTTTTCACTTAGTTTAGAATATATTTATTTCGTAGTAAAATAATGCTTTGAAAATATTTTTGGTACCGCCCGTACCGCCGTTAGAAAACGTAATGTTTGATGAATTTCCAACGAGATTGGTGGAAATATAAAGACAAATCGAGCTGGATCGGAAATTCAGAAAGAAATTAAGGTGTGTTACTGGTTATTACCTGATTAACCCCTGGATTCTGAAAATAAGTTGAAAAATGAGACCACAGATTACAGACGTTCATTTATTCATTTAATTTTTTTCTTTGTAATTTTTACCACTCATAAACTAAATTTTCGGATTAAAAATAGTTGTTTTTTACAAATTTGCATCACCAACTTATACGACCTAGAGTATTTTTTTCAAAATCGAGCTAATTTTATTATTCAAAAGGAAACCGCCGTATTTTTTCAAAAAACTCTTCACCAATCTGACACTTTACACTGTATCTCAATAAAAGAGTTGCCAGACTCCTAACAAGTAGATTTCATAAGACTGGAACACTTCTCACTTCATATTTCTGCGTTATGAACGAAATGAAAAGGTGGCAATATAGTGGCCACTGCCTTAATAATAATAATAATAATGCTAAAAAGTGTCCCAATAAAAAAAATTCCCAAACCAACACATTCAAATCTTCTCTGCGTCGTACTCATGTTTCATCAATTCTTATTCAATAAATATTACGGCGTCGGATTGTCTAGAAATGTGTAGTATTTCGCTTGTCATTGTATCTTCGTCGACAACAGCCATTAGTTGCTAGTTATCAATCCGACTCTAATGATGGTTGATCGACGATTAATTGAATCTTTTGTATCGATTTTATTTGCTATTTCGGCAAATTTGAGAGTAAACGAAAGCAATGATATTGAAAGACGGATAGGTATTCTAGAATGAATCAGTCATAAACTTAGAACAGAAAACAAGGACAAGGCAGGCTCATATGGAAGTATGGAGAATCCTTTACCTTCTGCTGGTGGGAGTTGTGCGTTCCACCCAAGTCTACCGCATAGTCAACTCATAATCATATTTTACCGCCGACACCAGCAAAGAATTCTTCGCAAATCCCCTCCTATAACGACCATGCGATCATTCTTTCTTCTTCTGCTAGCATCAAGCCGTGACGTAGGGGAGAGTGTGGATACATGAACCACTTTTTTGGTCATTGCAATAATTCTTAGGCCTTTTGAGACGCAGTATTCTCGATGCATGAATTTGAAAGAACAAATAATTTTTTACCATATATAATACCACTGACAATGAAAAGTAAGGTGTGGTCATAATTATTAGTATTTTACAAATGTATGTCCAATGGTTCATGTAACTCCACGGGTGTACTGATAATATAAATTCGTAAATATAATGAAATCGATCATGCAATGCACGAATTCATTCGTCGTTGCAGAACGAAGTATTTTCGAGCATTTTAAATAGTAGGTTTCGTTCATTTCATGAACAAGAATGGCCACTTGGTGAACGAAAGCATTCGTAAATTTTACACATTAAATGTACACTGCACGAATGTTATCGTTGATAACGACATTATTTTTCGCGAATGAAACGAAATGATTCGTTTATTTCAATAAATGTTTGTGTATATTAAGAACAACTTCGTTGGTCGCACGAATTCATTTCGTTCATCTTAGAAAAGTTTTCGTATTTATTATCCTCTTATTTTTTCATTCGATCTTTAGGGATCGATGTTTGACAACACCGATTTTTTTTAATTACCAAAACAGATCTGGCAAAATCGATTTTATTGTGGTATGAAGAAATGTTTTGATGAACGAAAGTTTTCGTAAATTTTACTTATTTAGTGTACATTGCACGAATGTTGTCGTTGAAAACGACACTATTTTTCGTGAATGAAACGAAATGTTTTGTTAATTTTAATAAACGTCTGTGTATATTACGAACAATCTCGTTGGTCGCACGTATTCATTTCTTTCATCTAAGAAAAGTTTTCGTATTAAATTGCATATTATTTTGACATTCATACAAAACCAACGATCAGTTCATGCTGGCTCAACTGAATCCGAACTGCTCCGGATTCTGGATCAACTGGAAGCGGATAAGTTTAGGAAATCTACCTAAAACCGGCGGACATGGATACTAAATAATCAGACCGAGACCGTCGTGATGATCAACAATTATTCGACATATAGCAACAATGACTCCATATTGAAGCTCTGTTGACGTTGACGGTTTGACGAATGGTGCTCGTAAATATTATAAAGATATTCGTATAAGGCAGCGAACAATTCGTTTGCCGAACGAAGCTGTTTCGTAATAAGCCAACGAAAGTTGTTTCGTGGTTTTCACGAAAAACTCGTAATAAAAAATAAATGTGTTTCAATAGACCTACGAACTATTCATCATATGTACGAAAAATTCATATGTTTTATGAAACATTTCTATACGAAACTAATGCCTGGCGATTTACGAATATATTCTATCAGTGTGAGGATAATTGAACCAGCCCAGAAGGGAAGTTGAACCGTTCGTGACAGCGGGTACGGTCAATTGACAGGTATGCTTGAAAGAATTCTTTAAAAAGCGTCTACTACCACTTCTTACGATGCCCCTATGCTTTTCTGGCCGGATTTGGACCCGTTTCATTGCTCGAAAAATGTTGTGTAGTGGTGCAAGGCTAAGGTGATCATGTTCATGCCAAGGGAACCTAGCTCTCCAAACGCACCGAAATAGTGACCATTTAAAAAATAAAGGGCCATCCTTAGCCGACACTCCAGAAGCATCCTGAGGAAGTGAAATCGGAAGCAGGAATAAGAAAAAATGTATTTCCACCACTATATCATACAAACAATAACTTTGTATACGTCTTTATGAAAAGTGTTAATAGGAATGTGCATTTGTATATGGCTATGTTCGAAGGAATACTGCAAGAGCTTTGTTCATTGCTGACACTCTGCAAGGTCGTATAGATGCCCCAGCTATTTTGGAACAAATCAACACAAATGTCGCACCTCGAACACTACGCAGCGATATTATGTTCAGATTATCATTCCGACGCACAAATTATAGTATGTATGGAGCCATCACTGGTCTGCAACGACTTTTTAACCAGGCAGATTCAGCATTCGATTTCAATGTTTCTCGACAAACTCTGCGTATACGTTTTTCCAGACCATTGAATCAATTAGCTAACAACACTTAACCTTTTTATTCTTTGTTTTTAAATTATTGTATGACCATTGTTTTAGTGTACTTGATTGTTAGAAATTAGATTAGTATTAAGGCCATTGGGGCTTTGATATGCCTGTTGATGTATTAATCAAATAAAAAATAAACAAATATGAAATTGAATGCATCGTTGGTTGGTTGCTTGATAATATGTTTTATTATATTCCCTGAAAGTTTGAAAATGATCGGTTGAATAGAAGAATTTTGACGAGCCGTTTCTTGTGATGAAATTTGATTCCGTACACCCTTTAAGCAATTATATACAAAGTTGAGGGGGGAAAGTGTACTAACTTCGTGATATTTTTAAAGGGTTTTATAGAAACTTTGTTTAAAAAGCGAAAGGTAGTTTGTTGGTAGTACTATCGGAGAAAATAAAAACAAGTTGCAATAAAAAAAATTGCATATTGTCAGAGGTATGTCTCCGATACGAAGCATTTTTTTTTCGCGTTGGCTTGCGGTGAACACTAGAGTGACAGAAAAAAAAATAACCCCTATCGACCCACCCCTGATTCGATTACTAGTCCCACCAGGAGTACTTGCACCAAATTTGAAGCAAATCGGACAAGTCTAGCTACCGGACCAACGTGCCTGAAGTTTGTATGGGATTTTTCCACAATTTACATGGAGAAAACCCACTAGCTCGCCTTTTTGCCGCTAGGTGGCACTGTATGCATCGTATTATCACTGTAAGTGAAAATAAGAAAGATAATTTACTTGTCTACAATTTTGTCGAAGACTGCTAGTCAATCCGGCTTTGCTAAAAGAAGTTATTAAACTTTTGACGAAGTGATGTCTGAGTCAGTTTTCCATGGGGCCTAGCAGTGCATGGTTGTGTATCAGTACTCGATTCCCACGAACTAAACATTTTTGTGAAATAACCGTTAGATTTTGCTCAATAGTATGTTCAGAAGAGTTGTAATAAATAATACGAGCCATGTTTTGGTTACAAAATTTTAGTTCCACATTGTACCGCATAGAGGGCGCTAACACTAACTTTTCAACGGAAAGAGGTAGATATTAGGTGTCTTCTACAAAGTTGTAGAGCAGGTGTTTTTCAATAATTCTTCCGAACATTTCGATATTCTATCTATCTTCTATGAAAAGTTAGTGCTGGCGCCCTCTATTCGGTCTGAATTGGAACTAAAATTTTCTAACCAAAACATGACTCGTATTATTTATTACAACTCTTCTGGACATACCATTGAGCTAAATCTAACGGTTATTTTACAAAAATGTTCAGTTCGTGGGAATCGAGTACTGATACACAACCGTACACTGCTAGGCCCCATGGAAAACTGACTCAGGCATCACTTCGTTAAAAGTTTAATAACTTCTTTTAGTAAAGCCGGATTGACTAGCAGTCTTCGACAAAGTTGTAGACAATTAAATTATCTTTCTTATTTTCACTTACAGTGATAATGCGATACATACAGTGCCACCTAGCGGCAAAAAGACGAGTTAGTGGGTTTTCTCCATGTAAATTGTGGAAAAATCCCATACAAACTTCAGGCACATTGGTCCGGTAGCTAGACTTGTCCGATTTGCTTCAAATTTGGTGCAAGTACTCCTGGTGGGACTAGTAATCGAATCAGGGGTGGGCTGATTGAGTTTCCAAAAATTCATAATTTTTCTGGGCAGTCTAGTGAACACTCTCCCAAATGAACCATCAAAAAAGTAAGAACATTGTTTTTTTTTTCGAGAGTTGTCCTACTGGAGCTGTAGAGCTAGGTTCTCGGAAGGGCTCCTCGTCAGAATCACATACTACAATTTGCAGACGAGACAGGCAATGTCGCCCAATAAAACACTGCAATAGGCCAATTGTAGCGGGCCGTGATTCTGAATGTGATATTCATTGTACGGTTCAGGCATGTGCGGGCGTAGGGACTCGGAATCGCGTGTGTCATCGCGAAGGGCTCGAACATTTGTACGTTAAAGTGCTCGATCGCGTGTGCGTTTGTATGTCGCGTGTGCTAACGTGTAACTTCGCGTGCATAAATTCTATTTCATAACCGTGTGCCTTTCGCATATTCGCGTGTGTTCTAGAATGATCGCGCGCGGACCGTGAATCTGATACTTAATTTTTTGTGTACGGTTCAGATTCCAGAAGGAAGTGGGTTCTTCCATATCATTAGAGTTCCCAATCATGTCGTCGTAGAACGCGTGGTCTAGTGGATATGAGCTTTATTTATTTTTTTTTTTTGATTGGTCCAACTGAATGTATGGACCTAAATTGCTAGAATGAGGTTAAAGATTTCCGGACGTGACCGATTCATGATCGCGCATTTGCGGGTTGGCGTTTGAGATCGCGTTTGTAACTTCGTAAGTACTAAAACGTTCACACAATTGCCGTAGTGTTATCAAGTTTACGCGATCGCGGGCATAGGTGTGCGTAGATGATCGCGAAGGGCTTAAGCGTTCGTATGTTGACGTGTTTGTCGCGTGTGCTTGCGTGTATGTGACTTCGTGTGTATAAATTCGATTTTGAAACCCTGCGGCGATTCATATATTCGCGGACCGTCATTCTGATCTTTAGTTTTCGGTGTACGGATCACATTCTGACAGGGAGAGAGTTACCCCATATCACTAGTTTCCGGTCATGTCGCCATGGAACGTTTTGTCTAGTGGATATGGTAGTTATTTTTCAATTTTATTATTTTTTTAATAATTAACAAGGACCTAGATTGTTTGTACCGAGGATAGATACTTCCGGACGATCCCGATTCATGATGGCGCGAGCGCGGGAGTTTGTAGGTTGACGCTTGAGATCGTGTTGGTAAGTTTACGAGTGCTGAGATTTTCACCTTATCACCGGGGTGTAATCATGTTTGCGAGTTCGTAGGTTGCTTGGAAAATCGCGAGGGGCTCTAACGTTTGTGCGCTGACGTGATTTTGTAACGTGTGTTCTTGAATGGTTGCGCGAACCGTGAGTCTGATATTAAATTTTCAGTGCGCGGTTTGAATTCTGGCAGAGAGTGGGATCGTTTATATCGATAGGGTTCCCGGTCATGTCGCCATGAGACGTGTTTTCTAATAGGTATGGGCGTATTTTCTTAATTGGTCCAGCTGAAGGCATGGACCTAGGCTTCTAGGATCAAGGATAGACTTTCGGACGTGACCGATTCGTAATCGCGTGCACGATGGCATTTTTGTAGGTTCCCGCTGAGACCGCGTTTGAGAATGTGTGAGTGTTAAGACGTTCACTATCACCATCTTTGTTGACCCAGCTGAAGGCGGGTGTATAATGGCAGTATAGGACTCGAAAAGAAGAAATAAAAGACAATATATGAGAGACGTAATAGATTAGATAGGTACAAGATACAGCTGAAGTTATGATCATCACATGAGACATACATTAGTACTTCAAACACTACTAATACTTGAATAGCCAATCACCACACATAGCACATCCTTTCTCAATTATCTATTTGTTACTGGTTGATTGTTGGTTATGAGCTGGTGAATAGAGGAAAGGTATAGAACAGACAAAAGGCTCATATCAGCCCTCCCGGCCTCCTCGACACACCACTATCGAGGCATATTGTAATCAACATCTTGAAGCGGGCTTCTTATATAAATCAAATCCTCAGTAGTCATAATGTTTGGTGGATTATTAACATGAGAACTAATTAACCTCTAGTAGTAGAACTAGGTTCAAATAAAAACTAAAAAGAGCGAAGGTCCTTATATTTAGATAACTCTATTGAATATATTGTGGCTTGATGATGTTTACAATACCGTCAATCCGATCAACCTGCGAGAGGGATCAAAAAAGTAAGAACATTGTTGAAGAAAAATGTATTCTGTTGTACTTGAACGGCTGAGTTTCAAAAAAAATTGCTATAAAAGAACTGTGTTGACAATAAAATTAATGTTTTAGGTGTTCATAATTGTAAACAAAAATTCATTACAAAGTTTCGAAAAAAATTTGATGAAAAATGAACCGTTCAAGTACACGAGAATGTAAATAAGACCAAATTAAAACACAATTTATGAAAATCGTTTGAGTAGTTTTTGAGATTGACATTTACCGTAACGGTCCATTCAAGAAACTCCATTCCGAAATAATCGCGTTCACAGTTTTGTGCTAACTCTAGAGGCGGATCACTCTAGGAATGTATAACAAATTTGCATCAACTTAGAAAAAAATGCATTTAATTTCCATTTTTGCATCAACTTTGCACTCCCTCGCAGAAAAGATTACTTAACAATCGTCCTACACTGATCCACTTTGTTCGATGTTTTGTTGAATGTAGGGCTGTTTTTTGTAGGGTTTTGACGTCTTACACGCAACGCAAAATGCATTACGAATTTCTATTTTGATGGAAAGAAATGGATTTAATTTCGCTGATTTTTAAAAATGCATCACAAGTGATCTGCCCCTAGTGCTAACTTCATTCGCACCGCGAACGGCTCACAGAGGAGTAACGAATCCTGACCAAAACAATTTATTGCGGCTATTGCTGTTATTATGCCTTAATATGAACTACAATTAGAAAATAACTGGTTTTTGGGACTATTTGGCATCTATCCACTTACCAGTGCAGGGGCCAATTTTCTAGATCCTTCCGAATACTAGTATTTTCGAGGTGATCTTTGTGAACACATTTGTTTTTCCCGCTGCATGAACCGTTGGTCAGTGGAAAAGGAAGAAGAAAAGGGATACCTGTGCACATATTCATAAAGATTCATTTTCTCAAACATAGTATTCGACCCTACAGCATTTTGGCATACTTCAAATTAGTAAAAATATCAATATTTTGAAATCGCTTGGAATTTGCGGATCGGAGAAGATCGGAAGAGATTGAATGTATTTTGAATAGCCGGAATCTTGTTTTGTAATGTTGTTTCAGCAACTTTGCCGGATCTTGCCGTATAATGTAACTTTTTTATCATTCAAATTTGGAATAACTTGTTTAAAAAAGGTGTTTTTAAAGCTGGTCCAATAAACAGCAACACTACTATTTTCGGTTATTTTTAAGCTGAAATTATACAAATAGTTGTGTTCAATTACGTTTGTTATCATATTGTCTTATTTAATACAGTCATCATCATTTGAAAGCGATTTTGCTGGATATATAATAAAAAATGATTAAAATCCTTTAAAATATCACCATTTTCTCTAGCAATTTTTGGCATACTCTTTATTTTAACACAATATGCAGTATGCTTTTAGGTATCTAAAAAATATAACTAAATAAAAAATCGAAAAAAAAAATTTTGGTTATTGGCCAAGAATTTGTTCTAGTTACTCCTCTTTGCGGCTGTAGCTTTAAATCCAGTGCTCCGATCTGAATGGAATTTCGCACAGATAATTTCGAAAGTATGTACTTTCAGAATATGCAATATTTTTATTTTATTTTTCGAGCTTCAACTTTGTATAAAACCTCTTAGGAATTGGAATTTCGTTATGCAAATTAAACTGTGTAGATCCTATTATTGGGAGTGTTGCAAATAATCGTTCGTATCGCATGCTTTTAAACGACAGAATAACAATTTTATTTCGATAAAATACGGCAATGTTTGAGCGAAACTGTTGTTGTTGATTTCTCGAATGAGACATAGATAGACGTACATGATTACTACTTTGAAAAAACAATTTTTAATTTCATTGCATTGGAGAAAGAAACGTAAATACGACGAAAAAGTACTCACGTATGCAGTGGGCGGCTTTGCTGAGGACGTTTTAAAAGTTTAGAAACTATCAACAAAATGAGGAGGAAAAGCGCACAGACACCAGTCATGATCAATGACCGGAACGGATTTTTTTTTGACAGATCGTAAAGGAGTGGGCTGCCAGCTGCAAGGAGTACTTTACGTTGATAATGAACGAATAAACGACTAGAGAAGTCACAAACAAAGTAAAGATTATAGATGACAATCTGTGGATCCACCTAGCTAGAGTGAATGGTGCGCAGTGCGGTTAGAATCCAGTTTTTAGTGCCACAAGCAATATAATCCCGGCCGAATTCCGAAGATCTGAAAAAAGATATTCAATTTGGATTGATACCCTGTCTACAAAAATGACCGTGACTATCAAGGCATAACAATTCTCAATTCTAACTATAAGGTTCGCTCCCGAGAAGCAAACTACACCCATTGGCTGAATTCTTTGTCGGTGAATACCAACATAGGTTTCGAGAAAAGCGATCAGCGACGGACGACAACCCGCGATAAATCCTGGATAACTTCCTGGAATATAACATACGGATTACCATTTGTTTCTGGATTTTAAGGCGGTGTATAGCTCAGCGTAACGAAACGAATTATATGAAATAATACTTGAAAATGGCTTTCAATCGCGACTAAGTTAATTCGTATGGCACAGAACGGGTCAAAAGCATCGAATCGTTTGTAACCAGCCACGGCTCACAGAAACGAGGTTTGCTACTCCGCAAATTGACAGTTTTTGGTGACGTCAGAGAAATCGTTGAGATAAACAAACGGATTTCTCGAAAGTTGATAATTGACAATATTTCCATATCAACATTTGAATAGGGCTAATAAGATTTGTAAACAAACTTTTGTTTTGCTGATTTCTCTTAATTTGTTATCATTTCAACACAGAAAACATTTGAAATTGATTCTACCAAGGGCAAAGATGTTGATTCATGTGTATTTTCCATAAAACTCAACTCTGTAGCGGAAAAACGAGCGAAATAAGTTTGTTTACAAAAGTCTCATTAGCCCTTTTGAAGAATTACTATTGATTTAAGCTCTTACGGTGGAAAAACTAATGTGTAACGGATTCTTGACGTATATTACTCCATAATTATACTAGACACAGTGCATAATCAGTGCATCTATGTGATTATTAGCGAAAATTGGGAATTTGGCTGCAAGCTATAGAAAACATTTCCAGCCGTAGTTACCTGTTCCCAGCAAAGGTTTTGGACATCGACATAGCTTCCTTGTGATCTATCAGGTGCCGATCATTCGTTAGCAGCAAACAATATATGAATTTCATCTAATTGTTTTCACCGACGATTTCTATGACGCGCACTCGTCAAATGTTTACACTCTAACGAGCTAGCCTAGTATATGTAAGCCGTGATAACCAGCCTCCTGTCAAGGACGACGTCTCTGTACAGCCAGCATCACTGCCATGAAAGGCAAAACATTGATTTTGAACCGAATGATTAGAAGCTGTATTTAGTTACAAAATGTCGATTTTCTGAATGATATGATATTAAATCATCCCACAAGATCAGGCATTGTAATTCTCTCTCACTCACGCGAGAAGAAGCTTATCCGATGTCCAACTTTTCCGAGATAAGATGAGTTGCAAAATTCTCCGTCTCCACAAATAGCGTGAGAATGATTTTCCGGATAAAATTTATTTGACTTTTTCCTTCTCACCGGAGAAGGTGATAAAATTTTAATTTCGTGGAAATCAATAAAAACTTAAAAAAATACACTTAATTACAAAGAAAAGCGGCAAAAAAATATGATAGACTTGTTTTTTCGTGTTTTGGAATAACGACAGGAAAGCAGCGAGCGAAAAAAGGATACCATGATAAACTCATTCACTCATTCTCCGGCTATTTTATTTATCCGGAGAAATAACACGTTGTATTTATCCGGAGAAGTTGTGTGAGTGCCAAAAACTTTTCGTGTGAAAATGTGAGTTTTTATTGTCGCAGTAACAAACTAACCGGGCGCATTTACTCATATGAGCGATAAATGCAATGCCTGCACAAGATACAAAACGTCGTGTGGAATGCTTGATTATCGAGCATAGTGCCGAACATAATTCTTTGTTTGGGGTTTTATAGCTATAACGCCCCATATATGTCGGTCGCTGTCAAACTCCATATGATGGTATAGGGTTGCCAGGGGGCTGTTTGTAACCTTAGAGTTAGAAAGTGCGTCCAATGAAACAATACGGCTATTATTACTTACAGATAACGTTTAATATTTAATACTTAGGAATAATGGTTAAATAAAATATTGAGCTATTTTTATCTTCTTCGTACTTCTTACGTAAAATATTGTACGTTAATGGTTGTTTTTGTTTTGAGATTTACCGTCTAAGCAATCAATTGAGTGCAGATGGGGAACGTTTATAAAGTTGGAATCAAGGTACACAATTTATTTATATTTTAATTGATCATCAGTTGAAATGTTTCGTTAATGTATGTTTACTCCATTCCACATGTTTCTTGTAAATTCTCTCACAAAAAGTCGTCCATGACAATGGGAATGATAGCCTTTTATTCTATGACTAAAATAGTAATATTGTGGAAAAAATCTTCACGGACAATTGCGGAACTTAAAAACAACTTCCTCACACACTAAAGGAAACCTTTAAAAGCTTGGTCATTCTAATTCGTTTATCGACACGTTGTGCATTTATTCTATTTTACTAGCTGGAATTTATTTTAAGCTTGAAATGACGAACCTTTAACATCAATATACCGACGAGTTCATAATTTTCTTCAAGCGACGAGTTTGCTTATCTGGTAGGCGAAAGAAATTGTTCAACACGAATTCTATCTCCTTTCTCGTGTGCAGCGGTGGCCAAAGCGTGGTAATTGCCACATGTCTACAAAACAGCGAATATGCCATTAGCAATGTCGTAACTAATCGATTGATTAATATATCGGCCGTACACTAACCTATGAAAACGCATCGAATCATAGGCCGAGTTCTGCATCAGTTCCAACATTTTCAATTCATACTCGAATTGCTTATCGTACCGAAGTTTGTCCCAATGATAGCGTTGTCGGCAAATGACAGGACTGAAAACAAAATAGAACTATACTATGCTTAACGAAAAAAACAGTTGATGGAGATCTTACTAGGGCACTTGAAAATTAGAATAACTTGGATGCATCACAGTGTCTATGGATGCATTTGATTTGGAAGGACCATGAAACTGAACGGATTTACGTTGTGTGCTACTGCTGTTGCGTTTTTTCCTGCCAGCCATACTGAACGTTCACCAACCTAATGATTCAAAGTGCCAAATACATAAACTTTTATGCAAGTATATTCAAACGTCGATTTATAAATAATGCGCAGTGCGAATAAACAGAATAAATAGTAGGATCGTTGTCTGGGAAACGGTCCAGTTATAATAATATGTGAGTTTGCAAGTGGGTCAACAGAGTAGACTGAATGTTGGATAACGAAAGCAGGTATAATCAATAACTGTTAAATTCAACGCCAGTTGAGTTCAGGGAATCGTTCCAAAATTATACAAACACTGGTTATACAGTGAAGACCCGATTTCGTCAGCCTTTTGAATTTGACCAAATTTGATATTCATAAAGCGTTGAATGGAGTCGTTTCATTGAAATTGGTGTCAGATTACATTTTTACTTGGATTCCGAAATTTTGTTTGAGAGTTTGAATGGTTCGTTCATAAATTAAGGCAGATTTGAAAGAAAAGCGATTATAAAGGATTGTCAAGGAAAAAAATCATCATACCAACTTATCACCCAGATGGTGCTAGTTACTGACGAGGAGAATCCGAAACACTAAAACAAAAAAAAACCATACTTCATGTAAGGCATGTGCCCTCATGCACAAAGAAATTGGTCTTGTCCAAAATTTTTCCCACTTGGGAATTTTGCATAATTCCAGGCGTTTGGTACTCATACCAAAAGACAGTTTCGGTTCATATTCCTCGTCGGCAAACAGAACCTCTGTGCTTACTATCGAGACATCACTCGGTATAAGCCAGTGGTTTAGTGTTCACGCAAGACGTGTGACTTTTTGGAATTTAGTGTCTAACTAGTGCTAATTTGGGTACTAGTTCAGATACATAGTCTAACTGGACACCCAGATGGTGCTAGTTACTGACGAGGAGAATCCGAAACACTAAAACAAAAAAAACCATACTTCATGTAAGGCATGTGCCCTCATGCACAAAGAAATTGGTCTTGTCCAAAATTTTTCCCACTTGGGAATTTTGCATAACTTATCACATGCCAAAAAGCAAGGAAATTTTCTAAATTTTCTTGTTAACTCACATGAAAATATGTAAAAATCTCGACAAACATATGATTACGGCCTAAAAGCCAACTGTCAAAATCCACTTTGAATGTAAATTCCGGACAAACCGTTACACGCCAATCGCAGATGTTGGTAGTAAATGAAAGAGAAAAGTTTTCTCTTTCATAAACTGTTGTGAACTGTGTTGGACTAGTAACGGTTTGTCTGGAATTTCCATTTAAAGTGGATTTTGACAGTTGGCTTTTAGGCCGTAATCATATGTTTGTCGAGAAATAGAAAATCCAATTTCTTTAAATGTTTGCACCTAGAGGAAATCCCTACAATATTATAAGTATCGGCTATAAGGTTATGTCTATAATAACTTAAGAAATACTTGGTTTTTCAAAAACGAAAAAAAATATCGGGTCTTCACTGTAATACTCTAGGGGCAGATCACTTATGATACATTTTTAAAAATCAGCGAAATTAAATGCATTTCTTTTCATCAAAATAGAAATTCGTAATGCATTTTGCGTTGCGTGCAATGAATTTTGCGTTGCGTGTAAGACGTCAAAACCCTACAAAAACAGCCATACATTCAACAAAACATCGAACAAAGTGGATCAGCGTAGGACGATTGTTAAATAATCTTTTCTGCGAGGGAGTGCGAAGTTGATGCAAAAATGGAAATTAATTTTTTTCTAAGTTGATGCGTTATACATTCCTAGAGTGATCTGCCCCTAGGTAATACTTCAATTTAGAAGAATGTATGGATGAAAAATATGTATTTAATTAAGGCAACCAACCAACTTTGGACCCTTAGAGGAAGTTACTTAATTTACGCCAAAAATGATGTATTTGCTTATGTTTTTATTTTGCAATATATGGGGTGTGGAGCCTATTTTCGCCCTGTTTCTATTTTCGCCCACCCATTTGAGGCCATTAGTTAGAGCAACGTCTGTCACCTTTGTTCAACGCATTGGCTCAAATGACAGTGCAACAATTGGAACATTCGATTCGAGATTTCATTGCACTCATTTTTTTCCTAATCGCAACAATTTCAGCTCGTATATTAGCTTTGAGTTCGTCAAGTTTAGGTTGCTAGTATAAACTTTACTTTTCAAGTAACCCCACTGAAAAAATTCTGGTACCGTTAAATCCGGAAAAGGAGGAGGCCATTCCAAATCACCATTTTTTGAGGCAACGCGTCCTGGGAATTTGCTCAGAAAGAACTTGATTGTAACGGCTGCGGTGTGGCAAGGTGCCCCGTCTTGTTGAAAATAAAACTTTCTCAGACCTTTTTTCAGCATTTTTGAATAGACAAAGTGCGCCAAAATCTAACGGTAGCGTGCGTCGTCGATGGTCTCCCCCTTTTTGAATAAATAACGACCGATGATTGTTTGGAGCACACTCCAGCTCAAACAAGACAGCGCGTTTTTTTGTGTAAATCTACTCATAGCAGGATATATCCAGGTGGCGCACCCTATCCACTAGAGGGCACTATAGGTCAGCCGCTTAGGGGTACTATAGGACACTACTATAATGTAAATTTAAATTATTTTGACAGGAAAATTGTGTGCAATTCCGTGCGAAAAACGCCAAAACGATGTGAAGAGGACACAAAGAACGCAATTGCACCTGTACAAGATGGCGCCAGTATTCGATCAGCCTCTAAATAATTCAAGGTTCCGATTGAAACATTACATGCTCGTCTGAAAGGAAAGTGCACGCCATCAATAAAAGCGCATCAGTTATTTTGCAATAATTTAAGGTGTTATTGAAGTGAATGATCGAATAAAACATGATCGTAAAAGGGAAGGAAAAGGCATCAAAAAAAATTCTCCGAAACGCAAACGTGATCATCGAACAGTTAAGCAATCACGTTAACCGAAATGTACAACTTCAATTCCACACTCTGGCGACGACGAGGACACCGAAGAAGTTATGCACAAAACCAGACGCAGCTGCTGAAAAAACGTGTTTTTCCAACATTTCCTTCCGCAGTTTCATGATTTTTTACTTCATTTGCCACTGATTGCATTCATTATTTGTGTTATTAATTTTTAAATAATCTGCAGTATTCATACTGGGACCGCTGATTTTCTAGGTGAGTACGTTGTTTTATTTAACCTCGAATATATCTTGGGGTACGATAGGTCACTCCAAGATTTTAAAAACATTGAAAAAGTATCTGCGCCTTACTGGATTTAGCTTGAAAAATATTTAGCCATATATAAAAACATCATTGCCAAAAAGTTGCCAGATGAATAACCTTTCCAAGGAATGCTTGTTTGTCAAATTCAGTGTAAAAAATATCGTCTCAGGAGCTCGCCAAACAAACTGACTTACTTGACCCTACTCCACTCTATTGCGAAAAGTGAGAATGTCATTTAAAATATCTTTGTTGAAGGTACGTATGCAGCATAGCGAGCTATAAAACGATATTCGCGAAATTTTCTTAAATCAAATTTTATTCAAAATAACTTATTTGCGTTGCGTTGCGAAGCACGGTGCTATTCGTAAATTGCATACCAACGATTACTATGTTGCCTATAGATAGTTTAGCCCATCTTGCTTGTCAGATCGGGAATTAACTGTATCTCTTTTGAGTTCAGTACACCAATAGCATGATAATCGTCATTACCGGCAACGACCATCTTCACCGATACTTAGGATAGGGTAGGAAATGTTGATCGTGTGACGACTAAGCTTACCTCACTACGTGACTTTTTTCACCCGATTCTGAGAGTCAACTCGGGTGAGGTCAGATTCCCCATTGCAGTTAAATGGGCGGCTCACGTCACCCAAAGTGACTCTTGAGAACTGGATGATAAAAGTCACGTAGAGTAAGGTGAGATTAGTCATCTCACGTCACACGCCGCGCAGAATAGGGCCGGATATAATGCCTACTTATCACACTCAAATTAGATTTCCCAGGTCGGTAATTCTTTTGACGAAAGTTTCGGTAAAGATCAAAAGATAACCGGTTTTTCGGTAAACGTCATTTATTTGACAGAAAATACGTCAAATTTTACCGCACAGTTTGTTATATACAAACGGGTTTGCCATAATCTGTTATTGAAAATACAATAGGTTTGTTCCAGTACACGGAAGTCACTCCGGAGTAAACAGGAGCAAAAAATCTTTGCTCATTTTTACTCCGGTTTGCTACCAGAAAAAGAAAAAAGAGAAGAAGAGAGTACAGTAACGATTTTCTCCGGAGTACTTCCAGTTTCTCCTGGTACTGGAACAGACCTAATATATCGTATCATTCCCGTACCCGCTATAAAAAATACCGAACATAAGGTAAAATTAGGTTTGTTCCAGTACACGGAAGTCACTCCCTGTTGCTCCGGAGCAAAAAATTCTTGCTCCTTTTCACTCCGATTTGCTACCAGAAGAAGAAAAAGAAAAGAAGATAATACAGGAACGATTTTCTCCCTGTTTGCTCCGGAGTACTTCCAGTTTCTCCTGGTACTGGAACAAACCTATTATCTCTTCATTACTGAATTTCTGCGCATTATGTTATTCATGAAAATTAACTATCAAATCGCGGCCATTTGTAACTTTATGAAGTGTTTGGCAGAAAGTTTTTTGTTTATTCTTTTGTGGTCGTGCCCGTAAATAAAAGATTATCTTTCAAGGAAATTTCCGGTAAGCATTCGACCGTTGAAATCCATCCATTATACATCCGCTACCGCTGCCATTCCGATGCATTACGGTGCATAGATCTTCATTAATCGCAGTTATAAATCTTCCGAATAGCTGGTTTCCATTTTTTCGATTGAAGTGTCATTCAAGCTACAATAAAAGTATAAAAGTTATACATTGTTTTTCTTTATAATTAAATCCGAACCATTTTTTAATAATTGAGTTGAATTCAAAACAACGAATGTACCGAAAACGTCCGGTAACATTTGTAATACCACCAGGGTATCGTTAATGCTAAATAAATTACAAATTACAAATTAAATAAAATAACGAACTATTCGGTAGTTTTTGACAGATCCGAAAAAATCTTAATTACCGAACGCTCTGTAACTAGTTCAATTACCGAACTGATTACCAAACGTTCAGCTGTTGAACGTTCGGTAAAAATTACCAAATGCTGCGAATATTTCTAAGTGTGATATGAAAGGCCACCGACGCAGCGACGCTTCCATAGGTATTACGGAGTTGAATTGAAGGCCAGATGAGCGACCAAAAATAAAAGTTGCAAGGATAGAACATGCTCAGAATAACCCGTTTCAAATATATTAGAAAAAAATAAAATCGGAAATAAACTACAAGCGTAAAAAACGGACAGAGATCCTGCAGCATAAGAATCGCTTAAAAAATGTTCACCCGTAAAACTCGGCAAGGATAAATACAATAAAGTATAAAAAAGGTTAAAAATAAATAAATCATTCTCAGGAGCATCCGTATATCATGATGTTCAAGATTAAAAGTCAGCTAAAATCGGATAGATTTTTTTCGGTTTTTATACCGAACGTATTTTTTACCGACTCTTGCAGAGGAAAGTTCAAATCTGATTTTTATGCTTGAAGTTAATATCCGGTTTTTATATTCTAATATAATTGAAGCGGATTTTACGAAGCCTGCTCTGTATTTGCTACTTATATTTTGGGTCGCTCAAATATACATACTAATTATTTCAGGAAATACAGCCCTTATAAGTTACACTAACTATTGTGAATGTTCTGTAAGGAAAGGTAAAACCAAACTAATTGAAATATAACTTGCTTTATTCTGTCATTCTCATTTGGTATTTTGTTCAAAACAGAGTATGTAGTTCAATTCCACAATTTATTTTAGCTAAGAGAAAACACTAAGCAAAACGTTCGGTGTTCTTTTTTCATTTAAGGTGGGCCTCTTATTAACCACAGTTTATTTCATACTGCCAGATTTCACCCTATTTGGCAACTGGGAAACTCGTCGAGCAATACCTAACATGACATGACGGTACACTAACATTGATCTCTTGAGAACATTACATATATTTTGCCACTAGGGCAACGTGGTGCAGTCTAAGAACTGTGTGGTAGGCATTTGGTCGAAACAATCAATTTCGAAATAGGTGGTACTATTTTTTGTATGCTATCTGTGTTTTCTTTACTCACTAAGTGGAAACTAGGGAATGATCTCTGCCAGATATTCAGAGCATTGTTCTACGTATATATTCGTACAAGCGACATATTAGTCACTTTCAATGTATATGAGTATTTATTTGTCTTTAAATTGATCATTGATGTCGTGTATTTGGTTGAGTTCAATTCCTACACGATCTCCTTTTCTTTTCTGATTTTGAATCTAATTTATAACCTAAAGTCCTTAAAGAAAAAATCTATATCACAATATAACTTCGTTTCTTGTCTGACTTTTCATTTCCGTTTCCTAAAACAAAAAAAAGAATATTCGAGTTGTGTAGATGAGTAAACATTAAGAGAGGTCATTTTTGGCAACGGACCTGTTTCATAACAGGTTAATATTCTACTAATCGTAGGTAGTGAACTGTTTCGCTAGTATGGATGATACAAATTTTAAAGAACACATCAATAAAAAGCTTGATATTTAGTTTCACTCAGATAACCGAACACAACTGATAATTCTCTTGAAACAGAGAACACAATATCTTTTGGAAGGATATTTTAAACTATCATAAATGATACAATTTTCCTATCCATTTACAATTGCCTTATTGTTAATATTTTTGGTTATCAACAATACTATCACTCGTAACTTTTCGCTCCTTATATGAGTATGGACTCGTTGGCTCTATGTGTTACTAACCTCCTCAACCGGATAAAGATAAGTGAGTATAGCGAAATAGTGAACTGCGGCAGCTATAACCACAAATAAATGCCAAATCGCATGTGCAAAGGGAAAAATACCGTCAGATTTGAAGAAGATAATTCCAACTATATATAGCAGTCCACCAAACTTCAGTTCAGCCATTCCGGTAAATTCATGACCCCAGAAAACTATCACCATCGACGGGCCCAGCCCAATGACTATATAGAAAAATGTCTCCAAGCATTTGTACCTTTCGTGAAAAATCTGAAAAATTTCAACGATTACAATAAATCGAGACGAATTGTAAACTTCCAATGAACAAACCTGCTGATAGATAATTCCTAGAATTGCCAATACCCAGACGCACCATTTAATTACAGAAACTATCTCCGGATGGGTCGTGTGCCCGAGACTGAGCCACGGGTAGTACGAACCTGCGATGAAGATGTAAATCATAGCCCTGTCGCACCGGTGTAGCACATCCTTCAGCGGTCGGTTCCTGTTGCAATAGAACACGCAATGGAAGACGGTAGACACAAGAAACAACATCGTTAAGGCTAGTCCGTAGATGATGGCTGCCAGTAGCTGGGCGGCGTTACCGCTACGCCAAAGTAAAGCGACTCCGGCATACATCGACGGTAGCACCCAGGCACCGTGCGTTATGACATTGGCGATGTGTTCAACCTGGTGGATGTACAAATTAATATTGTTTTTAACTTCTATAACATATTAGCAAATACGGTTGATCAATAAATCATACAAGGCGAGAATCACAGATAGCATCGTTATCGATAGCAACGAGAACACTTGAAATGCTACTACTAATTGATAATGAAGATTAGGAGTTCACTTACCTCTGTAGGAATGTACGCACAACCGGGGGCAGCCCGAGCGTTCTTCATCCGGACCGCGCGCAGCTGTTCCCAGGGAACGGAAGTCAGATCATGCCTTAGTTTCAGCCAGAATCCCAATATTCCAAATATATCCGCCGGCGATGTTCCACCGCTGGAGGTCGTACTTCCGCCTCCCACGCCGAATTCTTCGTTGCCATCGTAGCCGCATAGTTTGAACTCGCCGTTGCAGTTAGGACCTGTGGAGCCCAGCGCGTGGAAGTGATGTGAAGGAGAGAGGGACGTTGGCGATGCTTTCCTTGCTGGTGATGATGAGCCCGACGCAGGCGGGGTCGAATTACGGCACGAGTTGAGCTGATTGGCTTTGCTTCCTCCGTTGTGAAAGTTTCCACTGCTGTTAGGACTAGTGTGTGATGTTCCAAGCCGAGCGATGATGCCATCTTGCATCGCGGTGAGTCTGGAATGGTAGTGGATAGAAAACATTTCAGAATTATAATTTATTCTAGACTGTTTTACATAATGTGGCTGGATAGTTAGAACTCTATCACGAGACGTATGCTAAGTAGTTGTAGCGATTCCGGAACGAAACGTTTAGCAATTTAATTCGCCCGCTTTTACTGCAATTGAGATTGGTTTGTAGGCGCACTCTTCAACTTTTACGTTGCTCAATAAGTTTTAGTACCATACACTTATCAAGTAATTCAATGACAATATAAAGCATAAGTTTGATTCACAAAAAACATTACTATGCCTAATCAGCTACTACTTGGCATTTACGGCGAACCCCATAAACTACATATCATCTGCTTGCTACACCAACCTCCGTTCGTTGTATCAATTTCATCATCATTAGTACATCTACCGATTAGAGTTGTTTACAATCACCAAACAGTACACATACACTTCATTTACCACCGCCTCAAAATCGGCGGAAATGTTCGCACGCTTTCTGTGGCCAACCACAACAAGTGCGTGCGTTGCCTTCAGCTGTGCCGCGTTCTCTATTTTTAAAATATGTACAGCAATTACCCATGCTCATCGCGAAACGATCACATATTAAGGTTAAAGCTGCGAGATCGATAACACCTTCTGTACAGCTTCACTAGTCTTTTTTTCTAATTCGTTTATTTGACACGACTGGGTGCGTTAGTTTAACTGAGTCGTGGGACTTAATTTATGGTATTTACATTACACAAACATAAAAAAGATACTTGTTCGATCTAATGCGCACGATTTGTTATTTTGTGTTGATACCCTTTTTTCTGAAGGGATCTATGTTCTAGGCAGCTGTTTCAGTTATGCGATAGTCAACCACGTTTGCAAAGGCCAGGGATCCGGTACTCGGCCTCGAATTTTAGTTGTCCTTTCATTCGTTGTATTTCCGTACTGTTGTACAATATGGGATTTCCCTACCATTGTGCGATCTTCCAGGATTGATTCTTGGCCCAACACTGCTAGGTTTGCTTGGTGCTGTTAGTCGGAGTCAGTGCGCTAGTCATGGTAAAAACCTACGAACATTTGTAACCCCATATCGCGCAATCGGTCTCTTTTATGCTTGGTAAATGTTGATATCTTTTAGACACATAAAACAATCAGGTTACTACTGTATGGTATACCTTGCGCGAAGTTTCCCATCGGATTCTAAACGTTTGACAGAATGGTATGCTCGACAAGCTTTTTGAATACGGTCTGATACTGAAATTTCTAAATTGTCTTTCTTCTTCTGTTTTTTCTGGTTTAGTAGTCGTTGTATTTGCGTTATTATGTTTGCTGTTCCAAAAATAGTTCCGTTATAATTTCTTGAAGGCGTTTGGGTCGAGCAATCGACAAGGTATAGAAGCAATTTTGGCGAGAAGGGGCACCCTTGTTTGATTCCTCGGACTTTGTTGTGATTCTCTGTTATTTAGCCGAACTGAGCTATGCTGATACTATGCAATTTATTATTTATTGTACCAGCCGAGTGTTATACTATTCTGCCGATCTCGCATGTGCCTTCAAACTAAGACATCTGCTGTTCTGCGCTACCGGGCATCGAATGCTGCCCTGTGCTCAGGAGTCTGCTCACCTCACTCACCAACACATATACCCTCTCGCTTACTCATGTACATTTATTCATCATTCCAATGACGATCTTAACGTCACTATATACTGACCTGATTGGAAGATCTCTCGGAGGGATTCAAGAAACAATTCGTAGAAATGTGATCTGCTTTCGAGAGTTCCAATGACGATCTTAACGTCACTATATACTGACCTGATTGAAAGATCTCTCGGAGGGATTCAAGAAAAAATCGTAAAAATGTGATCTACTATCGAGAGTTTATCCGCACTGGATATTGAGTCTTCTGATGCCTCTATCAATTTGTTCAAGTGTGAGCTATTACGTTTGTATGTTTTACCCGTTTCCTTCGACCTCACCGTGATTTATCCTCCGATGTCTATTACCTTGAATTCCGCTGATCCAAAATTTGGCTGATATGATCCACATTTGAGATTTTTCATTAAAACTATATCTCCTCTCCCCTAATTATGTGATTTGGCCTGACGAGAATCATCCGGTTGTATTTTATGTTGCTCCTTTTGGATCATGTCTCTGTCTCTGGATGGTTCCCAGTTTAGACTTGGTGGATGATGAATGGAAGGTATACGATTCCTTATAGCGGCCCTTACAGTTCAATATTTTTGTCAATACACAGTATTGACGATATTGCTTCAATACGTTAATCCTGTTTGAAATGCAAATGGTTAATAAAACTGTATGACATTACACATACAACGTCGCGAGTGCCTTGAAGCTGATTTCACCATTCCGAGGGCTTTCTTTCGTTAAGGTTTTGGGCTCCATGATTTTTCGATTCATTGTAATTCTTAGCATCTATTATGTTCGCTGGAGATCCCGAGTTGTCACTCCTCCAATGTCCATCTCGAATATTTCGCTAAGTTCCTCAAAAAATACACATTTTTTCGTTCCTCTTTCATCAGTAATTATCACGCGAATCTTCTTGGCCTCCACAGGGCGTCTGTTTGCGTGATCATCATGTTTGCGTATTCGGGAACATATCTTAAAATGTCCCTTTGTTCGGCAAGCATAGTATTCTACGTTTTTCGCTGGGCATCTCACAATGTCTCTTGGCAAATGCCAAATGTGTTACAATTGTAACACTTCCTGGAGCTCTCTGTAAATCTGGAAATAGATGAGGCTTTACCGCTTTCTGTATCAAACTGTTATCTCCATAAGACATGGAGGGTTTTTCATAATCTCTCGTTTATTTGTGAACCTCTTCTAGTGTTTTACAGTGATCAAGGTTGGAAGGAGAAAATTATGTGCTACCCTACCGAAACTTGCATAACGTTCACGGAGATTTCTGCTGAAATTGAGCTGCAAGGCTTGATGTACCAAAACATTGCACAGATTGTTTGAAGATTTACAGGATGTTTTGGGCAGGTTCACAAGTGTTGAGCTTCAGCGATGAATCACAAAATCAATTCAAACAGAAGCTTGAAAATAACTCAAATAACGTTTTTCTGAATTATCTCGTCTCACTAAGATTGTATACTAATTATAGACAATAAAAAGATTGTTTGGCAAAATTCAGTCCCATCCTCGCTTTGGTTTTGTAGACCTGTTCGCATTCAAGTTATACGTGAGACTACCGAAATCACGACTGCTGAAATAGAGTACATTTTTTTTTTCGAGAGTGTTTTATTGGTTCTCGGAAGGGCTCCCCGTCAGAATCACATACTACAATTTGCAGACGAGACAGGCAATGTCGCCCAATAAAACACTGCATTAGGCCAATTGTTGCGGGCCGTGATTCTGAATGTGATATTCATTGTACGATGCAGGTATGTGCGGGCGTAGGGACTCGCGATCGCGTGTATCATCGCAAAGGGCTCGAACATTTGTACGTTAACGTGCTCGATCGCGTGTGCGTTTGTATGTCGCGTGTGCGTTTGTATGTTGCGTGCGCGTTTGTATGTCGCATGTGTTAACGTGTATGAACTTCGCGTGTATACATTCTATTTCATAACCGTGTGCCTTTCGCATATTCGCGTGTGTTCTAGAATGATCGCGCGCGGACCGTGAATCTGATACTTAATTTTTGATTTTTGGTGTACGGTTCAGATTCCAAAAGAAAGTGGGTTCTTTAGAATTCCCATTCATGTCGCCGTAGAACGCGTGGTCTAGTGGATATGAGCTTTATTTTTTTTTTTTGATTGGTCCAACTCAATGTATGGACCTAAATTGCTAGAATGAATGCTAAAGATTTCCGGACGTGACCGATTCATGATCGCGCGCGTTTGCGGGTTCGCGTTTGAGACCGCGTTTGTAACGTCGTAAGTACTAAAACGTTCACACAATTGCCGGAGTGTTATCAAGTTTACGCGATCTCGGGCATAGGTGTGCGTAGATGATCGCGAAGGGCTTAAGCGTTCGTATGTTGACGAGTTTGTCGCGTGTGCTCGCGCGTATGACTTCGCGTGTATAAATTCGATTTTGAAATCCTGCCTGCGGCCATTCATATATTCGCGGACCGTCATTCTGATCTTTAGCTTTCGGTGTACGGATCACATTCTGACAGGGAGAGAGTTACCCCATATCACTAGAGTTTCCGGTCATGTCGCCATGGAACGTTTTGTCTAGTGGATATGGGAGTTATTTTTCAATTTTATTATTTTTTTTATTAATTAACAAGGACCTAGATTGTTGGTACCGAGGATAGAGACTTCCGGACGATCCCGATTCATGATGGCGCGAGCGCGGGAGTTTGTAGGTTGACGCTTGAGATCGTGTTGCTAAGTTTACGAGTGCTGAGATTTTCACCTTATCACCGGGGTGTAATCATGTTTGCGAGTTCGTGGGCGTAGGTTGCTTGGAAAATCGCGAGGGGCTCTAACGTTTGTGCGCTGACGTGATTTTGTAACGTGTGTTCTTGAATGGTCGCGCGAACCGTGAGTCTGATATTAAATTTTCGGTGCGCGATTAGAATTCTGGCAGAGTGGAATCGTTTATATCGATAGGGTTCCCGGTCATGTCGCCATGAGACGTGTTGTCTAATAGGTATGGGCGCATTTTCTTAATTGGTCCAGCTGAAGGCATGGACCTAGGCTTCTAGGATCAAGAATAGACTTCCGGACGTGATCGATTCGCAATCGCGTGCGCGAGGGCATTTTCGTAAGTTCCCGCTTGAGACCACGTTTGAGAATGTGTGAGTGTTAAGACGTTCACTATCACCATCTTTGCTGACCCAGCTGAAGGCGGGTGTAGAATGGCAGTATAGGACTCGAAAAGAAGAAATAAAGGACAATATATGAGAGACGTAATAGATTAGATAGGTACAAGATACAGCTGAATTTATGATCATCACATGAAAAACATACATTAGTACTTCAAACTCTACCAATACTTGAATAGCCAACCACCACACATAGCATATCCTTTCTTTTTTTTATGTCGCTAGCCGTGCATTGAAGAATGCCTAAAACTCTGAACTAGGCCCCGTCGAGTCCAGTCCGTCATCTGTCCGTCTCGTCCTGTCGTGTCTGGGGCTTCCAGGTTACATGCATTCACCAGACACGACTAGCTTATGTCAGCTTAATTGTGAAATGATAGATCCTACGAGTGAATGCACTTGGCCCAGTCACCTGTCGAGCATTTGTATATTTGCGAGTTTGAATGTTTACGTGTGTATGGGAAGTGTTGTGTGTTGAGATATGTGTGTTACCTGTAAATAATAAGTTAATACAAATAATATTTAATGTGTTAAAATACGACATGTGTAATATGCTACTTGCAGTTTTTGGTCGTTCCTACTTATCTGATTCAATTGAGTATGAGAGTACATCTCAATTCTTCTAAAACCTGGCGACGTCTGATGGTAGCGAATAGTCATTGTTGGCAGCAATGTTACCCTTTTTTGATGAATGAACTCGGAGAGGTCATCATAGGAATGTGACGCATGAGACCGAAAATAAATAAAACAAAATGAAATAAAGAGAAGAGTTAGTATTATTATTGAGTATTATTTGAAAAACACACATGTAACATGCAATAAAACTACTTGGAATCGTCTAAATCCCAGAAAATGATATATATTTACTATTAACGACAATTGCACTCCGTTAAAAGTTTCTCATGCTATGCTGACGGGGAATGGATGATTGATGTACGTCGGTAAATTAATCGTACCTTCATTTATCTAATCCGAATGAGTCGAATCGAATGCACGAATTGAACACCGATAAAGTGATCCAAAGAAGGATTACCCACTATTCTATCATATAAGCCAGTTCTGCATCCATTCCCTGACCCATATGTCACAAATACTCAGACGAACACATACACAGATAGACATACGACTAGCACATAACAATTTTACACTAGTACTAAAAACTACAATTATTACAACACAACACAACTAATAGGGTTCAACTGTTAATTTTTAATGCGCCTGTGCACGTTGACGAGATCAACCGATAAATCGACACACAATGACTCCCACTGCGAGCCGTGCTCAAAAAGACAGCCGTTAAGCTGTTGAACAATGTCTGCAAACACAGCCCACAGAAAAAGTCAATCCACGGCGACCCGCCAATCGCCCACGCCAGTGTGCACAGGTTCTTAGCTGACTGTTAGTTTGGGCTGGTGCAGAGTATGAAATAACAAAAAACATAAAAAAGGCCCATAAGCCCTCTCGGTCTTCTCGATGCACCACTATCGAGGCGTAATGCAATAACCATCTTAAAGCAGGTGTCTGCTCAAATATGCTTGAAGATGTTTTCAATACCGTCAAACCCGTCAGCCTAGGAGAGGGGACTGCTGAAATAGAGTATATTGAGAATAAAATTAAAACCGAATAAGGCATTCACAAAAGCAATTCAGTTCGCATAAAACATTTTCCAATTCCTACAATGTACGCAATACTGCAACTGGCACCTTATCTACAATGCGGTGCTGTATTTGTGGAGCAATGTCCAAATCATTTAATGATTTGGATAAAACAAAAGAACATTCAAATTCGAACTGTCAACATTGCACGCCAGAATTAGTTTTTTGAGTTACTTTTACACGTGACTTATAAACTACCTTTGAAGAAGTTGCAAGCACGTACTACACAAAAAAGTTGATCGTTGCCGAAATAAAAAAAAGATTACTTACCGCAATTACTTGCGGTAAGTAATCTTTATTTTTATACAGAATGTAGACACCAGTAAATTTGCTGAGTATTCAATGACAACTGCCCAGATATATGTATCTCAATACGGATGGCATCCTATGTCCACAGTCCACAAAATATTGATCCACGGGACAAGTGTAATGGAACACGCCCTTCTACCAATAGGACAGTTATTGGAAGAGGCAGCAGAGGCCCGCCGCAAGCATTTACGTTCATTTCGGCAAAAACGTCAAGGACAACGTTCAATCGGGATGTATTCAATAGATTGCAGATCCTTTAATTAGGTGCACGTGTTCGACGGGAGTATAGAAAAGCAATTTTTTTGTACGGAAATTAATGCATTGCTCAAATATGATAACATCACCGAAGAAACTTCTGAAAATTCGGATGAAGACTCATATGAAGAAGGAAATTTACAGGATTGTTCAGATAATGAATCGAGCTAAATGTGAGTACTCTCTCAAAAATTTGGTTTACAGCTGTTGTCCAATTAGCATTACGACTTTGATAATCACTTGGATAGATTTCTATTACCGAATTTAAAAAAACTTGAACATTTTTTCTACAATAAGAGAACCAGAAAAGCAAAATAAACATTTGAACTTTAAACAAAATGTTTTAATTTATGAAAAAATATTCAAACAGACTAAATCTCAATGCGAGGTTTCCTCAAGTTAATAGATTATTCTAAAAACAGGTTTCCTTTGAAAAATAGTAACGCTTGTGGAATTCGTGTATTTTCGGCACTGCATCACACTGCAAGGAGGTTTCATATTACAGGTCGGACTCGATTATCCGGGGATTCGATTATCCGGAGATTCGATTATCCGTGATTCGATTATCCGGGGAAAATGATTCGATTATCCGGGTGTTTTAGAAAAAAATAAAATTTCAACTAGAATGTCTGATTACAGTGCTAATTTGATCATTGCAGTAAGAAGAAATTTTTTCGGGTGATGGAGGATCTAGAAAAATACTAGTTTTTAACGGCAGTGTTGCCAAATATGCAACTTAAAAAAATTTAAACTAAAAGTACATTTTTCTCATAATATACTTTTACTACAGGGCTTTTTGACACATAAAACGTCATTATACCTACTTTGCTTGGTCGGTTTTTGGCACTCTCTTGGGATAATGATGACATGCTTTTCAGCATACTCCCTGGCATGACGAATGAAAAAAAATTCACGATAATAAAACTAAAGAAAGAAAAGGATACTTCCCAGGAACGAAGTTTTCGTAGCATTCCAATTGAATATATTTCAGAATTTCGATTGAATCATTATCCGTATTTCAACGGACTTCTCTGAATTTTGATACAGGATTCTATAAAAAAAAAAGCTTCTTAGTGGTCTGGTGGAATCCTTCACAAGATAGAATTCTGCTGAAGATTATGATTTTTTCAATATGCTGATAGAATCATGTTCCTATTTTCAAGGACATCCGGTGTAAAATTCTAATGAATGTGCTGCTCTGAGTTCCAGTAGACAACAAAATATAGCTACTATCCCATTATCTCTTTCAACAATCGATTCCTGATAAAAATTCTCATGGCATCTTTAATCCCTTCATGCCCATGTTGTTGTTAAACAATCACGTTTCAAAACGACTATTACTTTTGGTTTACACAACATATGTTTTCAACAAGTAAGGATAATATCCTTCATTTGAGCACTAACAGTTATATTCTAACTATTCTGATTGGGTTCCGCTGAAGCAGTGTTGCCAGGGATAGTTTCCGTTAATGGTGAATATGAAATTTTGGAATATTTCCATAGTCTGGCAATATTATTGAAAACTGATAAAACTGTCTAATTTGGACTGCCTTCAACTACCTATTCCATGCAATTGGACTGAATCGGAAGCAGCTTCTAGCACTGCGAAATCAGTACATATCTTTATTATACCGTCATGCGGGGCTACTTTGGATATGTGGGGCTACTTTGCACACTTTAGTTTTTCAATATTTACTAACAGACTTTGTCTTTTGTCAATTTTTTTAACACTGATTACCAAAACAAACAAAACACTTCAAGGGTCGATAAAAGTGATTGCAGGCTCGTAAAATGAGACTGCTCGAAAAAACATAAAAACCTTAAGTGTACTGAGACCACATACTGATTTTTGGAAAGAAGAAAAAATGATGAAAAATAGCGTTTTTCGTTTATTTCTAGTGCGTCAGGATTGGTTATTATGAACATTTGAAAGTTTTTGTTTGATGAAAAATGGCGTTTTCAATTTATTTCTAGTATGTCAGGATCGGTTTTTATGAGCATCTGAAGATTTTTGTGTCTTCAAAAAAGTTTTTTTAATATCATTATCAACAACTTTACGATGATACCAAGTTTCTAAATCATGGTTTGAGTTTATTTTTCGTAATTATTTCCAAGAGGAATAATTACCAAAATTGTTGTTTTCGAAAGATGCTCTGTACTATATTGAATAAATTCTTTGAAGACATTGAACCGTTGCGAAATAGTGTGATATTGGCCGTGAAAAAAATGGTTTCAAACCTTTATTTCAGAATTCTTGACATAAAAAGTGCATAACATAACTGAAATGTACATGTTATCGAGCCCCTCGTCACTGATAAGTGATAACGCTGCCAGCTCAGCCGGAAAGTCTACCCGTTAGGTAAATAACGACGATAAACGGACATACACAGCGAAGACAAGTAAAATCAGAACAATAGAGTAGTGAGGTAAACCCTTTAGTTTTGGAAGCACGCTTTTCTGCTCCATGAAGATCATTAAAATTTACATTGG
Source organism: Topomyia yanbarensis (assembly GCF_030247195.1). Classification (NCBI taxonomy): domain Eukaryota; kingdom Metazoa; phylum Arthropoda; class Insecta; order Diptera; family Culicidae; genus Topomyia; species Topomyia yanbarensis. Next base: position 331,514,992 of record NC_080672.1, on the reverse strand, counting down.
ATTTATTAACTAAATTAATATTATTATTGTGCTTAAATCTAAGGTTTGTAATTATTACATGCAATTTATACTTAATATTAACTAAAATTAACTTAAAGATAAACTTACAACTATTGTTAACCTAAAACTACGAGGAGAGAGTGAACTATTGCTATCTTAAATTTAAAGGTGAAATTTATATTTATATTGCATATTGATATCAACGCTAATTTACCAATTGCTCATTTAGAGACCGAAAGTGGTTAGATCTACGCTATAGTGGTCAAAATCTTGCCTGTACAGTGTACACGTAACGACAAAGAGCACTTAACGTAAGCAATCACAATTCTAACCTAAAATGTAAATGAATTTATAATTATGTTTATTATCAGGAAATTAAATTTTGGCGTGAAACGAGTGAATCCTCCCTTTAATGCTTCGAACGAACAAATAAGGCCGCCTACTACAATTTCGGAAATACCGCTCTTAGACTCTTGTTACCTGGAGTAACAGTACATAAAAAATAGCCCCTTATTCCACTTTCTTTATTTTGTGAAATTTTCAATCCCACCGCGTGGTTATTGTTATAATTGATAATACAAAAAATCTTTAAATGCTCTTAAAAACCTATTCTGCCATACTAGGGATAAACGGATATTGCACATTTTTCATCATTTTCCTTTTTAATCCCTACGAAAAACAATATGCACTATGCAGTCTCAACCCACTCAATTTTTTTTTAAAAGTGGCGTTGTAAATGTTAAAATGAATCCCTCATTTTAGAAAATGCGATGAACGGGTAATGTTTTATTGTTGAAAAAACCTCTGATATTAGTATGAATTTCAAGAAAAGTAAATAAAACTGGTTAATTTTTATTTTATACCGAATTCAAGAAGTGTGCAAAGTAGTTTCCAGCTAGTCCACATAAAATATTTTTAAACGTCATATAAACAACTTTTCTATGTGTGAACTAATTCTGCTCATATTTGGTATACATAATACATACACGATGATCATAAATCTGTGCTGATATGATACAAATCCATTGATTATTATTAAAGGAGTTATAATTTGTCAAAATTGAAAAATTGATAAAAAGTGCACAAAGATACTTCACACGACGGTACCAGATTTTTCGTGTTTCATGACGCCCATAGCTCTAAGGAAAAATAGCTTCGAAACCCTATACGCGGTAGAAAAAAGATGGTCAAGAAAGGGTTAACAAGATTGTGATAAGAAACCCGGCAGTCGCAGGAGGGGATTTCAATTCATGGGCAGCTTAAGCAAATATGGGTGTAAAGCTATGTGAAAAGAAAGCACCAGTACTTCTCGCTAAGGCGACTGAGAACCCATCATTCACGTAACCTTTGGAAGTCCTTCGCTGGCGACAAACATTAGTGGTAGAGTTTGCATTGTGATCACCTGACAATTCGGTACGACATTGGTCAACTAAATAATGCTGCAAGGACAAGGACAAGGATCTCTGTGGAGGCCCAACGCTCTCCCTTCTAACTAGAATGAGGGTTTTTTTGTAGCAGACCATGAATGAGGATTAAAAGAAACTTTAGCTATGTGACACCACTTGATAAATTAAACTGGAGCCAAGAAACAAATTACCCCCAGCTTACCCACTTAGTTTTTTCCTAGTATATGAGTAGTTGCATCATTTACCACGGAAAATCGAAGCCCCGGGTAATCGAACTTGATCTGAATTGCAAAAGATACACTATATTAAAAAGTTTGTCTTAGAATTCTTGCACAAATAACTATAAACAACTGATACATACCGGTAACTCGTTACCAAAATAAATAATAAATGAAAACCATCTGAAAGTACATATCGCACCTTGAAATTCTGAAAAATCGACTAGGGCCGAAATAGGTACATTAACATTTACCATAAAAGGAAACTTTACCCTGACCATTGTATTTCCAATTTCTTCGCGAATAAAGCTTAAATTCATAAAATAACACCAAAAAAAAGTTTGATTCGATTCTCCGGGGTGAGATTTTTTTGAAATCCCCGGATAATCGAGTCCGACCTGTATCATATTTTGCTCATAAATTGTCTAAACCATGAAAAATATTTTTCATCACTTGCTATCGTATAAAAAAATTTAAAAGCATGTGAAATAATTTTGGCCATGGATTTGATATAGGTACGTCACTGTGCGTCATCAGATCATACTACTTACGGCAGCCCGGATGGAACTCAGGTCAGTATAGCCCCAAGTGAAAACCTCCTAAGTATGAATAACAAGGCATTGATCTCTCCTCCAGACCCCGAGCTTGACCCTTACACTTTCCTCTAGCTTATTTTAGCACTACGTGGTGAGAACTTGGCCTTATACCTTCTGCTCTTCCACCATATTCATCGTGTTCTCCACCTATCACTGGCATCATATGGCTACGAAATATCAATGACTTCTTGGGCAGACAATCTTCAGGATTGCTACCGAGAATGACAAAATAAAAAACGCGCGAAATCTGACGAGTTTGAATTTCTAATTTTACGAGTAACTTTATTGAAATGATATACTATACTGTACAAAAGTTTCAATCAATTCGCTTCACGCAAAGTTATAAAAAAAATTCGCAAAGTGTTTTTTTCACGCTGAAACGAAAAGTAACAAAACTATGTTTTCATAAGATTATAATACCTTGCGTTTACAAGGTATTGCATTTCATATAAGAATGCATATAAGAATGATATTATTGTCATAAACATAAGAGAAATGCATAATATTGTCTTATGAACAATCAAAGATGCTTTATAGAAAATGAAATCATAGCAAACTACTTTTACAAAATATATGCCGTTTCATAAGATCATCTTATGATCACATAAGCGCTACTTATGGCTAAAAATATACGATATTTTTATGAGTATTGGTATATTTTTTGCCTGAGTGTACTGTAAGAAGATGCTTAGGGAAATAGTCGGCAAAATTGTCTATTTTTGCATAATTACAGGAACATTATTTAGCAGTGATTTAGTAAGCTTTTGGACTATATACCTGACATCACGAAAAAAATATCTGCGTTTTGGCGAGTTCAAAGATGCAGATATGTCCATTGATCTTCTAATCAGTTTCAAAAGTATAATTTATAATTACTACCAACTCCAATTGTTTACCGGACGAGATCCTGTCTGCAATTTTTTTGCCGGACGTAAGTCTTTTGGAATCAATTAAAAAATCTTTTTCCCGGATTTCCCGAATCCTGGGGGTGAGAGAACATAATTTCCCGGGACTCACGAATCCCGAGAAATCCGAAAATCCTGAGATTCACGAGAAATCAATTTCCGGGATGGAAGCTCTAAGTATAACCACTTAAATAAAAAATCATATGTAAACTGACACGATTTTATTTGGTACCTATACTCATTTGTACGCGATATCCCCAGTACGCGACAGGTGTCAAATAAATCATATAAATTCCAAAGTCCAGATTAACACTTGACTTAATCAACACTAAAAGTCAGTCCAAATTGATAAGGATGGTGGATCCAATGTAAAATAATGACAATTGGCTGACAGCGATTAGAACATCTGTTTCCACGAAAGCACGCGTTGCTCTTATCAAGCTCATACTGACGTTTCCAACCAAAATGACAAAAAGATAAGCGCCAAACGAAGAACCAAACCAGATTGTCTAAGAGAATTTCAACTGATAACTAACCACATATTCCCATGGATTACAATTTTGGATTTTGTTCAGGGCTAATAAACCTTCTATTTATCACGGGTGAGTATTATGCCGATGGTACGGAAAAAACCAATATTAATATGAAGGATAAGAGGAGTGAAGCCTCTAACACTGCTCCAGAAATATTGACTGATAACCCGAGCAAATACTCATGGGTTCAAACACCCCATAGCTCCTTGACAAGACCTTAAACATGGTCCGTGCCTAAATTCACAACCACCAAGACACCTAAATTCACAACCATCAAGACAGCTGTCGTGACTGCTAGATGAACCCAGTCTTGACACATTTGGATCGCTCTTTTTTCAAAATATGCATTGTTGTAACCATTTGTTTTATTAGTTTAATCGTGATGTGTTCAACAAAAAATACCTTTAACCCATTCATGCCCATGTTGTTTGTGGACAACAACGTTTTTAAACAGCTATAACTTTTGTTTGAGGCAAGATTTCTTCACAAAAACAAGTAAGGCTAATAAATGGGACTATCGCCTTTCATTTGAGTATTAAAAGTTACAAGGATCATCTCTAGAACTGAAGTTATTGCAATTAGTCTGATTGGATTCCGATGTAGCAGTGTTGCCAGGGACAGTTTAAGTTGATGACGGAAAGTGAATTTTTCATATATCTTCGTTATGTTGCAATATTTTTGAAAACTGATAAAACTTATCAATTCAGACTGTCTTTAGCTACGTTTTCCACATAATTGGACTATTGTAAATATTCTAGAAGAATTGCATTGAGCATTAGAAGGTAAAAATTGAGCAGCTTCTAACACTGCAAGGGATGCATCTATCTTTCTGAAAAATAGGCTCTTCGTGATTCTTGATCCCACCGTTTTAAAGGAAAAATAGTTTTGAAACCCTACATGCACTAGAAAAAAGTTGGGCATAAAAGGGTTAACAGGCCGAAAGTGCACCCGGCTAACCACGAATTGAAAAGCCGATAACTATGGCTATTTGGAAATGATTTGAGCACTTTTGGATGTTTTGGATTTAGGAACATGTCCATATTATGGAATTTGCTTTTTGACTTCGTCTCATCAGAATCCGACACAAACTTAGTAATAAGACTAAGCTAGCGTCGGATTGACGCTAGCTAAAAAAACACTAATTGTGTTCCTGAGCAAGCCCCTAGCCAAGTGTAATGTTCCGCAAGAAAAAGAGTTCATTTATAAACTGATAAGAGCTGCTTGTACTGTTTTCATGTGCCATATGATGTAGTCGGCAGAACTTACAATTTCTCTTCAGTATTATTAAATGGATACTGAACCTGGGAATCGAATTTTCTTACATCAGCAGCTTGCTATTATCGGTCACTAGTGGTTGGAACACTAAATTGAATCTCAGTATTCTACTGATCTGAGATCTTTGGCTAATGGCATTTCAATTTGTTACGTATGTACATATTATCCTGTTTCGAGTGTTAAATGAAACAAAATACATATAAGTTAAAATTTACCCTTGCCGAAACACGCCATTATGCAAATCACCTGCTGGAAAATGTGAAGCAGTGTTCTTACTACTACTGAAACGGCCCATCCTACTGCATCTCCAGAAGCAATACCGTACTGCTATTGTGACGTAAATAGAATTGGATTTTCATTTTCACTTCAAAAGCTGTAACAAGTGTCATTCGTGTCACTATGCCCACACATATGTGAAGCAAAACCCCATTGACATAGCTGTCTCACATTCACCTGTTTAAGTACTTCTAGACAACCTTGTGGGCCATCAGAAGATGCAGTCAAGAGTAGCGGTCGAAGTCTAGCATCGCGAACTAGCCAACTTGTATGGATTCGGAGTAGAATGACAAAAGAAAATGCTTGCGTCAACGAAGCGAAAAGGTTCAAACATAATGCTCCGTCATTGATACTGCGTTAAGGTTATAATGATGTTTTATATGGCAAGGATGCCTCATTGAAATCTATGTTTCGGTCAAAAAAATCTTTTTAACACTTGTGATGTCTAAAACAGAAAAAAATCGGTGAAAATCTGTTTTAAATTTTTTTAAAATCTGTGAAAAATCAAAATATTTTCAAAAATCTGTGGAAATCTGTTAAATTTTCATCAAATTGCCAAAAATCTGTCATCTATGAAAAAGAATCTGTGATCAAAAATTAGGAAAAAAAAATCTTTGACATTACAGAAAAATCTGTGAATGTGGTAACCCTGTTATATGGTTAGACACCATTTCCAAGCGCAACTCTAACGCTCCCTTAGTGACGAAGTATTCTATTTAGACTTTGAAAATGACAGGGGAAATCAACGATATGCGTCGAGACGTACCTACATTGATAACGACTGACTGGCAGCAGCTTAAAATAGTCGAAATACGTTATGCTATTTTCGGCTGAGTAATAAATCCCATAAAAGCAAGCAGCAGGTGCAAATTGATTTTTTGCGCAAAATGGCTAGACGGGTAACGACAACCATGAACATGACACACCGACACCGCCCTCTGATCTACCGATTCTTGACATTATAGATGATGGAGCTATTCGTCGGTTGGTATGTGCTTTATAAGTTATTTTGTGCACATCATATTCTTCGAAAAATAAGAATTTCTGAGCGTTAACGACATCATTGTCGATCCTTATTTACCCAAAATAATTGGTTATTCTACGAATTTCGTTGTTATGAAAAGAAAGTAGTTTTCTTTCTACCGTCGGATCTGAATGAAACATTTTCTTATTTGATCCCAACATTTTCCCATGTACCTACCCAAAAAAAGTGAACAGGGTAGATACTCCTTAACTTATTTCATTCCCCAATGACTCAAATAAGAAAACTGGGAAACACGACTAAATTCGTTGATTTCAACAGTTTAAGTACTGAATGCGCAGTAAACCTGTAAATAACATAAATATTTCCTTAACCTGATATAAGGCTTATGCTAACAGATTGTCATTGCGAATAAACAAACAAAATACAAATAACTTATTGGAAAACAGAGCTCCCATTTTTAACGAACCTTTATCTTGAAATTAATGATAAGACTTTTTTATCATATTTAGTTTTGTATTCGATTATATTGTTTAGTTTTCATTACATTTCTAATTCGATTTATTGGGTGTTCACTGTTCAACCACAAGTCGTCACTGTTGTGCTATCTTATAACAAACGCCTTGTTGGGGTAAGTTGGCACTGAATTTTAATATCTATACAAAATAGCGTTTTCAGAATTTTGAAATTCTGCTGGGTTACTGGGAATTGGGATATAAAAAAAACATTATGACAAGCGACAATTTCTCACTCGAACGAGTTTTGCTATTTGCAAATTGCAAATTGAAGCCAAAAAGCTTATAGCAGCCAGCAGATGTCTCTGATGATATACATAATTTACGCAAAAATAAAACAACCCAAAGAAATGACGGCGCCGGTGGTTGAGTGGTAAGCGTGACCGCCACTCATTCCAGTTGGCCTGGGTTCAATTCCAGCCGAGGTCGTTGAGATTTTTCTGAGGTGAAAAAATCTGTGGTCACGTCTTCCTTCGGAAGGGAAGTAAAGCCGTTGGTCCCCGGTCCATGAAATTGGTGGATCGATATCTAGTCCATGTAGTGGAATCACCTCTCTGGCGTCGGTAAAGAAGAAGTATATTCAACTTCTATACTCTACTAACAAAAATATCCTCCTCCCGTGATACTTGTGGAGTGCGCAGTAGTATATACGGCCTCTAGCAAAAGCAAGTATCGGACTAACAATTCCTTCCCTTTCCTTCCGCGATCTACGTTCGGGCTTGGCCGGCGCCGGTATTGATCAGAAACACTTTAGGATTACCAGGAGTTGCACCTTGAAAGATGTTTCGCTAATCCTAAGCATAATTATCTACTGATTCCCTGTACAACTTCAGCTAGTCCCGATCGATAACGGAGTAGCAGCCAGGGGTGGTCGCACAAGCTCAAGCAAAAATAAAACAACCCAAGGAAAAGTTCTTTTAACTGGCTTTTGAGTTGTGCGTCGCTTTCGCACATAGGGGAAGATGGGGTAAAACGCACCCCCTAAGGAAATATGCTCATAACTCAGCTATAGAACATCAATTGGGAGAATTTAATTAATGATATCGTTTGACCAACATTTTCCTCTGTGATCACAATCATAACACTTTGCAAAATATTCAAAAACATGAAAAATATTCAATTTTCCAAAATCATTACAAATCGCTCTTTGAAAAATAAGCGGGGCAAAATGCACCTATGCGGGGGTAAAATGCACTACAACAACGGGGCAGTATGCACCGCAACAACGGGGCAGAATGCTCGGCGAACAAGCAAGTAGCTTTGTTTTCTGACGGGATATCACAAAAGTGTGCCATTAAATAACCTTAGGTTATGCAATTAGCAGGTTTTCAGAACGATTTTGCTGTTTTCGATTAAAAAACCAGCAAAATCAAAGAAGAGGGCATTTTGCCCCCGATGGAGCAGAGAAATAAATTTAGCAAAAAGTGAATTATTTAGTAGATTTTTCATATGTAGTGCGACAGAATAATGAACAACGGTATAAATAGAACTGGAATAGTCTGATATAATAGTAAAACAGCATTCATAAGAGCTGAAAATCTTTGTTGCACGAGCCGTAATAATTACATGAGAAGAGCACGTAATTGTTTTTTGTTTATTTCTCAAGCTGCTATTGATGTACGGTTATCAAACTTTGCCAGTGTATGTTAACTATGACGGACTTCCGACTGGTGTTACCCTTTTCTCGAAATTTTCAGCTGTTTCCGATATAAGCAATGGGTGCATTTTGCCCCGGGGGTGCGTTTTACCCCATCTTCCCCTATTAGTGTTGTTAAAAACAAAATGAGAGATTGAACTCAGTCGAGGTCTTCCGTGGAGGAAGGTACTTTTGAGTTGTTTGGGGTGTACTCAAAATTAGGAAATTTCAACATAAATTTTAGTATATAGAATTTAAGGTTGAATATAAAAAACCTCTAAATGAGTTGTGGTTAAACGGAAACTACCTTCAACACGGTTTACCTAATTTTACCTTCTTCCACGATACCAAGAGATTGAGTCAAAAGAACATTTGTGACACGTCTTACATATTTTATCATCACTACACACCAGACCCGTGCGAAAGGGGAGGGTTTTTTGGGGTTCAAACCCCTCCCATGAGAGTTTTGAATCACTTTTGAAAATTTCTTAACTACCCGACCCGATCAAGAATAAAAAAATATACTGCGACATCACATAATATTATTGTTAAATGGCGCTTGACACAACTGCGACGACATATTCTTTGGGTGGTAAGCATTGGAAAACTGAAGCAAAAAAAGAAACGCGGGTGTAAACAATATTTAGTTAATAAGAATTGTCGATCGATTGTCCGTATGTATATAGCAACCTGAACTAGAAAAAAGTTTAATTATTTGTTTATTTTACATAAACATAATAATACATTCTACGCAAACACTATACTATTGAGATGAATAAGTGTGTGTCTACCGTAAATGAAAAAAACGCTCGCATTTCTGAGTTCACGCCGGACGGCAGTTTATTTTGCACCTTCCACGAGGCATTTTATTTGTCGCGAAATTCGTTTATTTTTAAACATTTCTACCCATCCTTCAGTTGTGTCCACACCTCTAATAGTTTTTTTGTATAATTGCAAAACAAAGTATGTATGTATACAACGATACGACACACAGAATGGATCCTTGACATTAGAATTTTCACACACTTGCCGCCTTCTCAATCAACATGTTCGTTCCCGAAATAAAATTTTGGCTTCTTGTAACGACTCCTACTACTAGAAGTAGTACAAGAGATCTTGATGGTATGCAGTATTAATTCCTTTCGTACGTAGGCATACGGCATAGGCATTTCAAATATTCTTGCTGTTTATATCGATGCAGTTTTTTCTGAATCCTTATTCTTTAGATGTAGCTTCGAATATAACGCTTCAAGCGGTTTTTTGCTGTCACGAGGAATATATCAGCTTTTCTTCAATTAGTACAATGGTTTTCATTTTTTTTTTCATCCGTTTCATCATTGTACATGGGCACTAGTTTAACAATAGAAAAAATGCTCCCGACCCACAGTGGTTCCATTTCTCAAGGGAGGCGATCATAAATATATGCAATGCAAATATCGATACAAAACTACATTTCTTTAGTAAATTTTAGGTCGCTGATTCCGAATTTTGTATTGGAAAATTAATTATATCCACCTAACAGTGTGATACAGCCTTTTTTATTACACTATTCATTGTTATATTATTATTGTTTTTTGCACTAGTATTTTTTAGACTACCAAATAGAACCTGTTTCGATGAGTCTGTAAAAAAAAATTCATGGTTATTCATTGAAAATTCTAGAAACTGCACCTTTTGTGCTGAAATACCAATAGTTTGATATCTTTTCTGGTAAACATAATATCTGGTGAACCAACTCACAGACCAATCAGCAATTTTGGGATGTACCCCATATGGCATAATGGACGTTTGGCATAACGGGTTTGGCATAAAGCCGTTTGGCATAATGGACATTTAGCATAATGCTTATTGAGAGGTAGGGACATTTAGCATAATGGACGTTTGGCATAATGGACATTTGGCATAATACCTATTGGGGGTTAAGGGACATTTGGCATAACGGACGTTTGGCATAATGGACATTTGGCATAATACCTATTGGGGGGTAAAGGGACATTTGTCATAATGGACATTTGGCATAATACTTATTGGGGAGTGAATCCCAAATTATCATAATCAACTTTCGCCATATATATGATGTTTTATTTTGTTACTTGTATTGTTATCGACAGAAAAAAATATTTTTCATATTATATGAATTACGCAATCTGTAAGTAGTTAGATGAATCGCTAAGAAAAATGATTAGAGATAGGCACATTAGAACATATTTTTAATAGGTTAAAAGGGTCCTTTGAATTACGTGATGTAAATTTAGCAGGTGAAATTTCCGTAATTCGATAACTTGAATAATGAGTAACATGTAAACTATACATTACATTACTATACATACTACAGTAGAATACAGAAGTATAATTGCGTTCTTTGTAAAGAAGGGCGAATCACTATACTTTTCAATTTATTTATTTATTAATATGCACAGAATAGTATACATATTGCGCGCACGAAAGGTTCCTCCACGCGCTTCGCACGCGCTGGCGTGTAGAAACTCCCCAGCAAACCAGCAATCGTATATAAAAGTTTACAATAAATTACAAATAATGACAGACTAAATCAAAATTACAAATAGTGCAAGCAAAAATTATGTTTTGTTGTAAAAAGTTCACATAAAATGCAAATCTGTGATCGAAATACAATGTTGACTTGAAGTTATTTATTAGTCCACTATAACTTAAAACAAAATTGTACATGCGGATTAATAAAAGCAATTTTGAAATTAATTTGCAATTGGATTAAACTGCAAAATCGTTCAAAAAATAGTCACCTCCTTCTAGTTCAATAATTGAGCAATAAAAATGGCTTGAGTACAGAATGTAGGTTGTGATTTGACAGGTATAGAAGGTATCATTGGAGGGCCATATTTAGGTTGGATTATGGTATTTTTAGATCGTAATCATAAAGCGATATAAACGATCAAATATAATCGTTGCTTGACAGTGTATAAATAGATGAGTACATAGCGGCTATGCTGGGAATACGAAGATCTCAGGTTCGAAACTGGAAGTAAATCGTAGCAGATAATTTTAATAATTGATGTTCCAGTAACTCCAACCTCACCCGTGAAAAACATATCTACCAGTGTGGGCGTAACTGTGTCTTATAACAGAATTATGGAAATTTCATCCTGATTTTTTATTTTCATAATATTATTTTTTTAAAAAATACTTCTTGTTACCACATTGGGGCCTTAAGCTGCATAAACCTTCATGTGTGATTGTAAAGTTGATCATATATAAACTCAAAATGATAAGCTAGATGATTGTATAATACTTCTGATGAGATCAAAATTCGTCGTAAATCACATAGTTCTACTATACCGATTTGTTGTACGTATATGGCCTCCACTTTTGTTCACATAGAAGAGATCTGTGCATTTTTTGCAATCAATTCATATCGTAGAAGAGTACAGTTAATCAAATTGCAACTTATTAAAGTGAATCAAAATGTTGGCTGGGTCTTACAGCCAAACCCGTGTGTGAGCGAAGAGTGTGGTGGAATGCTCCGCGCGCAGGGTTCGATTGAAAAATTGACGCCGATAATACTCAAATGTTCATTCCAAAATGTTAATGGCGTTAAGAAAAATGTTTTGAGAGAAAAAAAGTCATATCCAACTTTTCAATATTTTACAATAAATAAGCAGTATGATTATTTTTAATAAACTTCATTCGAAAACTGAGAAAAGCACACATTTCATGTTTTCAACTATTTTTCTTCTTCTTCAGTTATTACAGTATTGGCGATTGAATAAAAGTATTTAAAAAAAATTAAAGCAAATTACTACTATTTGAAAGAAAAAAATACGTGTCAAATATTTTAGACAGCCGCATCGAAAAAAATGGTAAAATTTTTTTGGGGTAGTAAATTTTACGTGAAATGCTCCATATATAACGTAAAATAGGCACCCTGCACACCATTCTGTGCATAATAGTAATTAAATATTATATGAAAAGCATAGCGATACAGCCTTCTTTACAAATAACACAATTATACATCTGTATTCTGCTGTAGTACTGTACATGTTACTCTTTATTCAAGTTATCGAATAACGGAAGTCTTACTTGCTGAATTTACACCACGTAATCCAAAGCACCCTTTTAACCCATTAAGAATAATGTGTGTAAATGTGCCGATATTTAGTCCTTTTTTCGATGATCCATCTAAATACTTATAGATTGCGTAATTCATACAATATGAAAAATATTTTTTTGAGTTGATTCCAAATTACGAAATCAAACATCGTATATATGACAAAAGTTGATTATGATAATTTTGGATTCACTCCCCAATAAGTATTATGCCAAATGTCCATTATGCCAAATGTCCCTTTACCCCCCAAAAGGTATTATGCCAAATGTCCATTATGCCAAACGTCCGTTATGCCAAATGTCCCTACCTCTCAATAAGCATTATGCCAAATGTCCATTATGCCAAACGTCAATTATGCCAAATGTCCCTACCTCTCAATAAGCATTATGCCAAATGTCCATTATGCCAAATGTCTTTATGCCAAACCCGTTATGCCAAACGTCCATTATGCCATATGCGGTACACCCGCAATTTTGGAATGTTGTTCGTGACTATAATAGCAAGTTTAAGACAAAATTTGAAATTAAGTATGATTTTATCCCTAAAATGGTTAATAATAATAAAAAGAGTTTACCCTCCGTTACCCTAAAAATTCTCACATTAATAGAAATACCCTCGTTGGGATACCAAAAATTTAAAAAAAAGCAATATTCATGACTTCACATTTATTGGCAGATTGTAACTACGGATATCGTATTAATCGCAACGGAATTTCTCAAAAAAATCGTATTGGAGAACATCGTTGTGGCACGAAATGGAGTGAGCCATTTGCCTCGTAAATAGAATATTTTGTATTGATATGTGTTTCAAAAAGTAGCGCACTATAAACTAAAATAACTCAAGTTATGATCCGATCGAAAAGAAATTTCGGAAGAATAGTAATTAAGCTAAAAAATTTCAAGATCTGAAGTAACAATATATTAATATAATTTTGAAATATGAAATCAATTTTGTCGTCTTGTATTATTAGTCTGATTGCATGATACAAGTGTGCTTTTATTCTACTTCATTAGTCTGTTTTTACTGTACTTCTAGTAGTAATATCGGTCAATTTATACGCTTTTACTTAATCTCTTACCATATTTTTTCGTTATTCGGAATTAGATTCATACTAACACCCACTAAAACAATCATTTGCATATGCTCTCATATAAACTCACAACCCCACTCATTCAATACATACAAGCATTCGTGGCCTTCGCGATAAAGCAAACCAAGTCACAAACGCAACCATGCAATTGCAATCATCCACGCATACTTATGGCCGCGATCTCGGCAACATTAAAACACCCCGGTCCGTCCAAACTTTGGTTTTAAACTGTGAAAACACGTTCCAATTTTTTCCAAAATTCTTTCACTACGGTTTAGTCGGAACCTCAAATAGTGGTTAATTTTTGGTTTTGTTCTCGTGAGCAAGTTGTTAGGAAAATTTAAAGGGTATAAAAATGTTTAAGGTTCCAAGGAATAAATTTGTCAAAAATTTCGTGCAAACTTTCGTTTTAAACTGCGATTCTTCCTTTTTTTTCAAAAGGATCTTAAAGTACGCATAGGATGGGTTTTTCGAAGAAATGCACATTTTGTATAGTTGTTGGGAAAACTCGATGACTACGAGTCTCTATGAGACATGTCCTCGGGACGATTTTTTTTTCGAAGTTTTTTGAACGTTGATGTTTCATACTATTTGAAGTGATTTTTCATCAAAACAATTTTTTTGATTTTCAGCGTTTCAAAGGGGTGTTTTTTCAAATTTAAAAAATGATTCTTAATGATGTTCGATTGAGCTAAACAGTTGCATAGATTCCTTTTTCGATGTCAAGCATTTTATGTATGTTTTTTGTGAAAATTGAAGATGACCGTTTTAATTGGGTCATTAAGCTATAATAAAGTAAAAAATGGATGAACCAATATATTATATAGTTTTCCGTTCCATTCAATAAATGTTAGGTCCAATATACATAATATAAAATTATTTCAAAAAAAATTTCGTTGTAATACGTAAAAACGATTTTTTTGTTTTTAATATAAATCTTATGTAAACTTGGCAACCATACATAGGAAAACTGCGGTTGTTTACATCTGGCCTATCAAGACAACACCCAAAATAAAAAACTGCATTGGATGGTGATTATGTCAACTAAAAATAACCCTGCGGGAAAACCGGGAAAGCATGTATTAATTTTTTTCTGACAGGGCATCATTTGTCGTGAAATTCTATATGTCAAATGCTTCTGATAGTGTCAAAATCAGACTGTCAACAATTTCTTTATTTTAAATTTTAATATTATTTTCACGTTTCATGAGTTGGAAAAAAACATTGTTGCAATCACGAAAATCAGCTTTATCGATGTATGTAATAAAAAAAGATTTTTTTTCCGCATTTAACGACCCAATTGAAATCTTCCCTATTGAACATCTCTAGTTCTCCATACAAACTTTGGTTTTAAACTACGAAGTATCGTTTCATTTTTTTTCACCAACTTCTTCAACACGGGTTGTTAGGAACTCTAAACATCGGGTAATTTTTGGTTTTATGTTGAAGCGCAATTGAGTGTTGACCAGTGTTATTAGATTAGAACAGTGATTCTCAACCTGGGGTCCGTGGATCCCTAGGGGGCCGTGAAGTCGTTGTTGGGGGTCCGCGAACAAAAATGTATTTTCCGAGTGCATATTGAAATTTCAAGTCTTGTTTCCTAACAAACTGAAAATAACATTTTGGTAGCATGCAAAATTGATGTTTATTCGTGGGTGTCCGCAGCAACCCATGGTGACTTCTAAGGGGTCCGTGGTACGAAAAAGGTTGAGATCCGCTGAATTATAATATTCGTCTGTGATGGGGTAATTAAGTTCATTTTCATTTCAGATAGTAGAATACCACAAACTACGGATACTATACAATACTACCGGTTGGCACGTTGAGTAGGCTAAATTTACCACCGGAGGATAGAACGAGTAGAACACGATGAAGCGGGAGCTACATGAGCAACATTGATTTTTACTAAAGGTAAAAAATGGATGAACCAATTTTCGCATGAGGACACAACAGCTGACTTTAAAAAATTGGATTTGAATGTTCCGTGCTCCACTCCACTCCAGTTAGAGAATATATCCAAACTAACTTTAATTGGCGCCAGTTAGACACTAAATCCTAACAGTTCACACAAGATATGCGAACGCCTAAAGCAACTGGCTGGTTCCAAGTTATGTCTTTATCAAGAATGACGTGTGAAATAACTGTGTAGTAAAATGGTAGAAAATTTTCCTTGAATATACTATATACACAAAAACTAGCGAACAGCATTCGAAAACTATTGGGAGCTGTTACTATCAGTTTGAGGGCACATTTGTCAATCTTTCGAATTGCGATTATTTTAAAGAACAATAGGCCTTTGTAGTAGGTGCTAAGATGATAATTGTATCTTCCGTTACCTAGTAAAATCGTCCTACACATTAAAATGTGTTGAAAAAATTGAATTTGCACCACTGTACGAACCTGTTGTGCTACTCATATCACACAAAAAATCATGAGCAACGTCAACGACAATGATCAGCAAACAACAATAAATATATTTAAAATATTTCTAAAAAGGAAAATTGATTGCTAATTCGCGGATTTTCTTACTTTCACTGTATTTTTATCAATACGCAAGATTGGCCCTGAGTTTAACGATACAGCATAAGTCGTGCTACTGATATTTTCTCAACCTGTAATTGCTCTGCAACTAGTTCAATGCAAACTTCCTTACTGTTTAGGCGAGCAAATTTTTACCTACTGAACGGCACTACAGAGCACATTAGTTCGAAAGTACCTTATACGCAGTATCGAGGCTTTCAGCTTCTATTATAAGAAATTATTCTACTTATTCGTAAATGAAACAAACAAATTAAAATTCTCTACTGTCGAAATAGACAGTAAACAATATCAAGTATGTAATCAACCATAAACGATCCACTTTCGTCCTACTGCCCAATTAAGGTAGGCAAGTAGTTTCTACTCTAGAATGCAAACTGCACATCCACGTTAGAAAGTTTCTTGGGCGATGTATGGGACCTGCATAAGAATATGTACTTTAGATTTCAACAAAACCTACCGGTGTGTATCAGCCAGTCTGTACGCCGCTAAGGCTCTTCAGTGATGTTTTACGGCAGAACTTTCTCAGTGCTGCTTCGCTCAAATAATTGATTTTCAATCAAGCCAGCTCGATGTGCACTATTCTCGGCAGCGAATGAGCGCAGCAGGCAGAGTGCAGCGAGTGACCAATTGCATCGAAAGATCTTACGTTACACTTTGTAGTAGCATTAACTTCGCTGTGTGCACATTTGATTGAACGGGGAAATAAAGCTTTTATCTGCTGGACGAATGCATTGTGATGATAACAGAGGATCTGATTTGTGATCAGAATTGGCAATTTTCAGGACTAGAACACCACTGCTAGAGGACACAAGAATGAGCACGATACGAGTTGCACAAGACTTCCGGCAGTATGATTGCAGCTAATATAAGTCCATTAGCTTTTTGTTACACTAATGCACTGGTAAATATTCCTTATGATTAAGAATTGTGTGTACAATATGAATATAGTTTAAATGAAAACACAAGGAGGAAGCCAGCGCAAATCAACCATACTATCACCACGACGTCAAGAGATGAACTGAAAATGAACGGCGTAGCAATGCGAGTAGTGGCGAACGTTTTTGAGAGCTTTTGACGTGAGCCGTGCATGCGTTGTTGGCAGATGCTGATGGAGTTCATGCAGCATAATTTTATGTTTCCGAACATAAGAAAAACGATACAATCATTTCATGTTTGATATTTCCATTTGGACACTTCATTCCCATTCGTTGATTTTATTCCATATTTAAAATAAGTTTTAAATATGAACTACTACACAATTTTGTTGCATACAGAATTGTTAATGTAGTACTAATAGTACCAAAACATACTGCGTGGGTGAAAATATATTTCCCGGCCAATAATGACCTGAAGATTAAAAATTCTTTTTAATCGAAACAAAAAAGTACGCGCGTGACTTAGGCTAGTATATATTAAATTTTCAAATTCTAGAAGCTTTTTCACAACTGCAAATATTACTTCATAGGCGACGAACGGAAATTAACAAGAATCAGTAAGTGGGATGAAAATAATAGATTGCTATTTACTTGCGAAAAAGAAACTATTACCACGCCAATGAGTGGGCATAGCAAGCTCTTTAAAATTTGGTTCATCCGAAATTTTGTTCTCCAGTTTCGTGAGCGTACATCGCTATGATAAAGAAAGTGAGAAAGCTGGTATCGCACCGCTATGTAATTTGGTTGATGTCAGATGTTCAGCATATGACAGTGACATTCCGTTGAAGAAGTTTGATAGTATTGGTGACGAAAGTATGAGAAAATTACCTTAAAGCCTAATTTACACCTTTCCGATCCGACTCAGTGACGGTTCAGTACCGTGCACGGACGCCAATATTCTTTAATGCACTTCCAATGCGAGCATTCAAACTTGTCTGGGACGGTACCGTGCACTGTACTCTAAGGGTGCTTACAGAGTGGCGGCGAGAAGCTGAGCTGGTGCTGGTACTGACATTAGAATGCGAGAAACCTGCCTGCAGCAAAGTAAATGGATGATGTCAGAGTGAAAGCGGGTAGTCGGCGCAGATCCGCTCGGCTTTCACTCTGACATCACCCATTTGGTTTGCAGCAAGCAGGTTTCTCGCATCTCGCATTCTAATGTCAGTTCCAGCGCCAGCTCAGCTTCTCGCCGCCACTCTGTAAGCACCCTAAGAGAAGAGACGACAACAGGCTTCTTGCTCTTCTTAATTTTATCTACCAGGCCCTGTCGTAATTCCAAAGACAACAAGCATCCATCGTTGCCAAATTCCATTTGCAAGTTTTTCACAATTGCTGAAAATAATTGTACCTCAAATATCAAGCTCTGTCAAAAATTCACAATACTAGCTGCATTTAAAAATTGAATTTTATGTTTATTCGTGTCTCTCTTAACTTTACACGAAGTTAGGTATATCGTCATTCAGGGTATTTATTCAATTTGCATAAAATGTTCATGGGTATGAAAAGTAGCCAAAATAAATTCAGCAGCACTGTTTTTCATCCCGTTTGAAAATATTATGAACGCTCTTGGCTGGCAAAACGACCAATCAGAAGCTGGTTCAATATTGAGGTTAGGATTGGATCAAATTGGCTACGCGATTGTCTTCTCTTCTCTTAGGGTGCTTACAGAGTGGCGGCGAGAAGCTGAGCTGGCGCTGGAACTAACATTAGAATGCGAGAAACCTGCTTGCTGCAAACCAAAGGGATGATGTCAGAGTGAAAGCTGAGCGGATCGGCGCCGACTGCCTGCTTTTACTCTGACAGGCTGATATGCTGCGAGCAGGTTTCTCGCATCTCGCACTCTAATGTCAGTACCAGCCCCAGCTCAGCTTCTCGCGGCCAGTCTGTAAGCACCCTTATGTCGTTTTCGCTTGAAGCAGAAACTAACTCAGTTTCGGACCTAACTGCTGTCAAACCGTTTGTTAGAAGCCAATTTCCAACCTAGGTTATGCGCCACTGAACTGAAAACCGGGTTGGGTTCCAACCTGAAATATATTTCGGGTTCGCTCACACCACCGCTGTTTGGCGAGAACCCAACTCAGTTTCATTAAAAACGTTCGTTTGAAGCAACTAACCTGGGTTAATTTCTAGGTTCTCAATCGAAAACGACATTAGACTGTACTGAACCGTCACTGAAACGGATCGGATATGTGAAAATACCCAGTTAAGCTCAGCCGGAAATGAACCGGAATTCTGGCTGGTTTCAGTTCGTATTCCAGCTTCAGTGACACAACCGATTCTAGTTAGAATCGGTTGTGTCACTGGAGACGAAATACGAGCTGGAACCAGCCAGAATTCCAGTTCATTTCCGGCTGAACTTTCCTGAATAGTGCTTTATTATTGGCGATTCTACGTTGAAACCGCTGGAAGCAAAGCGTTGCTGATTTGATTCTGTTCTGTCATAGTGCATATATTTTCTGTAAACATTGGTAAAAAATAAACGTTTAACACCAAATCACCGATCTATTTGTTGATAATTCAATATTAATTCGTCAAAAGGGCGAAATTGTTTTTTGTAAACAAACTTGATTCGCTCACTAGTCTGCTGCAGAGCGGAATTTTATGTAAAATATGCGTTTATGTAAATTTTTACCCTTCGTAGAAGTAATTTCAATTGTTTTCTGCTTTGAAATTATAGTAAATTAAGAGAAACCATCAAAATAAAAGTTTGTTTACAAATCTTATTCGCCCTTTTGCAAATTTAATATGGAATTGTTTATGAAAATGAAGGAAAACCATAATTTTTTAAGATGATGAGTAAACATCTTGCGAAAAGGGTGTAAAACATAGTGGTTTCTAATATTATTCGCAGAGCTATATGTGTGCCGTAGCCGCCGCAACATCATTTCCCGTTCCTCCTAAGTTAAGCTAAACCTCCATGAGATGGTGTAAATTCATGAAACTCTCCAGATCACGCGAAAAAAGAATATATTCGGCTAATAGGAAAGTGTCAGCTTTGTATCATACACAACGGATCCTTCTCCCTGATAGTCTTCACTGAATCTCCTACGTAGTCCAAAATATGAAGGAGTTTGACATTGGTACTGTTTGGGTCTCGGTTTCGAGTTGAAGCCTCATTTATGGAAAGATTTTTTATAACCACAACAATACCCCGATAGCATTTCGAAAAATTTGTATGAGCCAAATAGTTGCAAATGGCTGTAATTTCAGAATAATTGCAAATAAAACTAAATTTCTTACTCGTTTCATTCACATTTTGGCAGTGGTAAGCTTTTTCCGAGAAGAAAATAAAGTTTTTGTTCTAAGCTACGACTCATTTGCGGGTGAAAAAAAAGCAAACTGTATCACTTTGCCAGTTCATGAGCTGAATCATAGGTGTCGCATGACTAATTTTGGTTTCTCCTCAAATAGGGATCTTTAGGGGTGTGCGGGTTAAGGCATATTCTGATGCAGATTAGTACCGTGAGTTAATATCTCAGTCCTTTTTCAATTTTTTGGCCCGAAACTATTGAAAAAAACATTTTTTAGTTTGTTTCCTTTTAGGACAATAACACATCCAAACCCATGCGACTTGCACGACCCTATAGGTTGCCTTATCAGATCTACCATAGTTTGCAGATGAAACTTGAGATGGCAGGTTGCTAGCGGATTGACAAAGTACCAGATCATGCTGTGTGGGGTGCTGTCCCAGTTAACAATGAGGCGAACGAGATATTTGCAGATACGTCATTTAGTAGGACAACTGTCAGTTTGCTGGTTGAGTTTAATTTGGTTTTTTTTAATTTAAAAATCATAAAAGAATAATTAAGGTTTAAGAATGATATGAGTGTACTCGTAAGGACACCCGCTACCAATACATATGAAAAACTGGCACAATTTTTCCAAATTAAAGGTCCCTATTGCCAATGGCTTTATACGCAAACGATGGCTGCACACAGAAATTAATTCAGTAAGAATAAACAAATTTGACAACAAAGATTCAGGTTTGTTTTTATCAATACTGTTGCTTGAAATTACCAACAAATTCATTTGTTGGCTTTTCAATAGTTTCGACAAATATTTGGTTTGAAACAAACAAAATCATGATAAGTTTAACCGAACAAACAAGTTCGAAGAAACAAAAAAAATCTTTAGTATTAACCAAAGGAGAGAACATCTCAAATTTTGTTGAAATCAAACTATGATTCTGTTGGTTTTGGCAGCATATAATCGAGGATTAAATAAAGTTTTCCGTGTAAATGATCACATTTGTCAAGTTTGAGTTAAGGGTATTTCTACTTTACAGGACCGAAAACAATCGAGTTTTTTATTGCTTACATCAATAGATAAACTATCTAAGGCTGTGAACGATTTGGCTTTTTTAACTTTAGTTAAAATTTGACAGTTCGTTATTAGTTATTTTCTCTTGAAAGAAAAAATTTAACCGAGAGAGCGAACCATTTCAAAAGTTGACATATGGATAGTTATTTAGAATTGACAGCTGCGATAACCACACGTTGGCAGAGGTGTGAACATTTGTCGATATTTTAAAATTAGTTTTTTTTATTACATTAAGTATGACAGTCATAGCCTCGAAAAGATAACATCCACATCATGAAATAACCCAAACAAATCTTAACACAACACGTTATCGTTTCCATCTTTATCCCTTAATTTTGTATTGAAAAATATTGACAACCTCAATTAGGTACAGAAAATATTTCCACCTTTTTATTCTGCATCATGGGAAAAATTTTAACCAACGAGCTGTCATATTTAACTATCGCTGTCAATTTTAACCATGCTCCAGAGTAGGGTTATTTTGCAAATAACTTTCGAAGTGTCAGATTTTAACTAAAAGTTAAAAATTTCACCAAATGGTTCACAGCCTAAGGATGCATCACAACAATTTCCGAATCCAATTCAATATTATATCTTTAAAAGGTCAAAAGTTTTTTTTAAACTAGCTTTTTTCGTTAATTACTCCGCTGCCGAGTAAAATTTCATGAAAAATACACATTAATCCACATCTCTACCTTCGAAGAAGCAATTTCAAATACTTTCTGCGTTTGCTGTTAGTCAAATTAATATAAATCAACAAAACAAAAGATTGCTTATAAATATAATTAACCCTTCACAAAGTAAATATGGACAGACAACCATAAAGTTATTGAATACCTTCATCGCGGTTCACCTAAAATTACGATACCCAAAATTGAGTAAAAAAACTTTTAGTTAGTTTTGCGTATGTGTTGTTTTGTTTTCTTTGGAATGGAATCCTCTTCTACATGAACTTTCAGTATTACTAAAAAATATAAATATAAATATTTTTAAGGCAGATTAAGTCAGAATTTCGAACCAAAAATCCCAATTTCCACAAAACCACGGAAAAATTACAATTTTACGAATATTTTTAATTTTGATATGTTCAAATATAGGGTATACTCTTGGGGCAGATCACTTGTGATGGATTTTTAAAAATCATCTAAATTAAATGCATTTCTTTCCATCAAAATAGAAATTCGTAATGTATTTTGCGTTGCGTGCAATGTATTTTGCGTTGCGTGTAACCCGTCAAAACCCTACAAAAATTAGCCCTACATTCAACAAAACGTCGAACAAAGTGAACAAAACGTTTGTTAAACAAACTTTTCTGCGAGGGAGTGCAAAGTTGATGCAAAAATGGAAATTAAATGCATTTTTCTAATTTGATGCAAATTTGTTATACATTTCTAAAGTGATCTGCCCCTAGGGTATACTTATGTAAATTGAAAATTATTGCGCTTTCATTGTTTTCCACCAGAATTAAGAGCTGAACTTCTCCCACCAATTATGTAATGCAGTAACGAGTTGTTTCACTAATTAACCCCTAACTCCATTTCGTGAAATCTTCCAATGAAAATTTTTATATGAGCTTTTGTGTACAAACTTATCTAGATTTTTGGGCTTGTCTTTCCCTTCAAATAATTGCGAAAAACAGCACATTACCTTCCCAAAGCAAGCCACCTCCTTAATCTTGGCGTTCGGACCCGCGGAACATAACTTTAACATAACCGACCAATTGAAACAAAAGAAGTAAGGCACTACGTGTTTTTCTTCTCACCCTTACATATTCTTATTTATTAGAAAGAAGGGACAACGGCAATCACACATAAAAAAATGAAAAAAATGTGGACTCCTGTACCACCTTGATAGTGAACAACTCTTGTATGCAAGATTATATTTCTTTTCAAACATGCGCTGCAGTCACAGAAGAGCTCTAATTATTATCAACGATGAATCGATCAAACTCTTATGAGATTGCAGCGCTGTCCAAGTGGCAAGCATTGAACTAATCAATGGTGAAAATTTCAACCTTGCTTGGAAAATTAGAAAATTTTATTGCTTTTTAGATATTCTGAGACATTATTGATAATTTGCACCCAAAAATGTACTGAAACATATCAATTTACATTTCAATTACTACATTTGACATAGAAAATTTGAAATAAAAATTTGATTTCCAGTAAAAAGTATGATGCAGTTAACGGATTATTAACCATACAACGGTTTCGTGACTTTATAACTAAAATCGCTCTAATTTTTATTGCACTTATAAATAAATTGAATAGCTTTATTCCAAAATCATTCAAAAAGTATCCTGTTCAAAAATATTCAAGTTTTATCTATTTTATTGTGTATTATTTCATTTATTGTAAAACAAGTATTTTAAATACGTCAAAAATCCTTTTCTCCATAATATTGCTATAACTACGGTAGTTCATAACCGATTTCTAGCATCTATACGGCGTTGTAAAGGTTATTAAATTTGCTTTTGAAAAAATAGTAAATTTAAAAAACTTTAGAAAAGTATATTTATTCCGATGCTTTGTTGAACACCAAACACAAATACAAAAAGTGAAAATATAGCAATATGCAGTATCGGAGTTGAAACAGAAACGCGTCGAAGGAACAGGTACAGCCAGTAAATTGAACGTGCAGGGTAATGAGCCTATTTTCGTCATGTTTCTATTATCATCCTACCCATTTGAAGCCATTGGTTAGAGCAGCGTCTGCCATCTTTGTTGAACGCATTGATTTAAATGGCATGGAAACGATAGAAGCACTCGATTCGAGTTTTCACTGCACTCAAACACGAGTGTCACTCAGGGCATTTCTGTTATTATCTTGATACGAAGCAAAGCCGTTGATGCCAATTTGTAAGCATTTCATCGATTGTAGACCGAGTGTGTTTTGTCTCTTTCATCCACAAAATCAAAAATTACCACTTCCTTGACCTGATTCAAAGTCTGTACTAACAGGTTGTCGTGTTCAATAAAATTAAAAATTATAAATAAGGTTCCAAGCTCATTTTCTAGTTATTTTGCAGCAATAGCTTTATTATATCAAATAACAGATTCTATTGTTCAGCAATGTTGAAGTTTATACAATTTTACACAAGTTTCTCGCTTGTATCAATATTATGCTTATAAAAAAGATATAATAAATTTTCCGAATTATGTATACATGACAAAACACTAACGGTTTTGTGGGGTAGATTTGTACCCCAGACAAACTGTAAGCGGGCAGTTGGTCAAGTGAAACAAACAGGTTGCACCTGCCTTAAGGTTCAAGTTACCTTTTTTAAGCATGTGTTAGAATTGAACGCTTGGTAGTGTGCGTAGGAAAAATTGTGTTCAGCTTTGCCACCGGATTATCCATTTAAACCTTTTCAAAACTCTAAAAGAAGAATATCAGTCGATTTATTAGATCATCACGATTCAATTCATGCAAAATACCTACTGGAAAAACCATCGGCTTAGCTAAATGGTGCTTTTGAAAAAGTGGCTGTGGTTTTTTCATTGCGCAGTTGTGTTGCGTACCCCAGCTTGGTGTGGTAGTGTGATAAAAAATCACAGCCACTTTTTCAAAAGCACCATCCAGCTAAGCCGATGGTTTTTCCAGCAGGTATTTTGCATGAATTGAATCGTGATGATCTAATAAATCGACTGATATGCTTCTTTTAGAGTTTTGAAAAGGTTTAAATGGATAATCTGGTGGCAAAGCTGAACACAATTTTTCTTACGCATACTACCAAGCCTTGAGGTAACTTGAGCCTTAATGGAAGTAATAATCAAATTGATTTATGATAAAGATTGCTTGTAGTTAAAATAAACCGTAACGGAATAACAGGGATCGCAAATAGCTCTGGGGTACAAATGTACCCCACAAAACCGTTCTAGGGTTAAAATTCACAACCGAAATGGAAATTTTTGTAGAAAATACCTACATAAAATGCAATCAAATTAAATTTTGTTTGTTCGCTCAACTTTTAGTTACGTTTGGAACTGTTTTATTTGTCACGTATTTTCGCAAATGCATTTTTGATTTATGAGCCGAAAAGGAAGTGTATTCTCGTATATAAATCCATAATCGGTTTTACTTTTTTCATAAAAATTACTATTACTTTGCGAATTTTCAACCGATTTGAAAAATCAAATGATTCTTAAAGTTGAAAGAATGGTCTAGAAACGGTAGAGAGTAAAATTTCGAAATTTTTGAAAAAGTGCAATTATTTGGAAGAGCGCAAGTTTAAAAATCCGGCTTTGGAAAATGCCACTAAATGGGGTGGAAATTGAAATAAAAAAAAATTCTGATCAGTAATACATTTGTAACACGCAACGTTACTGTTACAGCAGATACTGTGCGCAAATTATACTTGCGAGTCATTATTTTGAAAAACTATTAAAAATAAACAATAAAAAAATAATAATCAGCAAAAATAAGAACGATTTTTTTCTACTTCAAAATTAAATTAAATTAATTGAATAAATGATTAAAAATGAATATATAATACTAATTGTTACTTACGTAGTAAAACAACCAGTAAACTGGTATTGTCACGAATCACATTTCCACTGAATGAAACCGGACGAAACACTAACGGCAACCGTACACTCGGGTACAAATGTACCCCACGCCAACTTTGACACCTGCTTCCACGAAATATATAAGCAAACTGGCTATACCACCTTTTCACACTCTTACTAGGAAATGTAAATTGAATTATGGTTAGGGTCCCAGGTCAGTAAATGCCGAATTCGCCAAAGATGGCGTGGGGTATATTTAACCCCAGTGCAACGTTCTAGGGTTAATCAAAACCTCACCGCTACTTTAAAACTCAATGATCCTGCTTCAGATTACGTCGCAGAACTTCCTGATATTCAGTAAATCCTTGGGATTATTGGTACTTTGTCCGCCGGTCATTACTTTATTGTCTCGGATAGCCTCAGCTCAGTAGAAGCTCTCCGCTCAATGAAACCTAGAAAGCATATTCCATATTTTCCGGGGAAAATATGGGAGCTCCTACGCTCTTTGTCTGTAAGATCGTACAAGATAACCTTAGTTTGGGTTCCATCGCATTGCTCCATTCCGGGTAATGAAGAAGTGGACTCTTTAGTGGTGTTTTAGAAGGCGACATCGATTTAAGACCAATCTGCTTCAATAATTTTATCAATATCTCTCGTGAAAGGAGGTTAGAATGTTGGCTGATATCGTCGAGCAATGGAGAGTTAGGACAGTGGTTACATTCTATCATCCCGATGGTATCAACGAAACCTTGGTTTAGAGGAATGGATGTGGGTCGCGACTTCGTTCGTCTCTTGTCCAATCACTAATCGTTAGACGCTCATCTTCGACGTATTGGGCTAGCGAATAGTTGTATCTACGCTTGTGGCCGCTGTAATCACAATGTTGAATATATTTCCTAGGCATGCGCCGAATATTGATCCACCAGATCTCAACTATTGTATTCCATTCTTGAATATCAAAATATATCCCTAGCTTAAAATATAGCTGTGAAATTAGCTTACTTTCAATATAAAAAAATATTTATGTCCTTGACTTAAGAAATTTAAAGTGTAAAACAAAGAAATTAGCACCTTTAAGCTAACGCAAACATGCCTTTTTAAATAAATGAATCGAATAAAAAATAATCATTGCCAATAAATTGACAAAAATGCAACGCTTTTGTTGTTATTCAACAAGACACAAAATACTTTGTATCTAGAGAAAATTTAGAATAGGACGTAAGTAACAATGAGAGATTCTCTTTGGGGTCTTTCTCTTCTGTTCATTACTCGTCCATTTCAACATTTACTACTCTACTCTACTTTTTGCATAATAATCTAGTAAAAACCGTCGGCTTTCGATATGTACTGGAAAATTAGTGCAAAGTGTTCTAATGACGTCGTAATAAACGAAAGAGAAAGTAAACAAAAAGAGGCTCTCAATGTTACTTACGTCCTATTGAAAATTTTCTCTAGGTATCTTCTCTAGGCAGTGCTGATTGGTCCCCAAAATAAAAAAAAATAAAAAAAATTGTGATTCATATATTAGTAAAAATACACCGCAGACAGATATGGGATTTCACTTCCTTTATTCAGACTCGTTTTATTAGCTTTCCAGATGTCTACAATCACATAGCATAAAACGCGGTTTGTTGATTCGGTACATCAGATTCTGTGTGTAACTTTGTTTGTCTTATTTTCTTACCTTTCTTTTACATGATTACATGACGGACGAAAATGTCGCATAAACGCCCTTGTCTATTTAATTATATTTTAACATTGTTGTAGCAGATATACGATCGGTTAGTTACAGCTGTCCGGTACACTGTCGGCAGAATGGGGAACTCTTCACCCACCCCCTACCGAACAGGTTCACTTATTCAAGCCTTACATTTGTGTCACATTCATCTTGTTTGGTTCCACTTGTTTTCAGTTGTTTGTAATTTTACATATTTTGTTATATAAATATATATATTTACTTTATCAAAGTGGCTTTCATATATATTTATACGAATATACATATGTATAGATAGATACTTTAAGGTTGATCTCATGACATCCTTTTTTTGATTTTGCTTGATTTCCTGTTGTGTGATCGTTGAGTGTAAATTTCACATTCCTGATTATGGTCGTTAATGAGATACTCATTTGATTGGGAATATCATTCACAGAACTCATCTGTTCTTCAATAGTTAGTTGTTCAAGTTTTGATAAATATATCAGCATACCTCGGGCATATATTGTCTGATATTCAATTTTAACTAGACCGATCGCAAGTTTCAGTGTTTGGATTTGCAAGCATTTGTAGAAATTTAAATGGCGAGTATATTCTCTCTAAAACTTTATTCAAAAAGGTTTCGCAAAAAGCACTTCTAAATCAAAGTGATATGTTCAAGACAAAAGCATTTCATTTTCAGCTAAATGTAAATTGTGCAGTTTTCTTAAAGAAAGCAATCTAAAGTTGTGGAATTCTTGAAATTGATGATAGTTTTGTAGATATTATAATTTGAAAGGAGAAAATCGATGTCAGTAGTCTTTCTGATTACTAGTGTTTTTTTTATTCATGGCGATTTTTAGTGGGCGTGAGCAATGGCGGTGCAACCTTTTCTGTGTTGGCGATAAAACTTCCTCATTGATGGCTACTTTGATGGCAGTTGTGTTTCATTTACTCTTCCAGTCATAAATATGAAATATTGTTTTTATTTGTTTCTAGTTAGTGATGTTTCATTTTCAAAATCGTCAAAAAACTATTCATTCGTTTCCTAAAAGAGCTTATGCACATGCTGATGAACTATGTTCGACTGTGCTTAGGAAGACGCATGCAATCTAGAATGAGTGAGTGAAATTTTTTTTTCGATGTAGCTTCTAAGATGGACCCACATAAGCGGTGGTGTAAAGATCGTCCAAAAAGTGTCTGAGGATTTTATCGTCGGTGGTTCCTGAAGCTATAAGTTCTCTTCTTCTGATAATCTGTGCCATTACGGTGCGACAAAAGAGATTGCAACTACTAGAGGGAGTAAAGCGCGATTGTTTGATTCGTATTCAATAATCTTTTTCTTCTTCTTCGTGTTTTGGTTGACTCTTTTGTAAAAAGAGTCGAAAAGATGGCGCAGCGTATTAGCTATATTGCCAGTTGATTATTCTTTTATAGTCATGTCGACTTAACTTTCTGTGGACCACCGGTGAGAAACCCGCAACGCCGCTAACCCAGCACACAAAACTATTGTTTTTTTTCGGAAAAAACCAATTCCTTCGGCACCAGGAGAACAAGACGTGTTGCCGCGTTGAAAATTGCACCGGAAGTCCATTCAATAATCGAACCGTTCATTTTGCTACCCATTATTTTGTAATGTAATAAACGGGGCAATAAATGTCAAATATATAAGAGCGAGACAATATCCCACCAGAGCTAACAGCGCCCTCTAGTAGATATAATTCCTTTTGTTTCAATGCTTCATATCTGTAAGTGCATGTTTAGCAAAATACTAAAAGTTTATTTTGTTACATTATCACAATCCCATTTCAACTTTTATTATTTCCCTGACTTGTATATTGAAAATTTTTTGTTGTCTCTATCACTTAGCCTCAATCTCTGGAAAGTTCGCACCTAACCTATTCTACCCTATCGCGTTGTCATTCTTCTCACTTTTTTCGCTACTAATCATTTGGAGATTTCTACGCATTTATCGGTATTTCTGTTGTATGTATTGATAGCAATACATCCCATGGTTTGCCGCAACTTTTCGACCATTTCCAGCAAGCATACTATAATTCTGAAGTGCGCGTGGGAATCAAGGGTTTATAAATAGGGCTAAATTCTCACAGTCACGTTACCTTAAGAGGAAATTTCCTTCTAGTCATTCAGTGACGCGACTGTTCGAATTGGGCCCATAGTGTTACTGTTTCAATCGAACTTCATGACATCTGCTTCCATTTAATAAATAACTTAGAAAAAAATGACAATTCAACGCTTTTTCTTGAAAAGGGCGATACTAGCAGTGACACCATTCACAGAAAATCAACAGTGAATATTTCAAGGCTTGGTTTTATTTCCTATTTAAGAACTATTGTGTTTTTTACATCCTAGATTGCATGATTCAGTGATCGAAACCCAAAACTGCATAAAGTATTTGAAATTATTAAATTTAAATTTGTTTTTGCTATTTAAATCGACAAAACTACCGTATTACACCACCGATTTCGTCCGGGTTTTTTCAAGAGCGATCATTGTTACTATTTACAGCTGGTATCAGCTTGATTATCCAAAAAAATTCGAAAAAAACAGTTTCGCCTCTAAACTGCTAGCAAAATAAGTATCGCCCTTCTTGTTTGCATGGAGCGTGGAGGGCGAAACTTTAAATAAACAAACAAAAATACAGTTTCGCCCGATGTATTTTTTGCTGTAGTTTAAGAAAGTAATATCGTAGAATCCAAATTTTTAGGTTAATTTGTTGCGTTTTAAAGCCCTCATTCGCATGCTGAAAAAAGCCTTATGTTTACATTTGTAAGTATCGCCCTTTTCACAAAAAAGCGTTGAATTGTATTTATCGACTGCCAATCGAGTTTGAAATTAATAAAATAATTTTATTCGAATTTCGACATAACCAATTAGTAATATCATTCTAGATAAGTAGTGAGTCATCATAAAATAATATTCAAAAGGACAGATTTGCGGCAGTTCAACATAGATCACAAAGTATAAAACACGTGTTCCCACATAGCAAAGGTTCAGTTTCCACCGCATTGCACTTCAGCTAGTGGTGTTCAGTCAGAAAGATCGGACACAGTTTCTATTTTTAATTTAGATTTTGCTAAGCGGAACAGTTGACACTGATCCAGCGAACTGATGTCGCATTCAAGCCTTTTCGTACTGTCACTATCATTAAGTAGTATCTGCAAAAGTGTAAAATTACCATTATAGTTTAAACATCAAAAGCACATGTATATTTTATATAGCTCAGCTTCTATGTTGATACATACAAATTACACCAGTTTCTTTGTTGTACCTATGAATATTTAGTTTTATTTTAAATGATTTACAAAGACTCGCACCAGTGTTTTTTTTTTTCATAGGAGAGTTTTGCCGTTTTGGCTGCGTACTCTCTGCTGTCGTTAGCTTTATAACATTGAGGTTATATTTAGTGCCGTAATTAACCTGACACCGGTGTTAGTTAAGTCGCAGTTACTCAATTTAACATGATTGATACGGGTACACGCTCTTTATTCTCTTAGTTTCGTTTCGAACAATGAACAAATCAACAGCAACAGTTCCTCGGATTTTAAATGTTTCTTCTTTTTGGTTGGGTGTCTTTTTTGTTTCTGCTGCATCCTCCGATTTCGGATCGGGTATGTTTCCCAGACAGGATACTCATAGTTGAATGGTTTACTTACTGACACAGGACCCTGTTAGTTAAAAACTAGAATCGATGTGAACAAACCTTAGAGGTGTTTTTTATACAGAGTTTGTGTTCATTTCGTCAGAGACAACATAGTACAAGTGTGAAGAGATGACAATGGTTTAGGTACACGAAGAGGGAGGGGAACAGTGGTGCTTTCGGAACTTAAAATGAATAAACAGAAAAAAACGAAACATAATGAACATATTTTTCTTCAATCCTTTGTCAAATGTATTATAAAATAAAAATATTTAAAAAAATTTATACAAAAGAAGACAAAAATATCTCGTCGAATGTGTATCCTTGCTTTTAACACTATAACGCTTAAGATGAAAATAGCGATTCAACCAAACAGTATTGACGAATGAAATTGCATCCTCGCTTGTGCTAGATATCGAATGTATGACATTTCTCTTTCTCTCGTTTGCTAACAGTATAAATGATCTTTTTAAATGTTATATCTCGCTGTAAAAAATAAACATTATCTTAAGAAAACGAAAAAAAAATCATTCTCACAATAAAGAATCTAATATATATTTTTAAATCAATCATTTTGTTTCTTCGTTATACATAGATTTAAACATATATATTTAAATATTACAGTATTAAATGACACATAGTTTAAAATTTAAAAATTTTTGCTTGCTTTCGTCGTTCGTACTTTCTTACTTTTTTTTTGTTTGCTTCAAATCAAAATGATAAATTAATAAATTCTATCACTAAAAAAACGCTAACCAACTGAAAACATGTAGTTAACTTTAGTGCTTATTTTCTGCGTTACAATGTAATGTTTGCGTGAATGTGGGGTATTTGTGTATGGTGTCGTGATGGTTTTGGGATGAAATCTTTTTCCTATCTTTTACTGGTGTGTGTCCGTGAGTTGGGCATTTGTGCAGTGTTTTTTCTTCTTCTGTGTGTCGCATCCTGAAACCTTCAACATTTTAGAGGCATGTTTTTTGTTTCTGTTTAATTAGTGCTTATTTGTGGTTTATGCTTATATCATAACATTTCTTTTCTTTCTGCGGAGTCATATTACTGTAACTGAATTGCAGACGGGATTAGTAAACGAGATCGTGAGACATCACTTGATTGCGAAAAATTGTTCAAAGAAAAACGGCATGACTTTTTTAAAATTTAACATAGGACACTTCTTGGGAAGGTTTGTTGCCTTCGCCTTAAAGATTCACCGCTCTAGATAGGGCAATAAACGATGCCGGATTTTCAGTTGTGTATCGTCTGTGCATGATGCGTAGATATTGAATGTGTCGTGACGCACGTAGACGCAGTTCTACAAAGTGGATACTGTACACAGATTGGTGTTGGTGATAGGGAATTGTTGTTTGAAATGTTCGGGATGTGAATATGTCGATGAAAACAGTTGTTTGTTGTTAGCGGCTCAATTCTGTGTAGGGGTTGCTACTGCTGCTTAGGATATTCAACTCGATTCCTTTTTCTCTGTAAAAATAAAAATACAAAGTATATGTTAGTAGTTGTATGAAACTTTCAAATCTATTCTTTGGTTTTGAAAATATTAAAAAATATTTAACAATTTATCACGGTCCATATTTCAAATTTATTTCAAGCGCATCAATAAGAAGAAAAGTAACAACTAGAGTAAAGGGATATTTTATTTGTTCTGTTGGTCATTAATAAAGAGAAGTGGGCATTTGTTCAGTGACTCTCGGACCGATAAACCGATCTTCCCAGTCAGTGCAGTGTAACGCTATGTTAATCCGTTTTCAAGGTTATCTTGAGCATTCTCCGTCTCTTCGACGTTTCGGCATTTTTTCTCCTTTGTTTGTGTGTGCGCGTTAACCGATATTCGGTTGGCAGAGTTTCTTTTCTTGTAATCCGCATGGATACCGTTATATTTACAAGTAAAGTCCCGCTATATTACATTTCCAATTCTTTTCTTTAATGCCAGCCTGTACTGGGTCGGTGTAAAAATGATTTCTTCTGACAATGATTTGCCTCAACGTAAGATACAATTCGAATTCCCATCTCAAACTATATCCGTGCTCCGTAACCGGGTCATTAGCGATCTTTTTCCAGGTCAAAAACAAGAAGTGTTTGAATTTATTGCAGATTTTTCGAGTTCTGACAGAACTTCGACAGCAAATGATATTAACGGGCAGAGTTACAAATATTCAAATTCACTGAATGAAAATTGATCATATTCAGCCGCATTCATTTTCAATATTCAGTGACGCTGCTGAAAACGTCAAACAAGGAAACCGCCTATTCATGCATGCAGATTTTCATTCGTCTCCGATTATTACACGAAGCGAACGTGCAGCAACGAATCAAACGCGTCAAAGTAGGCCCTGGCACAATGTAAGCGATGATATTTGTTTGTTTATATGCTTTACCGGCATTTGAAAACATTTGCCTAGATAATTAGTGAAATGAATATTATTGTACGATATTCAACTGAATGAATGACAAAGGTATTTGAATGAATATTTTTTTCTATTCACCGCGGGTCCCATCAGGTTCATATTCAGTCGTCAAAAAGATTTTCGATTATTTTTAACTCTGTTAATGGGCGTTATGGGAGTACATGTACCAACTAATAGAGTTTGAAATTGATGGGGTCACCTCCGATACGAATTTGAATTGTGCGGATCTGTAGACACATGCGGTTGGTTGTTTTAAAGACCCCATTCTTCAGCCACTGAAGATGCTGGACTTTGAAACGTTTGCATTTAGCATAAATCGCAACCGACGGGGGAGGACATACGTTAACATAGACTCTTATCAGGAGACCTTCGCTGGGTTTGTCCTAACCGCCTCCTCTGTGACAAGGTTCGTCTATCTGTTCGCTTTTTTGTGCCGCGAATCATGAACTCTACTAATTGTCGGAAGAATATACGCAGTGAATAAAGAACATGCCTACCCGAGCAGACGAAAAGCTCATAATATCCCCATGGTCATGGCCCAATTTCAAACCTCTCTCCTTTTAAATGGGATCAACCTATGAAAACACCATAGCCATGGTCCTGCAGATCCCATATAAAAACCATGTGCTATCTTATGACAATCGCCATTTTGGGGTAAACTGAGTTAGATATACCACATTTCTTGTCTGAAAAATCTCTACAAAGTGACATTTTAAGAATTTTGAAATTCTTCTTGGTTACTGAGATATAGTGAGAAACGTGATGAGAAATTGCGAGTTTTTTGCTCTAAATCACCTTATCTTGGGATTGGTTCAAGTTATATTGAAGTTTTAGATGTTTTTATGTAAAAATGTCAAAGGAACACACGCACACAAATTGCACGTTTGGCAACGCAGTAACTAAAAATTACTATTTTTTTCTAGATTCCTTGACCAATTTTCCTTGAAATGCATCTCACCGATTGTTTCTAGACCAAATAAAGCCGAAGTTATGAATAAAAGTTAATAATTGGTGCATTATTTGTATAGAAAATTTTCCATGCACAATTGTGACACATCATACAAATTTGGTCTTCAATAGAGTACTTGACAATCTGTAACTGTATTAGTGTGTTCGACGCTAATAACTTTTCAGCCGGATTATGTTCATGATGGAACCTGACCAACCGGCATTGTACGTCTTCGGAATGACTTTTACAGCGACAAAGAGCATTTCAGAATTATTATAAATACTTTATGCGAGCTATTCCAAATGTTTAAATTGGCTGACAGTTTTACATATGACAGCTGGAGGAAAATAAACCACCCAAGTGGTGTGTGTGAAATGATTTGCATAGAACTTCATACACATCTATGACACGTGTGAGTGTGATTTTTTGTTTACCCTTTTACCAAAAACTCTCAACATACTAAACGGATCTTCGTAATATTCAACCTCAAACTTTAAAAATCGTTTTTCCCGAAATGTGCTAAATGGCGTTTGTCATAAGATAGCACAGCAGCGACGATTCAATGGTGTTTTGGGTGGTCGTGTAAATTGACACGGACAATATTTATGGTCTTTTGAAGTAGTTGTGGTGTCTGAACCCATGCAAAATTTGCTCTTCGAAACTATCGCGTACATGCCCATAACCTATCGGAAGAATATACGCAGTGAATTAGGTTCTTTACTGACACAGTTAACGTCACTTTTGTTGACAGTTGTACTGTTTACATGGACTTAGAAAAATTTGAGCGTTTATTTTTGACAGGTCGCTTGTACTGGTTACATGGACTTAGAAAATTTATTTGCAATTTGCTTCGAGCGAATCTAGTCGTCCACATTTTTTTCTATGTAAACAGTTCAAGCGAACTGTCAAGAAAAGTGAGGTTAACCGAGTTAGTAAAGAACCTAATAAAGAACATGCCTACTTCCTAGAAGATAAATTAAACTGAAACTTATTTCTCTATAGAATACTTGACAATCTGTAACTGTATTGGTGTGTTCAACGGTTTGTTTTCCTCAACTTGTCATAGATGGAGGAAAACAAATCGAAAATAACTTTTTGGTCGGATTATTTTCATGATGGAATCTGACCAACCGGAATTGTACGTCTCCCGAATAAGTTTTACAGCCACATAGAGCATTTCAACACCTTTATAAATACTTTAGGAGAGCTAATTCAAATGTTTAAATTAACTGACAGTTTTATATATGACAGATGGAGGAAAACAAACACCCAAGTAGTGTGAGTGAAATCATTTGCGTAGAACTCTATATACATGTGCGTTTGCTATATGCTGCACTGAAACAAAATGTCATTTCTCTAACTTGTTTCGTTGTTAGCAAGGTTGCCAACACTAATTGCAAACAATAGGGATACACAGCCTCCCATTGTGCACTGAAAAGAACGACATGGTATTAATAACCACATAGTCATGGTAGGAAGTACTATGCTCAATAAATAGTAAAATTTACTATGAATAATTTTCAAATTACCTGAAAATATTTGGAATTACCATGCAAGCGGAGAAATAGTCATTGTAGTTCTTACTATTTTGTGTATTCAAATTAACCTTTAATCCATAGTTGAAAAAACTACTAAAATTTTCGATTTAACTGTGCTTACTGGTTCAATTGCTAAAGCTTTACGGACTTCTATCAGTTTTACCACGAACCTAGTAATAATGAAAGGATTCACCAGTGTTTTAAATAAATATGGTTTACCATTGAAAATACTATGAACATAGTAATTTTTCAGTGCTAATAATGCTGTCCACCATGTAATGAAAAAAATATTCTCTCCGCGTGCATATGAGCGAAAACATATCTTTTTAGTGTATTTCCCAAAGTTGTGTTTATTAAATCACGGAAAATGAAGGGAATATTGCAATAAACTACCACGTTCATGGCCCGCATTATAACATCGGTATGTATTATTATAACTAGTCATGATACTAAAAACAAGTTCTGAGATTTTTAACGATTTAACTTTCCATGATTTAGAAACAGAATAAAACCACAGCTACATCACGTAAGCGATTCTTCTAGGTAAGATCTTGTTCTATGCTTAAGATAAACTGCGTATTACAAATTTTTGTCATTGCAGTTCCGTCCTTCAAACAGTTGGATGAAAAGGTGCTCCACGATATGAGTTCCCATATGACCAAATAAACAGACATCTAACCAAGCAAATTTTACGCGATACCTGCCTCAAGTGAGTTCTACAATTAATGTATTTTAATATTTTGTATGAGAATATTGTATGTATGATTCAATAAAGGAAATTATAAAAAAAAAGTTTCAAGTGTAATTAAAAAAATACTATTTATATACCGAAATACTATATTAATATAAAATGGTAACCATCAATAGTTATTTCAACCAGCTAGCTATTTTCAAAACAACCATATTAATGGTATTCATGACCATTGGATGAAAATGCAGGTATTGTAAAAAATACTATTATACTAACATGAAATGGTAAGAAATACCATATTTCTATGTCAACATGGACATAGTACAAATGACAGGAATCAAGCTCAAGTCAAACATGATATATTGTCTACCAAAATTCACTGGTACCGTCTTTTTAATTTAAACCTCTAATATAGTAGTGCGTACCATGGTCTTCGTTTCAGTGTAGTAATAAGGCTCGCTATGGGAAATGCGATGGGAATCATGTAGATGACTACTGTGGAAGGGATATCGAAAAGTGTCTCTACTGTGGGGGGGTAAATCCATATGATCTCCCGACATGTCCCGCGTGTAAATATCGCGAAGATAAAATGAAGCGTTCATTTCAGGGAAGCTCTAAGCGATCTTTTGCAGAAATGCAAAAGATAGCTGTGCGGTCTCTACGAATATTTATCATAACTTGTTTACTGACGAATGCGACTCTGACGATCCCCAGGAAGGAACATCTTCAGCTACGCCTAGAGGCAATAGAAAAAGGAGGAACACGTCCTCTCCTAAGCTCTTGGTTGAACAGAGAATGGGCAAAAATCGAAAACGAAAAAAGCAGTTTTTTCCACACCGTGTTTTAGATCTTCATAAAAATCAATCAGCTTATGTAGAATGTTGTTGCAGTACTGCTGATTGATTTTTATGGATATCTAAAACACGATGTGGAAAAAACTGCTTTTTTCGATTTCGATTTTTGACCATTCTCTGTTCAACCTTAAGGCAAGACGGATACAGGTGGGGACATTTTTTTTTCTATGTGTGAGTGTGGTTGCCATTTTTCTTCGACGAAGGCGAAAAAACAAGAGGATAGGAAGAAGAAAAGCACAAACAAATGACGTAGTGGGCCTGTATGTTGCCATAAGTTTTCTTGCGGTTCGCCATAATTATTTTAATCGGTATTTTCGAGATAGTGTCCCTACGTGTTCGAATCGGTAGATCCGAGGTGAAGCACTCATTTTTCATCGTGCGTCAAAGAATCACGATGCTCGTTCGGATGTTTATGTTTACTTCAAGGGCCCGGACGTCATGCTTAGTTTTGCAAGTATAAAACTAATACATTCAAAAGTGTCAAATGTTCTAAACTTTCTTTCTCTTCAACTTGCCTTTAAGGTCTTCCAAATATAACAGCTCGAGAAAGTACTGGAGCAAAACCGAAGCAAGTTCTCAGAACTTCCTGGGACAACAAAACCCCAAATGTTGAGATCTACCTCACTCCACGAGCTCTGAAGAAACTTTAATATGATCATTTGGAACAAGGGTGAAATGACATGGATCCCAGCTCCACCCCCACACCCGACTGCCTTAGATTTGTCTCTCTGATTCAAATCGCTGCGATTGGTTTGCATGTGGAATGTAATCCTTAATCATAATAGTAGCGCCAATCTGCCAATATTGAGTGAAAGAGCTACGCGTCCGCAGTATCCGAAAAAATCGAGCCCACACAAGAGCTTCCGCCGAAGGAAGAGTACGGGTTCTTGGTTGGCTTGATTCTCGACACCGCAATACAAGCTCAAACTAAACATGAACCAGACGCAAACTTTCCCAACCCATGGTGAGACACAGAGTGCTCAAGCGTACACGGTGAGAAGGTCGCCGCGTATAAGACCTTCCGGGACGACGGGTTACCCGCTAGCTATCGACAGTACAATACGCTAGCAACATGAATGAAGATTTTGATGAAAGCCAAGAAACATAGTTATTGACGCCGGTTCGTTGACGGGCTAACGAGAGAAACATCGATGAGCACTCTTTGGGATACTGTCCGAAATGCGAAACCGAAACAGTACAAACGAGAGCGTGTAGTATTCAAACCGTTAGATATTTGAATTTACCAAGAAAGTCTACCCGGTACAAAAGATCTATCGCAACGCGCACCCTCACGATACCGCGAACGAAACACCTTTTTCGATAATGGAGTTCTCACTTGCTCTCATATCATGTAGCAATAAAGCCCCAGGGTCAGACAGAATCAAATTCATGAATCTGACTCTGCCCAGAGACGCGTGTTGAATTGATTTAAAATGTTTCTTGATGATAACATCATCGCACATGATTGGAGACAAGTGAGTGTCGTCGCCATCTAAAAATCAGGAAAACCAGCCTCCGACCACAACTCATATCGACCGAATGATATGATGTCCTATATTTGAGGGTTGCTCGCGAAAATGATCTTGTTCCGCCTTGACAATTTGATCGAAGCAAACGCCTGTCAGACACACAGTTTGACTTCCGCAAATGCAGAATGAACGATTGCCTTGCGTTGCTCTCAATAGAAATTCAAATGGCTTATGCAGTTAGCATAGTTTTCTTGGATATTAAGTGGATTTTCGATTTGGTTTCTATCAGTATTCTTTCTGAGAAGCTGCATCAGCATGGTCTTTCACCATTTTAAAAAAAAATTATATAGTTATGTAGGCCTTTCCCATGGCTTATGTTTAAGCCCCCTTAACTAGAACTCTTACGTAAATGTATATTGACGAATGTCTTGTCAATTTCTGCATGCTAAGCAAATTTACGAATGATCAAAACGAATTTTACCATTAAAAAACAAAACTCGCTCCACAGCCGGGAACACTCCCCTACAGAGTTTGATATTGCTTTATAAATCTAAACCACAAAGACTCCTAAACCTACCACTTTCCGTAGCATTTCCGTTGGTGGCAGCCGGTTCAGCCTTCTCCGCACTGTCTCCATTAGTCACTGCATCCTCACCAGCGGCAGCCGAGTCACCATTCGTGGTAGCTTCTTCATCTTCCTTCTTTTCCTCCCCATTCTCAGCTGGCTTCTTGTCGTCGTCCTTTTCCTTCTTGCTGCTCTTATCTTCGCTAGCCTGTTTCTTGGACTTGCTCTTAGCTGGAGTGGCCGGTTTTGGTTTCGGTTCCATGGCCGGATCCAACACCAGCTTGCCAATATTTTTGCGGTCGTGCATCTTTTGCATAGCTTCAGCAACATCCTCAAGCGCCCAAGCACTGTCCACCACTGGCTTGACCTTTCCGGCTGTCCAGAGAGCGAAAATCTTATCCACAGTCGAACGTACATACACAGAACCGTCCTGCTGGTACAGCAGATGCCGCAGATTAAATCCGGCTAAGCTCTTGTTCTCATCGAACAACTTGATCGGGGAAACTTTGTCCACCTGCCACCACTGTAAATATAAATTTTTGACTAAGTAAAACCGAAACCGCCAACAGAAAGGACTAATTACCGAACGAGCAACGCTGAAGAAACTCTTGGTCTCTCCTGTAACCACATTGGACGATCCGTACAGAATGTACTTGCCCATCGGCTTCAGCAAGCCATAGCCCCGGTTGCATTCTTCGCCACACAGACAGTCCAAGACAACGTCAACACCTTCGGTTGTGATCCTGAAATTTGGAATTCAATCAGTAAAACGACGGTCGTAATCGTTATCTAGGTAAGATCGATTACTTACTTTCTAACCTCGTTGACGTAATCAGCTCTGTCGATCAGATGATCAATCAATCCAGTGGCAGCAAGCGCTTCATGCTTGGATTTGGAACAGACACCAAAGATAGTCACATTCGGTATAGTGCGTGCTAGTTGGACAATTGCCTGACCCTGTAATTAATAAAGCAAAATAACAATTCATTAGTTATATGATTTTGACAACGAGCGAATGAATCCGATTAATACAACTATCAAAAATCATTTTCCTTTCGCACGGATAAGGTAATCAAAATGGCCGCTATAAACGCTAATAAAGGAAAAACCTACTCCAATTTATCACAATTGTGTCAAGAACGCTTCACCAGCAAGGACTTGCCTAACAACCCATTCGAGACCACTTGCACCCAAACCACACGGCGTGCCATAAAACATGCCCACATTGTCCAGCTGACACTGCGTGCGTGGTGGTGCCGGAAGCAGGCCGAAGGGAGGCTCAGTTTCACTATCCACTCCAGCAAACGCGTGGTTCGGTTCAGAGAGCCATCCCATTAGCGTCATAAACATCAGACCCATACACGATTCACGACACCCGCACCCGCGTTCGACCCGGTCGCTTTCGTCGAAATAATAACCGCTAATTACAGGGAAAGGACGACCGAATCCAGTTGAGTCGAATGACGCCAATGCAGTCTGGTGCAGGTAAGTTAGTGTGGTATGGCGTCAAGGGTCTTTATGTCGTGTGTTTACAAAATTAGGACAAGGTTTAGAAATCGCGTGGAAATTTGCCCGCTAGATGGCGGCGGAATGAAAGCATGTTTCTTGAAGTTGAAAACATGAATTGCTACCGGATTGATATGTTTTCGATACAATCTTATCAACCTATTTGCATTAAGGTCAGGGGCACAACAAACATTACTGTTCTCTTGGAAAATTTATAAAAATTCAAGGATATTATTTAAAAATGTAAACAAGTTAGACG
This sequence comes from Topomyia yanbarensis, assembly GCF_030247195.1. NCBI lineage: Eukaryota > Metazoa > Arthropoda > Insecta > Diptera > Culicidae > Topomyia > Topomyia yanbarensis. The sequence continues at coordinate 331,473,567 of NC_080672.1, read as the reverse complement.
GTTATCTCGCATCTCTTGTTCACGTATAAAAAATATGTTGAAAATCATCAGAGCTGCTTGAAAGCCTATTTATAGCCCATGTAGCTGAAGTGAAACTTTAAACATAACACATGATATCAAAAATAAATTAATCATTTTTTCGCCGCTCTGAGACGTGTATTTCAGTTATATAAATGAACACATTTTTTTAATTGGTTTGGTCTTGGGTTACAATGACAATATATTTATTTTGATTTATTAGAAAATGGTTCATTTAAGCTGTTAAAAATTCATTCCAAAAAAGTGTACACAAGGTCAAATTAAAAAAAAACTACTTTGAAATGAAGATGCACGGAAAATATTTATTCATAAATTCATAAGAAATCACGAATAAAATAAAATGAACCGTTTATGAAAACCATAACCAAGCTTCCGAAACCATAAATGGTACACCTCGTATTCATGACACTATGTGTGTATCCACGAAGCTAGTTCACACCAAAGAATGCGTTACACACGAAAGTTTGGCAAGGTTGCTGTGATTGTGTTCTGGATATGTTTAGTTTTCATGGTCATAGTTCAGAACTTGGGGGTTCGATTGCATTTGTATTAACAATATCAAGCAAAAGTCCCAGGAATCGAAAGCTCCCCCCGGGCCTAGTGTTTCGAACAGAAGGAAAGATTCTGACAAATATTACTTCCGATAACAATTTATTTGAAAATGGAATTAGAGTTTCATTAGTTTTATTAAAACAGCTTGCCCAAATTCTAAATTGCAGCATGTTGGAAAACAAATATATGATTTTCCCTTACACTTTATGGTACAAACAGTGTTGATGATTTGGTGAAATATCAAGAGATTTATTTTGATTTCGTAAGAATTTTGTAAATGGGATAACAATGTTTTTCTCTAACAAGAAATTACGACGACGTCGTAAGCGGTTTTATGGCCGATAACAAAATGAAGGTGTTGCAACTGGACTGTGGTTAATGGTTCGTCCTGGTAAACTTCCTTCGTCACTAACTTTCAAAATGTAAATAAATTTTTCCATTTTTGCCTTTCTCAATAGAAAGGTATTGCAATTGCTCTGAAAACCGACTTTTTAACGGAGGCCCGGAGGGCCGAGTGACATATGCCATTCGATTCAGTTCGTCGAGTTCGGCAAATGTCTGTGCGTGTGTATGTATGTGTGTGTGTATGTATGTGTGTGTATGTGCGTCTGTGTGTGTATGTGACCAAAAATGTCACTCATTTTTCTCAGAGATGGCTGAACCAATTTTGACAAACTTAGTCTCAAATGAAAGGTGCAACGTTCTCATAGGCTGCTATTGAATTTCTAATCGATCCGAATTCCGGTTCCGGAATTACAGGGTGATGAGTACGAACACGCAGAAAATGTCGATTTTAATAAATTCTGCAATGAATGTATAAAGGTGAAATTTTTTCCAAAATATGACCACAACTGCTTCGATTTGTAGTATTAAGTCACTAACATCCATTCAAAGTCTATTTGGCCACATTGGCCACCATCATCGGTTCCGGAAGCCCCGGCGGAAGTATCTAAATTCAGAATAACAGTCACATCGGTTTCTCGGAGATGGCTAGACCGATTCGACTAAACTTGGCTTCAAATGAAAGATATTGCGTCCCCGTAAACGGCTATTTAATTTCATCCCGATCCAACTTCCGGTTCCGGAGTTACAGGTTGTGGCGTGCGATCACATAGCAAATTGTGATTCAGACCGATACTCCGATGAAAGCAAAAAAGGAATTTTTACCGCTAAAATGTCTCTCAAACAACTTAAATTTGCTGTTCTCGGTCACCGACGGCCAGCCAAACTTTTGTTAACTACATTGACCAACATAGACGGTTCCGGAAGTGCCCGGGAAACGCGGCCATCTTTCAAAATTTACGAACTCACCTCAGTTTCCCGGAAAAGGTTGGGCCGATTTTTACAAACTTAGTCCCAAATGATAGCTATAATATCCCCACAGATGTCTATAAAATTTGGTACAGATCGCTTATATGGGTCCGGAAATATAGACTAAATCGTCCGGTCACATATGAAATTCCCATATAAGCCGGAACTCAAATTTTTTTTCAAAGGGGGGACCCCCATGAAATTTCAAAAATCGAATTCGTATTTTTGATGCCAAACATCTTTAAAATGCATGAAACGTCGATATTTTATGTTATCACAAAAATTTTTTTTAATGAAAATCGACTTTTTTGGACTTTGCCGATTGTGCACCTTTTTTCAGTTCAATATTACCGCGACTGTTTTTTCTTTTACAAAATTTTAGAACTCGAATAATGATTTCTTTTCTTTTATATTTGTCATGTCATGTATAATAATAAAATGTAATATTTGCATTTGAAAGCTTTTTTTATAAACAACGCAAACATTCTCGTGTTTATGATTGAGAAAGGCACAATTACACCGCTAGGTGGATTAAAACAGGTTTTTTTGTTATTTCGTAAGAGAAATTCTATATTATATGAAGACAGTTACTATTGTTTCCATTTTTTTCTTTCTTTCTGTTGCTTCATATTTCATTTTCCTATTCATCCAGGATTTTTATTCTTTCTTTTTTTCATTTATTCTTATTTTACATTTTTTATATATTTTGGTCCATATTTTACTTTTTCTATTTTTATCATGTTTGCCTTTTTTCTAAAATTTGTCCAATTTTTTCAATTCGTTTAATATTTTTGTGTTGTTTTCATTTTATCTAACGCTTGATTGTTTTTTTGCCTTTCTCATATAGAAAGGTTATGCAATCACTCTGAAAAACGTCAACCTAATCTAATTTTTTTCGACTCGCATAAGGTTTCTGGATTTTAACAGGGGCGTAGTTGATGGTTTACGGAGAGGGGTTACACCCCCCCCCCTCTACTGTTCACTCCCCTCCTTTAAAAATCTCCTTAAATCACCCCTCAGACCACCACCCCATCCAGCCCTCATACCCCTCCCTTTCAACCCCATCATCTTTAAACCACCACTATATCACAAAGCATACCAATTTAAGCTGGGGAGTCGTTCGTTCATGGGACTTTCGCCCTCCTCACATACCCACCCCCGCATGACAAAATGAGTTAGCAAGCAGATAACATTGATCTAATGCTGATTAGGCTAATGGAGTATGATATTTTTTGTTTCAAGTGTTTCACCGTCGACACGTAGCTCATCAAGTTCGTGGCTGGCATGCCATTGTGTATAAGTGCAAAGTGTATTAAGAATGTAATGGACATTTCCACAATTATGTTGAACATAAAAAGCCTCCGTGCCATAGTTTAGAGAAATGAGAAAGGCACAATTGCACCGCTAGGTGGATTAAAACAGGTTTTTTTGTTATTTCGTAAGAGAAATTCTACATTATATGAAGACAGTTACTATTGTTTCCATTTTTTCTTTCTTTCTGTTGCTTCATATTTCATTTTCCTATTCATCCAGGATTTTTATTCTTTCTTTTTTTCAATTATTCTTATTTTACATTTTTTATATATTTTGGTCCATATTTTACTTTTTCTATTTTTATCATGTTTGCCTCTTTTCTAAAATTTGTCCAATTTTTTCAATTCGTTTAATATTTTCGTGTTGTTTTCATTTTATCTAACGCTTGATTGTTTTTTTTTTAAATTCATTAGTTCAATTGATTTTATTAAATTTATTTATTTTTTTCACTAATTGTTTTTTTTTGGTTTTCCGATAAACCAATTTTGTTATTTTTTCTATCTGCCCTTTTTCCATATTATTAATTTTTATATTTCTCTTATTTTCCAAAAAACAAATTTTCCTATTGTTTTCGCTTAAATTTCTGTTCACATATTAAAACAACTTTGAATTTCATATTTCGTTTATTTAAAGAAAAATCTTTTATTTTATATAGATTTATTTAACATTTAACCGATAATTTTTTGAAATTTTCTCTTATTTTTATTGTTGTAGTATTCCTATTTCTTTCATTTCTTCTAGCACTTTCATTTTACCCGTGTTATCCATTTTGATTTTAAATGTTTTCTATGATTTCACTTTTGTCTGTTTTGGAATATTTCCACTTATTTCTGTTTGCTATTTTTTATTCAAACTATTTCTTCAAATTGTTCCCATTTATTTCTATTTCTATTATTCCAATTAGTTAATTTAACTCTCAAAAAGGCAAGGGGTCTCAGAGTCCCGACTAGTTACAGTTCTCTAGTTTCAATGAACTTGTAATCTGAAATACAAATGATTAAGCGTTTTCGGGCTTTCTATTCTCACACTGATAAAACGACAAAAAAGAGGTTTTTGATTTCATTGGGTCTTAGGAGCGATGCTTCTTGAAGTCACAATTTTAGCTTGCCTTTGTGAGGGTTAAGAAACATAATTTGTCTACTTTTATTTTATTTTTCTCAATTTTTTAATTCTTGTTTTTTATTATTTTTTCATTTTGAATTTTTTTCCTGCTTTCCTGTTTTATTCTTTTTTTATTTTGCTACCGATTTTTATATATCAAACATTTTGTATTATTGTTGTTTTTATATTTCACTCAGTGGATCCATTTTGTTCATTTCTATAATTGTTTACGTTTTTTGTAGCATCATTTTTATATTTTTTGTTGCATTCATTATTCTTCCTTTTGCTGTTTTTCCTTTATTTCATGCCTTTGAGATTGCATTTTTCATTTTGCTGTTTACTCGTTTTTTATTATTTTATCCATTTTGCAATATTTGGCTTTTGTTATTCAAATTGTGTTTTGATGAAGTTTTTGTATGTTTTCTCAAAATAAAGAATAATGAACATAACAATACCTATTATCCAAATGTCGAGATTCAAAACGAACCATAATTTATTCAACACAATATTCGTATCCCTTGTCCTTTCGTTGAAATTACATTGTTAACCTTTTTCTGAAGTTGACTTGTACGTGCTTAAGACTCTAGCCTAAAAATATGCTTTATATCAATATTACCCAGATTTCATTGAAAATCTGCGAAAATTTCCTACCAAATTCTTTTAGTTAAGTGCACTAAGTGACCCTTCACTAGTAAAGTAGATTAGAATTAATGTTTTTAGAGGAGTTTTGTGATTTGTAAACTAATTAACAAACTTCATCATTGTGATTGTTCATTTCATGTCTCTTAAAATATTTTACAACTTGTTTTTTTCACATTTTATTCCTGTCTCTTTTTATTTCGCTGATATCATTCGCTCTCCAGTGGAATGAAAAAAATATGATAAGTGGCATACTTTTCATTTATAGCTAGTATAAGAGAAAATAAGATAAAAATATTCAAGTTCACTAGCCCAAACACGTGGAAACAAGAAGAGATAAGAGTAAGACGTCAAAGAACAAATTATGCAACTTTTTCATACGAACAATCCATAGCCTTAAAATAATAATGTTAACTATCTAAGTTTTCAAGAAATTGATAAAAAAAACTCTAACTTTAACATACTTTACTTCGAAAATGTTACTTAAATTTAAAAAACTGAAAGATATGAGGACACCATTTAATATGGAATTTTCTCACATTTTTAATGAAACCAATTGAGGTGAAATACAAAGTGTACTTTTTGAGTTAGAGTCATTTGAATACAATTTTTCGTTGTTTTATAAGAAAAAGTTGTCTGAAAATAGGACAAATTAGGACAAATAAGGTACCAGTCAATCTCGTGGGAAAACTGTGCAATTGTACTGATTTCGTATTTGTCTTATTCATTACATGCATCTCAAACCAAAGTGGTAAATATGGAATTCGAAATGGGGTTCAATGAAAAACACTTCATATCTCCGAAATTTATAAATAAAAAAATATGGGTCGTTGAGCAAAGTTTCGCGGTTTAAACAGTACTAAAACTTTGCAGAAGAAATCAAATCGATAAAAAAAGTTCGGATTTTCGAATTACCCCTTTTTTATGCGGATTTTTTATTTAACGCGGATTTTTTAATTACCTCGGTTTTTTAACCAGATTTTTGAATTAACACGGTTTTTTACGCGTATCTGCGGTATCCCCGGATGTTTTGAAATCAAGAATAATGTTGGAAAAAGTTTGTTTATTTCGAAGCATTTTCGCCATGATGTCCACGTTGATTTTTCAATCGTTCTGTCGGATAATTGCATAACAGGGATTCAAATTATAGATGAATACGGATTTTTTTTTCTAATTTGGTGCTGGATGTGGTCTGGAGGACAGAAAAAAAAATCATTCAAACTTATTTCATAAATTTTTTCAACCTTTCTGAAAAAATATGTATGTCTAAAATACATTTTTATAGTAACAGAAATTAAAGCAAGTTATAAATTCTAAAATTGGTTCAAGTAATATCAACAATAAGCTTTCAAATCCAGAAAACGGTGGGATTTGACGAAATGGCCGAAGTTTGAAGTGTTCCTGGGAACAAAATTTTACGATGAAGCTGTTTTCGGTATACAGAAATGCATGTGCGCTATGTTTCAAACCATGCCCTAATAAACATCTTATCATTCAAGAGCCTAACGACCAGTTCAGGGTTTCATCCAAACAATATGTGGATTCGTTGGACTATATGGGTTAATGTTCGTGCATAATATTTTTTATTAGGGTGTACTAGGAAACATATAAAGAAAAATGTATAAACGCTTACGGCAATGATGGTGCAAATTTGTTTCCCGTTCTAATAACCTTTTATAAGGACCAGATTTTGGGGCTATTAATGGATGTTATATTAATAGAAACACGGTTTTTTCACTTAGTTTAGAATATATTTACATTTATTTCGTAATAAAACTTGGTACCGCCCGTACCGCCGTTAGAAAACGTCAGTCTGATGAATCACCAACGAGATTTGTGGAAATATAAAGACAAATCGAGCTGGATCGGAAATTCAGAAAGGAATTAAGGTGATTTACTGGTTATTACCTGATTAACCCCTGGATTCTGAGGAGAAGTTGAAAAATGAGACCACAGATTACAGACGTTCATTTATTCATTTAATTTTTTTCTTTGTAATTTTTACCACTCATAAACCAAATTTTCGGAATAAAAATAGTTGTTTTTACAAATTAGCATCACCAACTTTTAGGGTCTAGAGTTTTTTTTTCAAAATCGAGCTAATTTTATTATCCAAAAGGAAATCGTCGTATTTTTATCAAAAAAACTCTTCACCAATCTGACACTGTTCGCTGTATCTCAATAAAAAATAATAAGAAGAGTTGCCAGACTCCTAACAAGTAGATTTCATAAGATTGGAACACTTCACATTTCTGCGTTATGAACGAAACGAAAAGGTGGCAATATAGTTGCCACTGCTTTATAAAGGGATAAAGACCAAAATATGATGAAGAGTCCACGTGGACAATGCTCATACCACCACCCCTCCCCCCATGGACAATCGTGGCCTTTTTCGTACCCCTACCCTCCCCAAACTGTCCACGTGCTATATGGATGGCCCCTAAGGTGATTGTAGTATCTCAATCACTAATTAACTAGTTAGAATGCAATGACTTTGCTTAACGGGCTCATTATATCAACAATATTCCTACATGGTGTGCTGTCATAATATGAAAAAAACACTATCTTCCGAAAATCATGAGCCAATTTTTCATTCCGAGGAACTGAAGTGTTTCCGTGTAGGTACGCTTCGACGCCGTTTCCAAGGTTTGGCCTTCAGACAGAACCCGTGTCACGGCCATCGGTTCAATATGGAAGTAACCTATCCACCATGAAGCAATACTCCTAATGGTGACGCCAAAGCAAAACGGTAACGCCTGTTCCTCGCTTACAGTGAAACCAGCCACCACCGTTCGGGTATCGTCTGACAATCCGTCACCATCGTTTAGGTTAGGGAGGGTCGCGTCCCATTGCCAGTCCACTTCACTGACTAGCGTCAGTAGCAGCAGCAGTGTGCAGAAAAAAAGGCAAAAGTCTCCAAATGAGGTTAATTTTCATTTGTTTCTTTCGGTATTTCCGTTCCGTTGCACTTCACTATCCTGAGCCTCGTGCTATTGAAAGAGCCTTACTGTATAGAATGGGAAAACCTACGACTACGCTAGCGTCAGGTATGCTGCTTCCGCTTTAGCATGATAGTACGGGTAGGTGGGGTATGACGCCGGGATGGTGTCCTCGACAGGTACGCACGCGGCAGACAGACAGTCGGGCGCCGCGGTTACCTAGCTGAATGGTAAGTGTATTTGATTTGTTAATGTTCCGCGTTTTCCAGGATGGTTGGAAAAGTGAAAAAATCGATACATTGTGAGGAAGAGTAGATAGGGTCCTGAAATCTTTGGCCTCGAAAATCAGGTAAATCAAACAATTTTTCAAATTATCAGCAAATTATATTATTATTATAAGATATATAGGAGTTGTTTTTTTTCATTTTACATTAACTTCAACTAGGGTAGACACTCCCTTATTCAGTAGTGTGAACACATAACTTGCTGAATGTAGCCAATCGACATACAAAGCTGAAAAATTAGGACTTCGAAACTAAATTCGCTAAAAATGATTTTAAGTTGTGACTTAAAAACTGCTCCGGATTTCATATCAATGTACCTAATTCCATCTTCTCACAGTTCTCAAATTCAGCATAATTAATTAAGGTAAAAAATAACTAAAAAAAATTTCGTCAAATCTATCCGGAATTTTAATCGGAATTCCGAATGACTTTCGCCGAAATTCCAACTCAAATGAAACAACCGATGCCGAGTTAAAATCGGTTGTATCGATTGTATTTTCATCTGGTAGAAAACAGTCCACCACATTCAGCTTGACTTCAACGGAGCATATTTAATTATTACCACACTTGTAAAAATCATCGGAGTAATTATCAAAAAGGGGCTATTAAAATTTTTAGTTTTGTTGAGTGGAAAAGTCTCGTAATTTGTCCAAATCCAACGTTATTAATGAACCAGTTGTTAGTCGATGATTGTGCTAGATTTCGTCACTCACAACAACATAATGGTTCCTTTCTGGATAGGCTTCAATTGTATCTAACTGGATGGGATATGGCCGTGTGACCTCTCCTTTCGTTGTAAGCTCTTGGACCATTTATATTTATGCTTTATCTTGATGATTCAAATGTTTCATTGAAATGCTTTAAGTTATTATTCGGCGATGATTTTATTTTATCTTATTAAGGATTACACCCAAAGACAGCTTTTTATAGTCATAGTTGGATACACTTCCGACTTGGTTCAGCATTAATAGGATGGCGCAGAATGCCCCAAAATGCTCCATTATATCCTTCTCTCGCAAACACTCAGCAATCAAGTTTGACTATACTATTTAGCAAATTGTACTCAAGCGCGAACCATTCGTCAAAGACATGAGAGTTTTGCTAGTCTCTAAACTGCATTTTAAAGAGCATTTGGAATATACTATTTCGAAGGTCTTCAGACTGTTGGTGTTTATTTTTCGTGTTACAAAAGATTTCGGCAAGATTAATTGCCTAAAAGCACTACATTGTACCCTAGTTCGCTTCACGCTCGAGTATGCTGCTGTTGTTTGGGCACCATATTATCGAATCAATATTCAGTGCATTGAAGCTATTTAGCTCAAGTTGTTCGTTTCGCTCTTCGTCGTCTTCCCTGGAGTGACCCACTCAACCTAACGAGCTATCAGGATCACTGTATGCTTATCGACCTTGATTTGCTACCTTCACGACGGGATGCTTCCAAAGCAGTGTTTGTGGCAGATCAATTACAATCTCGGATTGATTACCCAGATCTCTTGCAGCAAATGAATTTTGATATTTATCGTCGCAGTTTAATATTCCATCCCTTCTTGAGAAACCTATGTGCCAAAACCAGTCTTCCCAAATGAGCATCGAACACCAGGTTCGCTCTAGTTCTGTGCTCATCCTACACCCCTCATTTCGTGTGCAAACTCGAACGCGCTAATGCGTACCAAAATACGAGCACATGTTCGTCTGCACAACCGAACCCCATGTACGTACGCGGTGTTCGTACACACAGGTTCTTGATACTAGTTTTCTCTTTCTCTCACTCATCATCACTAGCATTGACTCATTCTGTTTTTTGTGTGCCTTTCTTATGCACGCACACGGTGTACGTACACGATGTTTAAACCTAAGTTTGCACATCGATGGGTTGGGTTCGGTGTTCGATGCGAACCTGTACACAAAGGCAAAGCATGTTTGAGGTTGAACGCGTGCACGATATTTTGTATACGGGTGCAAACTTGTCGATGTTAAAGGGAAGACTGGCCAAAATCAACTACGGCTACAATGAGCCATTTTCCAGTGTGTGTCGTCTATTTAATCGTTGTTCCAATGTCTTTGATTTTCACCTGTCTCGCAATGTTGTAAAACGACTGGTTTAAAATTCTCTCTTCTGTTAGTAATAATCCTAGTGATAATTATAGTTTTAAGTATGAATATGTTGGTACAAAAGAGTTTTTATGCCTGCTGAAGAACGAGACTGATTGAATCTCAGATCCAGCGCTCTTTTCCCTGCTCCGAAAGAACAAAGAATAAATTTTTCAAAATTTGTCGTTATAATTAATTAAAAAAGAAGCATACTTTTTTGCTAGGGGAAACTATCCCAAGTAACAATTGAAGTTTTATAGCACGCTACAAGTGCAATCTAAGTTTTATCAGTGGCAACAAAACTATCATAAAACCACAATTGTTACTAGGGATGCCACTGCGACCACTATTCATGTCATCTTTTGTGGCTGCCCCTGTTTACTCCAATTGTTACGAATTGCCCGAATCCAAAGTAGTTGGAAGCGAGTTGTTTGTCCACATCTGTCGTCCCAGCAGGATAGTACATTATTAATGTAGCTGAGGATCCGTTTGGTTAGACGCTATAAGATGCCTTCCGAAGATTTGGTTCCTTCGAAGAAAAAGTACTGCGCAATGGCAGAGAATATGATAAGAACGCTCGGGCTCGTAGTTACAAATTCGACAAATGTCATCTTGACTTTTGCCTTTTTTAGATGATACTTGGCAGGACAATGTCCCGTAAATAAACCTGTGATTATACGTAAGTCTACGTATTAAATCCATTAGTATTTTTGCTCTCGTTTGTGTCTAGATGTATGAATTTCTTACTTGTCAAGCGCCTACTACGTTACGCCAGTCGTTTAGTAGTTGGTCCAAGAGTTGGTCTCTTGCCCATGCCGAAAGTTCTATTTTGATGGCACGGGTAGATATGCCAAGAAACGGCTCTGGTCTAATAAATATGTTTGATGATCCACGCCTGGATAATTTGTCGACCACTTCGTAACTACCGATTCCTTGGTGGCCTGGTACCCAGAATATCATTACTTTATTCCGAGTTGCCAGTTGTTGTAAAGATGTAATGCACTCCCAAACCAGTTTGGTCTCACATATTGATGACATTTATGCCAACAGTGCTGCTTGTCTGTCCGAGAAGATTTTGATTTTTTTTATTTACTACTATGTCAATTATCGACTTACTGCTTGAAACATTTTTCGTAAATCAAGAAACATATATATCGTTTTGGCAACATTTTGCGTCCTTTTCGGTGTGCGTAAATAGTATTTCGGGTCGAATTCAGGAATAACCCAATGACAATTTAGAAACAAATTATTTCATTATTTCCGTAATCATATACAAACTAATTTGAATTTCTGAAGTGAGCTAATTGTTTGAAATTTCGCGAAGAATCGTTTTGTGGACCAGTCAGTAACGTGTGAATTGTTGTGTCATTAGGCGAAAGTTTTCGGACCATGATTGAACTAGTAGCGATGTAAAAATTTGTCTCAACGTTAATTTCGAGGTAAGAGCTTGAGCTTGTGCGACCACCCCTGGCTGCTACTCCGTTATCGATCTGGACTAGCTGAAGTTGCACAGAGAATAAGTAGATAATTATGCTTGGGAGTAGCGAAACATCTTTCAATGTGCGACTCCTGGTAATCCTAAGGTATTGATCAATACCGGCGCCGGCCAAGCCCGAACGTAGATGCGGAAGGAAAGGGAAGGAATGGTTAGTTCGATACTTGCTTTTGCTAGAAGCCGTATATACTAGGAGTATATTTTTGTTAGTAAGAGTATAGAAGTTCATTCGTTTTCGAGCTCTCCATCGAGACAGACGTTGTTTTTTCTAGTCCGTAGTGCTGTGTGAGGCGATAAAGAATAGTTTTAATCCGCATTCAAGGTTATTTTGCCAGTTCGGTTCGGTCCTCAGTCTTTTGTTCGCGTGTGAGGATTAAACAATAGCCAGCTGTATAAGCTGGATCGGTTCGTCGTTGGACACCAGTTTAAAGCTAAGTGGTTTTTGTCTTTTGTAACACATTTATTGCTTTCTTCCGTCTGCGCGGGCGCTGACCCCGTGCGTTGACGTTTTCTATGGTTCTCTCTCCGGATGGTCAAATGGAAGTTGAATCGGGTTCAACTTGTAAGGCTCCCCCCCGGCCCAAATGCTATCCAGAACTCTCAACTGGTCCATTTGTGGTCTTCTTTCGGCCCAAGACTAAATCACTGAATCTTCTTCAGATTTCTAGAGACCTGACGGAACGGTTCTCGGCTGTGACCGAAATTTCAAAGGTCCGCTCGGACAAGATAAGGGTGTTGCTAGCCAACTCAAAGCAGGCAAACGATATTGCTTGCTGTGAGCACTTTACGCGGGATTATAACGTGTATATTCCGGCGGTAAGAGTACAATCCGAAGGCGTCGTAACCGATGAGAGTTTGACGTGCGAGGATCTGCTGAAGTACGGGGTTGGCCGATTCAGAGACCGCTTACTTCAGCCTGTTAAAATACTTGAGTGCAAACGTTTGCACTCAGTAGTAGTTGCGGGGGATGGTTCAAAAACGTACCCCCAATCAAACTCTTATCGGGTGACCTTCGCTGGTACCGCTTTGCCAAATTTCGTCCTCTTGCACAGGGTTCGTCTGCCTGTGCGTCTGTTTGTGCCGCGGGTCATGAATTGCACAAAGTGTAAACAACTGGGTCACACAGCCACCCATTGTAGCAATAAGGCCCGCTGTGGAAAATGCGGGGAGAATCATCTAGATGATTCGTGCAGTAAGCAAGCCGAAAAGTGTCCTTACTGTGCGGAGAGTCTGCATGATATCTCGGCATGTCCCGCGTACAAACTACGCGGGGATAAACTGAAACGTTCCCTTGCGGGACGATCCAAACATTCTTTCGCAGAAATGTTAAAGAATGCTACGCCACCATCCTCAGCAAACATCTATACTCACTTGCCTCCTGACGAGGGCGAGGCTGGTAACCCACAAGAGGGAACATCTACTAGGGTGCCTAGAATTTATAGGAAGAGGAGGAACATTTCCTCTCGTAGAGTTCCTTGTAAAGGCCAGAAGGTGTCCCTTGAGGGGGCTCCGAAAGTCACATCTATTGGAAGTGTTGCAACCAAACCGAAGCAATTAGCTCCTGGTCTCGGAGGATTAAGCTCAGAGAAGGAGTTCCCAGCACTTCCAGGAACATCAAAAATCCCAAGTGTTCCTTTGTTTCAGTTCGAGAGTAATCACAGCACTGGAATTATAAAACTCTCGGACATAGTGGAGTGGATAATAAAAACTTTCAATATTACTGATCCCATTAAAAGTCTTATGTTAGCTTTTCTCCCTACAGTGAGAACATTTTTGAAGCAGTTGACTGCTAAATGGCCCCTCCTCTCAGCGATTGTATCCTTCGATGGCTAACTCATCGAACGAGGTCACGGATTTGATCACTGTTCTACAGTGGAATTGCAGAAGTATCATCCCGAAAATCGATTCCTTCAAAATTTTAATAAATAATTTGAGTTGCGATGCATTTGCATTATGTGAAACTTGGTTAACTTCCGACATCGATCTCAACTTCCACGACTTTAATATTATTCGCCTGGATCGAGACACCCCCTACGGAGGAGTGCTTTTGGGGATCAAAAAGTGCTATTCCTTCTACAGAATTAACCTTCCCTCGATAACAGGTATTGAAGTTGTCGCTTGTCAAGTAACAACCAAAGGCAAAAGCCTTTGCATAGCTTCCATATATATTCCCCCCAACACCGCGGTTGGGCACCGACGGCTACAAGACATCATAGAATCCCTGCCAGCACCGCGACTAGTTTTAGGAGACTTTAACTCTCACGGTACAGCATGGGGTTGCCTCTATGATGATAACCGGTCTTCCTTAATTCAGGATCTTTGCGATAATTTCAATTTGACAATTTTAAACACGGGTGAAATGACACGGATTCCTGCTCCTCCAGCGCGCCAGAGCGCCTTAGACTTGTCCCTTCGCTCAACATCGCTGCGGTTAAATTGCACGTGGAAGGTAATTCCTGATCCCCACGGCAGCGACCATCTGCCGATTGTAGTCTCAATCAATAACGGTTCAAGGCCATTGAAATCAATCAATATTTCGTATGACCTCACACGAAATATCGATTGGAAGAGCTATGCTGCCGCGATATCCGACAACATCGAATCTACCCAAGAACTTCCTCCGGAGGAAGAGTACAGCTTTTTGGCTGGCTTGATTCTCGACAGCGCGAATCAAGCTCAGACTAGGCCAGTACCCGGCGCGAACATACAAAAACGTTCTCCCAATCCCTGGTGGGATAAAGAGTGCTCAGACGTGTACGCAGAGAAGGCCGCCGCGTTTAAGACCTTCCGGAACGACGGGTTACCCGCTAGTTTTCGACAGTACGCGACGTTAGACAAGCGAATGAAGAGTTTGATGAAAGCCAAAAAACGCGGTTATTGGCGCCGGTTCGTCGACGGATTAACGAGAGAAACATCGATGAGCACTCTTTGGGGAACAGCCCGACGTATGCGAAATCGAAACAGTACTAATGAGAGCGTGGAATATTCAAACCGTTGGATATTCGATTTCGCCAAGAAGGTTTGTCCGGATTCCGCCCCGGCACAGAAGATTTACCGCGCCGCGTCTCCTCACGATAGCGCGAACGAAACACCTTTTTCGATGGTGGAGTTCTCACTTGCTCTCTTGTCGTGTAACAATAAAGCTCCGGGGCCAGACAGAATCAAATTCAACTTGTTGAAGAATCTGCCTGACTCTGCCAAGAGACGCTTGTTGAACTTATTTAATAAGTTTCTCGAGGCTAACATTGTCCCACTCGATTGGAGACAAGTGAAGGTCATCGCCATCCAAAAACCAGGAAAACCAGCCTCCGACCACAATTCGTACCGTCCGATCGCAATGCTATCCTGTATCCGGAAGTTGTTCGAGAAAATGATCCTATCCCGCCTCGACAATTGGGTCGAAGCAAATGGCTTACTGTCAGATACACAATTTGGTTTTCGCAAGGGCAAAGGGACGAACGATTGTCTTGCGTTGCTCTCAACTGAAATTCAAATGGCCTATGCTAGCAAAGAGCAGATGGCATCAGTGTTCCTAGATATTAAGGGGGCTTTTGATTCAGTTTCGATCAACATTCTTTCAAAGAAGCTGCACCAGCATGGTCTTTCAGCGACTTTAAACAACTTTTTACTAAACTTGTTGTCGGAAAAGCACATGCATTTTTCGCATGGTGACTTATCGACATCACGATTTAGCTACATGGGCCTTCCCCAGGGCTCATGTCTAAGCCCCCTTTTATACAATTTCTATGTCAACGACATTGATGAATGTCTTGACAATTCCTGCACGTTAAGGCAACTTGCAGACGATGGCGTGGTGTCTGTTACGGGACCCAAAGCTGTCGATCTACAAGGACCATTACAGAATACCTTGGACAATTTGTCTGCTTGGGCTATTAAGCTGGGTATCGAATTCTCCACGGAGAAAACTGAGCTAGTTGTATTTTCAAGGAAGCGAGAACCAGCACAACTACAGCTTCTATTAATGGGTCAAACTATCGCTCAGGTCTTCACAGTAAAATATCTAGGAGTCTGGTTCGACTCGAAAGGTACTTGGGGATGCCATATTCGGTATCTGAAACAGAAATGCCAGCAAAGGATAAACTTTCTTCGTACAATAACCGGAACATGGTGGGGTGCCCACCCAGGAGACCTAATTAGGTTGTATCAAACAACGATACTGTCGGTAATGGAATACGGATGCTTCTGCTTTCGCTCCGCCGCGAACATACATTTCATCAAACTCGAAAGAATTCAGTATCGTTGTTTGCGTATCGCCTTAGGGTGCATGCAGTCGACCCATACGATGAGTCTCGAAGTGCTGTCGGGCGTTCTCCCGTTGAAAAATCGATTTTGGGAACTCTCATATCGATTGCTCATTCGATGCGATATCTTGAACCCGGTCGTGATTGAAAATTTCGAAAGGCTTGTTGAGCTCAATTCTCAGACCCGTTTCATGTCCCTGTACTTTGACTACATGGCGCAGAATATTAACCCTTCTTCTTACAATCCCAACCGTGTGCATTTCATAAATACTTCTGAATCTACTGTTTTCTTCGACACATCCATGAAAGACGAGATTAGTGGAATTCCGGACCACATACGCCCACAAGTGGTTCCAAACATTTTTTATAATAAATTCCGAGAAGTCGACTGTTCTAAGATGTTTTATACTGACGGATCAAACCTCGAAGGATCCACTGGCTTCGGTATTTTCAATCAAAAGTTCACCGCCTCCTACAAACTCAGTGACCCTGCTTCAGTTTACGCCGCAGAACTAGCTGCCATTCAGTATACCCTTGGAGGCATTGAAACATTACCCGCAGACCATTACTTCATCGTTTCGGATAGCCTCAGTTCCATTGACGCTATTCGCTCGATGAAACAAGGCAAGCACTCCTCGTATTTTTTGGGGAAAATACGGGAGCTACTGAGTGCTTTATCTGACAACTCTTTCCAGATTACCTTGGTATGGGTCCCTTCTCATTGCTCCATTCCGGGCAATGAGAAGGCAGACTCCTTAGCTAAGGTGGGTGCCTTAGAAGGAGACGTTTACGAAAGACCAATTTGCTTCAGCGAATTTTTCAGTATTACTCATCAGAGAACCCTCGAAAGTTGGCAAACTTCGTGGAGCAGTGGAGAGCTGGGAAGGTGGCTACATTCGATAATCCCTAAGGTATCGACGAAACCGTGGTTCAAGGGGATGGATGTGGGTCGTGACTTCATTCGTGTGATGTCCCGACTCATGGCAAACCATTACACGCTGGATGCACATCTCCGGCGTATTGGGCTCGTGGATAGTGGTATCTGCGCTTGTGGCGACGGCTATCACGACATCGAGCACATTGTCTGGGCGTGCACCGAGTATAGTTCCGCTAGGTCTCGGCTAATGGATACCCTGCGGGCCCGAGGAAGACCAACCAACGTCCCGGTTCGAGATGTGCTGGCAAGCCGCGATGTCCTCTATATGTCCCTTTTATACACCTTTGTGAAAACCATCAATATACAAGTCTAACTGCCCCTTGTTATTTTCCTTATCATTCTCAGAACCCTCTTCCACCTGTATCAAAGCATCTGTATCGAATGAGCCAACAAACACGGGACCTACGGCACGAACATAACACGCTTAACTCGAAATGTAGCCGATCCACATCTGAGCCGTACTACGAAATCGTCTGGAAAAACCCCTGCCATCTTGAGGAGGACCACCCGGCGTCCCAGTACATGATTCCCCTGATGAAGGCCACCCGAGTTTGTGATCCATCCGTTGATCTCACGATGCCTGAAACTGAAATAATTTTCTCTCCCTGCCATCTTTGTCTACCCTCCCTCCCCTGACTCTTATACCCAGAAGTAACACCCCTACCCCCCCCCCCCAATATCATCACGAAGCATTTAGCTCTTCTTGTCTCTTCTAGTTTCAACTATTATATTATATAATCTCGTTGAAAATGCCCAACTCTACTACCCACAAAAAATAACTATAATTACGAATCTTTACAAAATTCAATCATGTCCTCTAGTTATTCCTAGTTTTAAGTTAGTCGTAAAAAATTGTCCCCCTTAGTTAAACATTATTTGCTCCAATTATCTCACTGATAAAAATGTCAAACCATATTGCCACAAAAAAATAATATTATCCCCTTGTGTAGATATATAAGATAGCTATAAAATCGCATTAGTTTCATTTAAAAAAAATCAATATGTAATCCCCTAGTTTTAAGCAATTTAAAATGTAAAACAAAACAAAATTGGCACCTTTAAGCTAACGCAACGTGCCTTATCAAATAAACGATTTGAATAAAAAAAAAAAAAGAGTATAGAAGTTAGATCACTTCTTCTTTACCGACGCCAGAGAGGTGACTTCACTATTTGGACTAGATATCGAACCACCAAACTCATAGACCGGGGACCAACAGCTTTACTTTCCTTCCGAAGGAAGACGTGACCACAGATTTTTTCACCTCAGAAAAATCTCAACGACCTCGGCTGGAATTGAACCCAGGCAAATTGGAATGAGTGGCGGTCACACTTACCACTCAACCACCGGCGCCGTCTCAACGTTAATTTCGAGGTAAGAAATAGAAAAAAAAAGTGAGCGCTTTATTTACAAATATTCGTAAATTTTTTTTTTTTTTTTTATTATTTCGATTACAGAGGTTTTAACCTTAAGGTCATTCGCCTCTTCGGGTTAGGAAAATCTCTTATGAAATTTTTTTTTTTTAACCCTATGTGCGGGGTCGGGACTCGAACCCAGGTGCGCTGCGTACAAGGCAATCGATTTACCAACTACGCTACGCCCACCCCCTTCGTAAAATTACTGCATATATTCTAAGAAATTAATAATTGCTAAAATATTAGTAACATTCGAAAAAAAAATGAAATGGTTGATTCTGTGCAGTCGTGTTATTGTATTCTTTGTTTGAAGTTCAGTAATCAGAAACTGAAATGAATAGAAGGGATGAAATCAATTAGGATGCGTCAACCCTATGTCATGCTTCATTCTATTATTTTAGGCGTATTTTTACAGTGTAAGCCACGTTTTACTGCATCGTCTTGGACAATCATGTGCATTGGATATTTTCTTCCTCGGTGTTCGATTACTAACAATTAATTAATTAGCTCCTTTCACTTCGATGCAAAATATTTCATCAGTTTATAAACCTCGTACACCGAGCAGGCACAACACTTTTCCCTTCCCCAATCAGACAACTCAGCAGCGCTTAGAGACGTTTTTGCATTAATGGAGCATTTGCAGCTATAGCGACGAATGAATAATATTAATTATTGTTATTTATTTCAGATGTTCTGTGAATCATCGCGATGTCTAGCACTCTTCTCCAGTGCCGTGCCGGTGATCAGACAAGTGTAATTAGCATTCCATGAATATCATTAATATTGTCATCACTTTATCACTCATTGCGGAGGAAGTGATTTAGAGCGGCAATGCTGTAGCAGTGACTATCAGCTCAAGTAGTCCGGCTGGCTACAAAAAAAATGTTTCAAAGGATTCGATTCAAAATTCTGAAAATAATTTTGAAGTGTCCTTCTTGGTTTTTCACAAATAAGTTGCATTGACTCACAAACATAGAAATGTTAGAAAGTCTGACGAACAGTATTCATAAATATTTTCGAGAGATTATTAATTGGTCGGTGTTAAATCAGACCGGACTAAGCCACATTGTATTGGTTTAGAGAAAAACGAGTTTAAAGTTTGAATCGTTTTCAAAACTGGCAAGAGTCGAATGTAGCTGAGGAAATTCTTCATTCATTGCTTTTATTATCTCATTTTTTAAGATTTTGCGACTTAGTCCGGTCTGACTTAACACCGACCAATTGCAACAATTAGATCCCTTGATAGCTTGTAAGTTATTTTTAAGAACTTTTAGCGTCTTTTGCAAAGCAGGTTGAAAAAGTGTACAGCAAAGATCACTTATCTTCGAAATTTTATTATAAATAATTGAGCCTATTCCCAATGTGTATAGAGATGCTTCTGATCCGAAATTTCAAATAGGAATCTTCAGAAAAAAATACAAAAATATCCTTTTTTCCGTCTCTCACGTTTGTATCTCCCTTAAGTCAATTCGTTGAACAAAAATGACAAACGCTTGCAGAAATGGGCTCAGCACACTACCTACAATCTAAACCCAGATCCATTTGTCACATTAGTTATTTTTCCCACGACGACAAGGTAATCCTCTCGCGGCACATAATGTCACGCCTTCCATTAAAGCGAAAACCCCTGCCAGCAGGTAAATCACTCATTCGAAAGTCCTTACAGGTACATGACCTTTCTACTGACGCGCTTATTAGGCACCTAAGTTAAAGTTGTTGAAACCTGAGAATGGTTACTACTTACCACACCGCCTCCGACGGAATGCAACAGGATGGATTTGCCTTCACGCAGCGAGACGAGATCAAAGACGAGTATGTAGGCGACGAGGTAGTTCATTACAATGGCCGCCGCGTCCTGGAATGTCATTTCTTCCGGAATATGATACACGTACTTGGTGGGGACGGCCACCAGCTCGGACCAGGCGCGGAACTCCGGCAGTGCCACCACGCGGTCACCAACCTGAAAACAAAAGAAAGTGAGGAAGGATATTATTTGATGAACGCACGTTGAATAAAATATTTGCACGGATTAGACGAAACGGATGCGAGCTTTCTTATTCTGCCGACAAAACTTCTAGTAAAGACACAGAAACTGGGGGCGAATTTGGCACCGCATAGGGAAGAGTGAGGATAGATGAACCATGGGGATGAGATATTACGATCTATTATGCGATTTTTGTGTACACCTTATATGGGTTTCAATCTAGGGATAAATCACTCTAGCAATATATAACAAATTCGCATCAAATTAATAAAAATGCATTTATTTTTTTATTTTTGCATCAACTTTGCTCTCCTTCGCAGAAAAGTTTGTTTAACAAATGCCCTACGCTGATCCACTTTGCTCGACGTTTTGTTGAATATAGAGCCATTTTTGTCGGGTTCTGACGTCTTACACGCAGCGCAAAATACATTGCACGCAACGCAAAATACATTATGAATTTCTATTTTGATGAAAAGAAATGCATTTAATTTTTCTGATTTTTAAAAATGCATCACAAGTGCACCCCTAGGTTTTCATTATATTGGTAAAACTTATAATTGCATTTGCGATAGAGACAAACGTTTGAAGCCACTTTTCAAATAGTCGAACCAAATGATAAATACGTAAAATAATTATAATTATGGAGACACGTTACATCTTATTTTTGAATGGAAAGACATAGTAAAGCATTGTTTGTTCTTTTATATTCAAGCATAGCGAATAAGGTCTACAATTACATTTAAGTTCTAAGATACAACACAAACAATACAACCATTTATCCCCATGCTCCTCTATCAGGTAAGAATAACGAACAGTCAAGTATATCTCTATAGCTTTTGTGTACGTATTATACCCTTCCTCTGTTAGTTTCTCATACGCTATGCTATGCTATTATACTGTTCCTGTGCTAATTTAGGAAAAAAATGTATGGCTAACATCTAGCCAAAAATAGTCCTTTGGGTAGTCATGATTCACGGGTAGGAAAATATGAAGATCCATGGAAGCCGGACCTTTCTTAGCCAAATCGTAATGTGTAAGCTTGTGAGACGTGGAATCGTACGACTCCGGTCGGAACGTTATAATACTTCATAACGAAATTGCTATACATTTACTTCATTTGGGGGCAAGCTTTGCATAGGAAAGATAAAAGCTTTTCTTCAGTATTCTCCCAAACAACGTCAGACACACGATAGCGGTTATTACGAAACGAGAACTTGTTCCAAATAATATATGGTTCTCAAAGTTATATTAGCTCCTCTATAACTCTTACCCATTCCAGCACATTAGTTAGAACAACGTTTGCATTGCAAAGTGAACCAGAATTTAAATTTAGTAGGAATTTGGACTTTCCACCAACACTACACAATCGATTGTTTTTGGGAAGTCGCTGTAGTTTGTGAGTCAATTTTGTTTTTTGGGGTGATTCTAATATTACCAAAATTTGAAAATTTCCTTCATTTTAGAGATTAGCTGAAGTTGTAAAACGACTAATTGTAGAGAAGTTTTCTGAAAACAGATAAGCTCCTTAATTTTTCATTCTACAAGAAATTTTAAAATTAAGTTTAGGATGTTTTGAGAAAAAATGGCTTGATGTAATTTTAGCAGTATTGATGTTACACTAAAGTAAGCTTCGAACAACTTTAGGACTGTTTTGTGGTGGATATTGTAGTAGTCAAAAAAGTTTTTCGTGCGATAAAGCCTCAATCGAATTTTAAAAATGTAAATATAATATAATAAAATATAATTTTGAAAAAAAACGTAATAAATTTAAGCTGTTTATTTCATTAAAATTCCAACCGGAACCACTGGTGCAAGTCACTTGAAAATATTGCCATTTTCACTGTTTTATTGAATCTACAAAGTTTAATGTAGATAAAATATATCAGAAAAGTTGTATGTTTTTGTTTTTATGCTAACTTAGATTGTTATAATCAGCACAATGGTCAAAAAATGCCAAAAATGGCTATTTTTAAGTTATTATTGAGCTTTCGTAAAAAAAATTCCAAAACACTTTTTATGCAAATAAATTTTATAAATTATTTTTTTATATATAATTTAAAATATCTTGATAACTTATAAACCTTATTAAGTGATAAACCAATAAACTACTCCATAAAAACCCAAATAAGAAGTGTTGGGCAATTTCTACATAAAAAAACACCTATGCATATTTTGATTATACAATTTAATCACCATATCGAACCTAAGCATTTCTTACCGAAAAATAGCCTATTTCCTTTATATTTGAAATTATTTGAGTAATTTCATGATTTTTTACCAAACATGCATATAAATTAAGAAAAGGGTTAATGTAACGTAGGATTTTTTTGCCACATGCCTAACTAGTATCGTTGAAAAGTTAGGAGCATTTTTTCTTCCATAATTCAATGTTTTGGAATAGGTTGGCAAAACTGTATTATTGTGCAACATGAGGCCAAATTATGTCGCCATTCGCCTTTGATACAGAGCCCCTATCCCCTACCACCCCGCGGTGCCAACCGGGGCTCGAGCCACCTTTTGCCGTTTTTACTTGGTTTAGCTGAAAATAACTATCATTGAGAAAGTTTGACCTCCAATATGAAATTCATGTTTTTATGCATAACAATGTAAATAATGGGCAGAAATCACTTTGCATTTCAAAATATTATATCGTAAGCAGCATATTGCATATTTGACTGATTTGATGGAATGAGAAGGCGATGAAAAATTGAATTAATGCAAGCAAGCTTATAAACTTTCTCGGAACAAAATGCAGCCCGAAATCCTGGAGAGTGCAAGAGTAGGTCTAAAACCCCCAAATGTTTATGAAAAAGGGGCTCGTGTTAAAATATGATCAACTGAGGAATTCCGCTAGAAAGTGGCCGACCATAAAATATGACCATCGGCGATTCGACCAGAACTTTGCAGTTACTTTCAGTTTTCTTCTGGCAATTCCAAGATTTTTTCTGGCAATTAAAACATTTTAGCAAGTTTTAAAAAGGGCGTAGAAGTTTTTGCAAAAGAGAAAGGAACAGGAAATGAATACTTCTGAACCAAAAAATATACATAAAAAAGTGACAATCTTAACAAAAACGAAAATTTGTGTTTAAAATATTAATTAAAAAAAAACAACCTAACCAAAAAAGAAATATTTTAAATGTTATTGCATCATGCAGAACTCATCAGTAAAAAAGTTTTTCTAACAGTGACTTTATACAGCTTTTCAAATTTCACACCAATCGACAGACCAAACTATAATTTTATTACAGAATATTCTAAATGTCGTTTCAAATCAAAATGGCTTTAAAAGCTTCCAAAATGCGATAGTTTTCGAGATATTTCGAATTTTGTTTCAACAAAAATAATTATTTGCGAAATTATGCCCTTTTTATAAGTTGTTCGGCATTCTCCATCATAAACTATCAACAATCAAGTGCTATTATTAACAATCTGCTTATAATACAACAATGATGATCATGGAGAAGCTATCAATAAGAAAGGTTCCCTAACAACAACTTTTGAAATATTTTTTACAAAAAGTAATGGCGAATGACCAACCAGGTAAAAGCCCCAATAAATATACAATAAAACACAATATTATTATAATTCATAATATTTGCAATCAGCAATACTATTTTTTATTAAATATGATTCTAAATGCCATGCCAAATCAAAATGCGCTTAACAAAAAGCAGTTTGCGAGATATTCGATATTCTGTTTCAACAAAACAATTATTTTGTTTCATTACGATCTTTCCAATAGACATTCGCCTTTCTCCATCTATATAAACAATTTGAAAGCTACATAAAAACAATAAAATATACAACTATATAGTTTGAGCATCAGACTTTTAGTTGAATCATATATACATTGCTTTCTTGTAGCTTTCATAGAGTTCTCAATATCGCTTTGATGTCAAATCGTTACGCGAAATTGTATGTGCATTTCCAAACACTTATTGTTCTTGATGGCGAAACGCGAATAACTTATGAAAAGATCTTAATAAAACAACAAGTTTTTGTTGAAAAGAAATTTAAAATTTTTCGAAAACCTTTGCCTTTTCGATTATTGTTGTTATGAGCATTTCGATTTTAAATGGTATTTTGAATCATATTCAATAAAAAGTAGCATTTTTAAACGCCATTTCCGTTTTGCGCACAACTTAGAAAAATTGGATTTTTGTGTTTCGTGTTCTACTCGTACCAACTTGCGGTAAGTTAGGTGGGAAAGCCAAGCTGACAGATGGTGTGCCGTCATGTGGGAAAGCCAAGTTGACAGGTTGTGTGTCATCCTTCCTTTTCCTTTTTAGGAATATAAAATGCATGGTTCATGCGTCTGGCTCTCATGTCAAAAGACAGAGTTCGTATTCTCTTTGTCGTGAGCAAACCCGAGTTTCCATGCTTGGCTACTCGAGACATCACTTGAGACCAGCCAATTATTTTAGGCGTTTACGTAACTTGTGTGCACTGTTTGCATTTCTCGTCCAACTGACAACAAGTTTGTGTCAGTTACTGACGGGTAGAATACCAAACAAGAAAATCCAACTTTTCTATGCCAAATGTTGTTGTTGAATACTTTTTATTGATAGCCTCTCCATGATAAAAATACACTAAAAATCCTATTTTTTAAACATTTGAATATTGATAGTTCATGACGGAAAAACGCTAATAACTTAAAAAGGGCAATTGAAAAAAAAAAAATGAAAATATTTAAAAAACTATTACATTTTGGAAGACCTTCGTCCAATCCATTTTGATTTTAAATGACATTTAGTAATTAACAGTTTGGTCTGTTAACTGTAATTACAGTTTGGTCTGTTAACTAGCATGAATAGTTAGAAAAACTTTTTACCGATTCCTCCCTGATACAATGTCATTTGAAATGTTTCTTTTTCTTTCAATGACAAAAGATTAAAAATTTTAAAAATGGGTTTCCTTGTAATTTAATTTTGCAACTTATTTTTTATATTGTGAAAAAAATTCACTATTTTTTCCATGTATATTTTTTCGCGCGGAAGTATTCATTCCCTGTAACCTCCCACGATAGTTTTGCTGCATAAAATGCGGTAGTTGAACTATTTTATTTTTGGAAAATGCAACGTGTAAAAACTTCTACGCCCTTTCAAAAAACTGCTCTTGAGTCAAAATGATTTCATTGATTGTAATAGTCGGTCACGATTTTAAAAATTTTCGGGCGGAATCATTAGGAATTCCTCCACTATTACTCAAAGGACTTAGGGTGGCCCGCTTCTTTGTATAGCACTTTACTCATAGTTTTGACCGATTGAAGCTGTTGATGTGTTAAAAGGAAAAAATCATCTGGGGCCATGCATAAATGACGTAGCATTTTGGGGGGTAGGGAGGGTATACCAAATTTGTGACGAAGTGTGACGAGGGGGAGGGTAGGGTCAGAAGTTGTGCGACGTAGCATTAAGTTTAAAACCCATTGTTTAGAGAAAACAATTTAATGATCATCCATTCCCAAGAGAAATAAATTTAAATTCAAACAAGTTACTTTTGATGCGGTTTTTCATGAGGTAAATTTTACGATTCGCGGAATTGCAAGTTCGCGAAAATACAAAAAGATTTTGTATGCGGATTTAACTTGATACATTAGTTAGCTAATGTTGCTAATTAGTAGACTTAGTTTGAAAGCTGAATTAAATTTTCACTTCGGATTCAACCAAACAAAATTTAGTAATTTAGATGAACGTATGCTTCTTACAATCATTGGCGGCTGCACGATTGTGAACTGAGAGAATTTCTCTTCATGCTCCCTTTGACTTATAAAATTCAAAACAAAACTTTCAACACTATATTTGTCATGAAATGGGCTTATTTTACACGCAATTTGCTGTTATAATGAAAATGTTGATAAAAGTCGTCAAACATTTTGAAAGGACATGTAGGTATTTAAAATAATTGAAAAACATATGTAATTTTTTTTCATCTCCCGGGCGCTTTGCATGGGATGAGGGGGAGGGGGTAGGTAAATGCTACGTTATTTACGAGGGGGAGGTTAGAATTTTGTGACCAAATGCTACGTGGGGGGAGGGAGGGGTCAAAAATCGCCGAAAAAAAGCTACGTCATTTGTGTACGGCCCCTCTTGAAAAATTCTCAAAGTCGTCCAAATGGCATATTAGCAAAATGTAAAAAATTTAGTTTCCTATAAATTATTTTGCCCTATTAATCCTTTTATTCTGTAGTGGATATGGGCTTCTATTTTCTTTCTAAAATCTGAAGATTTCAATAATTCTATATACAGTTTGCAATTTTTGAGAAAATTGAAGAAACCATGTTATAGAAAAC
Organism: Topomyia yanbarensis; assembly: GCF_030247195.1. NCBI lineage: Eukaryota > Metazoa > Arthropoda > Insecta > Diptera > Culicidae > Topomyia > Topomyia yanbarensis. The sequence continues at coordinate 331,446,917 of NC_080672.1, read as the reverse complement.
TTTGTTGAAGTCATTCTCTCGTATCTTTGATTTTATGAGATATTCAATAGAAATTACTAAACCTATAGATTCCTCCATTAGAATGCACTTTGAATAAAAAATAACCACCTTTTATAAAAATAGACCTTTTTCAAATTAATATTGCAAAATATCCAAAATTATCGTCATTGCCATTTTCGGATAATGTTTGCCCAAAAATAAGATATTGTATATGGCAGAAATGGTGTTTTCGTTCAATCGAAGATATTTTCAATGGAAAAGTTCTCATAACTTTAAAACGGAAATGGTTTATTAATTTTTGGTTCAAGGATCAAATTAGGGTAATGAGTCTATTTTCCCCATATTGGAAAACAAACACCATAATTTTGGTGTTTGTTTTCCACTAAGCGCAAAGATATCAGAGAATTATTTTGAAAACAGTAGCACAATCAAGCATATTTTCGATCACAGAAACGTGTTGGAATTTACAACTAATTTCGTTCGTTTCATTGGGGAATTTTTCGTGAAAGTAGAATGCTCTTCTCAAAGCAAAGATAATAAGGAATTCTTCTATAAAAGGGTTACAATAGATGACCAATATCTCAACAAGCAGTTTCGTGCGGTACATCAAACCACTGGGGCTCGATTTCTCAAAGCTTTTATTTAAGAAAAAGTTTTTTTTCTATGGATTTCAGTCCACTTGGAGTGGAAAATATTGAATTTTTTGGCATTTACATGCCTTTTCTCAATGTACATTTTTATTTTATCGACAGACAGGTAACTAAAAAGGTGTTTTTTTAATTTTTAAATCTACTTCAAAACAAAAACGTTACGATACAACGTATTCATTGGAATAATTATAAATATTCATCGATTTTTTAGATCCACAATATTTTTTTTTAATATTTCGATCTTAATACCCCCTAAAACTTGCAAGAAAAAACATCAACTTATGTCGTATTATGTCCTCGAAATCGTTCTGTAAACGTCCCAAACGAGATCCAAAATATAAAACTTTTCCCATCTTTTCCTGCATTGGAAGAAGAAGCAGCAGCAGATATCTGCAAATGATTCACGTAAAGTTTGCTCGAAAGATTCCCGTATTAGTTCTTAGGAGCAATTATTATACTTTTCCTCTCCACTCAACCAACTTACCTTGAATCCTTCAACCTCCTCGCCGACGGCTTCAATCTCACCGGCACATTCGAACCCGAGGATAGTGGGTGTCTTCGGAGGCGAATCGATTGCTCCCAGGCGCACCATCAAGTCCTGGAAGTTGAGACCACTGTGAACGAGATAAGAAGCAAAAAAATATAAGTGCTGGTGTATACGTGTGGTTTGGGTAGTCGAATGCCACCGGAACAAATTTAAATGCAATATAAAATATTTCAAACATGTTTGCTTTTGGCTTCCGTGATGCTCGCTCGATTCGAGCTTCTTGAGCCATCAGCGCACGGTTCACCGACAAGAAGATGTCCCCTTCCCCATGTGTGACAGATAGCATCTGGTAAATGTTTTCCAATTTATATTCCACACATAATTAGGAAAATTTCTTTACTTTGGGGAACTTGTAAGTTGAACCGCAGTAGTGGCGACGATTCGAACATTCAACAGCCATCAAAGCGAAGAACAGGCAGACAAACCGGCAAAACGTGATGTCATTGCCATTGCCATCCATGTGTGCGTTATGTGTCTGTGGAAAAACTTTAGTGGAAGAAAAACTTTTAAACAAGGCACATGCACTTGACAACAATACAAGAGCGCACATCGTAGCATCGCATCGCCGTCGTGGCGGTTTGGCTCGTCTCCTGGGAAAATTACGTGCAGTTCACAGCTGACGAGAACCAGTGAGCAGTGTTGCCAATGTTCTTGAAATTTATCTTTTGTTGCCCAGCAGGAGCCTTTACCAAGCAGACTACTGTTCAGCACTTCATCTGTCATTTCGATGTAGGGCATCACAGCAATGGAAACATTACTGGCATCAAAACCGTTGCGAGAAACTTGTACGTCCCAATGCACTGTCAATTGCACATGCAGCATCATATAGTGGAGTTAAGAATGGTGCTCCAAAATTTTCTCGGTACAGTGCTTGTAGTCGCATTTCGGCACAATTATAGTGTACAGTCTGGAAGATGGATGGAAAAACTATGTTTCAGGTTGTTCCCATTACTTTATACTTGGGTTCATGCACACATTATGTCACGCTAACAATACAATGTCATTTAACGATTTGACTAACCCTTACCCACCCCTTTGACAGAAACTGGAACAATATTCTAAACCCCCTCTCTCTCCAAAAAGCATGACATAATTTGAGCATGACCTTCTATGGATCGTAAAAATACAATTTTGTGTCGATGAAATAACCTTCTTGTACAATCTGTTCCCTTGACTATTTCTAAATTGTTTTATTTTCGAATCACTTTAGCTGTGGAACATCTTTCCCAAAGACGAAGGAACAAACCAGCAGACGACGCCATACAACCAACATGTACCTACTAAAAAGTATGCTTTACTCAAGAGGAAATGCGACGAAGGAAATGACCTCATCATTGTCAAGAGCAGATACATACGGGGATCAGAATCGCCTATGATTTACACAGTCGGGACGAAATAATCTAAACTGTTTTCAAATTAGTCAGGTTTATGGGCATATAATGTTTAGTTTTATGGCAATTTAACGAACTGTTAATGTCTGTGTGTGCGTTCTGGCTGAAAATTTTCAAGGGGTTTGTTCGAATATAAAATCGCTGCAGCTAGGTTTCAGGCGGGGTGTTGTAAAAATAACACATTTGAGATTATCGAAGTTATTGATGAATCTGTCGAGATGTATTTCCTGGTATAAATAAAAACAATTGATACTTTGTCTGTATAGTAGTAACACGCGATCTAGGGACCCTTTCAAGTTTAATGAAAATCGAAAGAAAACCGGAGTTTCTACGCTTTCGTTGGAAAGATACTGTATCGGATGACACCACTTATACTTACTCAATAAGTGGGTTAGGCCCATCTCATTTTTGTAGAACCGTTTTACAGCGTTAACACACAGTATTTTCATTTTTATTGATTTTGTGTAATGTAAATTTATTTACTGTTCGTCCATATACCCTCTGCGTCTCCTTTGTGGACAATCTTAGACAACTCGCCCAATGTGCTAGACCAGTGATTCTGAACCTCTGGTCCGCGGACCCCTAGGGGGCCGTTAAGTCGTTGCTGGCGGTCCGCGAAGAAAAATATATTTTCTGATCGCATATTGAAATTTCAAGTCTTGTTTCCTAACAAACTGAAAATAACATATTGATAACATACAAAATCGAGGTTTATCCATGTGCTAGACTGTAATGACACAATACAATAATGCGAGAGAAGACAGAACAACTGATCTTCAAGTTTCAGTAAACAACAAATATTTAAACCCAGAGAAAACTAATCTCAATACGTAGCAACAAATCGCGTCCACAGCATTATGTGGACTAAAATATAATTGATTTTAAATCTTCTACAAATTGCAAAAAAAATAAAAAACCTACAATTAAGCAAAAAAATCAAAAACCTACAATTAAGCCAAATAAAGTATTTGCCTACAACGCACAGTGGTTCAGACTAAATAACTTAGCCTTGTAATATATTTAAGGAGGCTTTTCTTTTTTTCTTAGCTGTTCGCGATAGAGCTTGACTGTATTCAACGAAGCTATAGAACAATATATTTGTGCATGTACACCAAATATCAAACTCTTCTCGTTGCAAAGTTATGTTATGTATTTTTTATAAAAATATAACTTTTTCAAAGATCATTATTTTCGATTGGGGCAATTAACATTAAATGCCAGTTCTGCCATAGAAAATATACCAATAAAATGGTAAATACGATATTTTTTATGTCTTGCAAGATTTACTCAATAAACTGTTCTCCTTCAAAATATCTACAAAACTAAATTTTTTGTATAACTTTTGCAGTTTTTATTTTTTACTAACATATCCTTTAGTTGATTTTCTAAGTTTTAGACGACGTACGTTTTCTTATAACACGTCAAAACATTAGCTTCTATTATTAAAAAGAAATCAAAAAGAAATTGGTGGCGGTTTTTTCGCCAAAAACATGCGCCAAAAATTATTCGCGCGAAAACGGTAAAGCGTACAGTACAGCAATGATTCTTCTGGGATGTTTTATCATGATCCAAGACCTTTATTTTGATGATATAGATATAATGATTAATCCCCCTTAAACTGAGATATTTGCTACATTGTTTTCAAAGTGTTAAAACAAGTTCATTCTTGGGGGCGAGCATAGCGTAGTTGGTCAATCGATTGCCTTGTACGCAGCTCACCTGGGTTCGAGTCCCAACACAGCACATAGGGTTAGAGATTTTTCTTAAGTGATTTTTTCTAGCTCGAAGAGGCGAATGACCTTAAGGTTAAAACCTTTATAATAAAAAAATGAATTCTTCAGAAATATCAGAGAACTTGCTTTTGCAAACAACTTTACTGAAGACCAAAAATATCTATTTGTAGTACACTCGAAGTTATTGACCGTTGTTTGTGAATGACATAACTTCTTAAATATTGTAGATAAAGTTTCGGCATGTTCAAGAAAGTTATCATCATACATTTCTTTCCAGAAGAGATCATCGGTCAATCTCTTGTAACTTGAAAGTGATTGGGAAATTTTTGGTAAAATTAGCAAAAGTTTTAAAAGCAATAACTTTTGACCGGGCAAAAGCTGGTAACCAGATCTAGTTTCAGTTAGACATGCTACATTGACACTATAAAGTTCAATAGAGTTCACTTATCTCTCGTTGTCTACAGTAGACCTATAGAAGATTTGAAAAAAAAACTATTGTTTTTTTCAAAAATGTCAAACATCTTCGAAAATAGCCGAGATAAGAAAAACGAGCTATACCTACTTAAGCAGTTTAGGAAGAGAATTCGTGTATTCAGCAAAAATATTCGTGAAAGCAATCTCCACAAACATTTCCTAAAACGTTAGATCATTTCATTTACCAAAAAAAATTGAAAAATCTCGCTAATAGGTAGATTAATCACGAAAATCAGATCAGCAATTGAAAAACCTTGCTGTTTTTGATAAGTAGTCCGAAAGCCCTATTGACGTTAACTTAGCCGTTTGAAAATACACCAGATAAGCCATTGTTGTATCATGGAAAATTTCTCATTTTGATAATTCAAAGCTTTTTACTGAACATAACGAATTTGTCAGAATGATATTTCAAAAGTAACATTAATGAATTGGCTTTAAAGGGGTCATTCACAAACAATCAGCAATTATGTAGAAGATATTAAAGATAAATACATTATGTCTTCAGCAAAGTTGTTGGCAAAAGCTTATTCAACAACTTTGCTGAAGACATGTTTTTTTATTTTGATTATAGAGGTTTTAATCCTAGGGTCATTCGTCTGTTTTCAGGTTAGAGAAATCTCTTTTTGGAAAAATCTCTAGCCCTATGTGTGCGGTTGGAAATCGAACCCAGGTTAGCTGCGTACAAGGCAATCGATTTACCGGCTACACTATGCGGGCATGATTTTAATATATACACTTGCATGAAAGTTGGTCAATATATCTCACTTCTAGGGAGATTAATCATTAAAATAAAAATATGAAAAGGCTTATAGTGTCAATAAGTTCCTCCGAAGACGTCTTTGACCCAAATTTAACGATTTAGGCATAATTAATAGATCGCACGATTTTGGCAAAAAAAAAACCATTGCGCCTTGGTATATCTTGGGCTAACAAAATGGGGACATATTTCCTTCTTTCTTTTTTAATAAACCGATGCATGTAAAATATTTTTTTTAGTTCCTAGGCATAGTCTCATAACCCTTTTTGATTGTTTGGTATAAATTTCCCTCAAATTCAGTGTGAAATTAATTTTATTTTTTTTAAATTTGCGTCTTTAATATAAGAAAAATATGCTAAGGAAAGGATTTACTACAGTCCATCAAACTATATTTTTATATGAGGCTGGCAAAATCGGGTAGAAGAGCTGACAAAATCGGAGGCAGACAATTTCGGGTCTTGACTGTAATTATAATTTTAAAAATGCATTTTTTGAAACAAAAATTGTCTAATTTGAACAAATGTAAGCGCGCATTTATTCTTGAGCCATATCTTATACGTCGTTGAAAAAGGATTATCTTTCGTTTGCCCCATTCAGTGATATTGGAATTATGAAAAGTCCCATTTTTGAGGAAAGAGTGTTTTTAACAATAATAGTTAGATATGCTATATGCCATGAAACAAATTATTCGCCGTAAAATAATCTTAAAGTTGTCTGAAGTACGATCCTCAGGCAACTTTAATTTTTTTACGGCGAATAATTAGTTTTGTGGCTCCACATATCTAAATATTGATGACAGATAGAGCATGCCTGCCAATTTTTTTCTAGAATTAGTCGTCCTAAAACTTCACTGAAGGTAGTATGAGTTGTTATAATAAAAAGAAGCGGCTCACATACTATGAAAACTTTCCCAATGACATAATAAGGCTGTTTTTTAGTTGCAGTGAAAACTTAAAATTCTTATATTACTTTTTTTCCTTTTTTTAAGTTTTTAGGAACGTGTCCAATGGAAAATAGACAGAGAGAGAATTACCGAAACGGTCACAGTTCCTCGATGACGCAGTAGTTAACGCACCCAACTCAGGTTCTCAGGTTCGATTCCTGCTTGAGGACATATCTTTTCTCAGCATGTCCAATAAAAGCTGAATTGAGACCGTTTCGGTAATTCTTGCTCTGTCTATTTTCAATTGGACACGTTCCTAAAAACCTTAAAATTCTTGCCAAATTTACATTCTAGACTACTGTGCAATGAGGTTACTTCATGATACCTGTTATGACGACACGTTTTCTTTTAACGTAGAACTACGTTTTTGTTTTCGATATGAGGATGTCCTCTGCAAGTTCAACAAAAATTATGTGTAAGGAAAAGTGGTTAGCTTTTGAACGCTTATAATTCAACCATATCATGATAATTTTTTGACATTTTTGAACATATCGTACAGAAATATTGCTAAGAATAGATTCCAACAGATAAAACTATCTATGTTTAATATTTCGGCATTTAAAATTTGAATTATATAAAGCAGTCAAAATACCGTGCATAAACACACAGACAGCCGCGCTTCCCTAGTCTGGGACGACCGTCATCTTCGAGCTTATTCTTCCGTCGAACACCGGGTTAGTAACAACAATAGCAACAACAGGCCAGGCATATTTAAGCACTGCACTGCATGCTAAATTTGAACTTCGCAACCGTATGTATGAGCTGGAAATGTTACTCCGTATCGATTAGATGGTTGCAGCAGACTGTTCTCAAATGGGCCACTCTCAGCCGAGCGTTTTCAGTTTTGGGAATCACGATGAAACTTGAACACCTATCCCGATCAGAAACACATAATATAGATATTCCAAAGCTATATCTCGCATTGTTACTTGTTATAAATTTCTGTTATTTTAACTACTAACGAGACCTAATTTATAACACAATATGTTACAAAAATTGTGTTCTGTTATAATCTTGTTATTTCATTCTGATCGGGATCCAAGCGACTGGTTTTACTCCCGCTTACTGCGTGCGAGGAAAATATGATTTATTTACTCAGTCCGCTGAAAGAAGTAAAATTAAATCACGGGTGTATGGTATGTACGATGTTGAGCTCCTAGTTAGCTCTATTCTTATCGTAACCCAACCCATTTGAAGCTGTTGTTTAAAACGATGTGTACTATTTATGTTCAACGCATTCAGTCAAATGTTATCGGATTTTATCGTTTACTTCTGTAGGATTTCAAAGTAATCATTCAATTCATAAAATAGTAAGTCCTGTCACTAAGTTAGCGTCGGATTCTGATGAGACGAAGCCGAAACGCAATTTCATAACCAAATTAATTTAGAGTACCAAATCTTGGTGCGGAATCAATTGCTTCTTAACAACAAAATCCTTTGGAAATTTTTCAATGCCCGATTTTATCAGCACCCGATTTTATCAGCCCCCGCTTTTGTCTACCTCCGATTTTATCAGCTTTTTGACCCGATTTTGTCAGCCTCATATGAAAATTGATAGATAGTAGTTTGATGAGCTATAGCAGACAAACCAAGTTGAATTCGAGTTAATCCTTTCTTGAGCATATTTTGCTTATCTTAGAGAACCGAAATGTGCAAAAATAAAAATTTTAAATTTTTATTGAATTTTACACTGTCAGACCCCTTAAGGAAAATTTAAACTAAAAAATTTGAAAGGCTATATGTAGGGACTAAAGAAGAATATTTCAAGAGCTTCGGATTCTTTAAAAGAAAGAAAAATATATGTCCCGATATTGTCAATGTCCCTGTTTTATCATCTAAAATTCTCCAAGGGACTGATAAAAACGGGTCTTCACTGTATTAAATTCCGACGATCAAACATTTGCCTAAATACCGGAAAAATGACTTTAAAACTATCTGTCAGGAGCATGTAAAATTACTGCGTTCGAATTGACAGTCTAAAGTCTATTCAACTTCGTTCTGATTGTGTATCTGACATGAACCACCCTTTATTTTCGTGACTGACGAAATAGAACCACAACTTATTCCCAGTTTTCCTAGCACCGCAAGAGCTGGTAGACGTTATTATATTTTGATAGCCGAATAATTTCATAAAAAAGATTGAATGTATCTTATGCTTTTAGTGTGTATTCTTCTTTTATCACATCATTAAAAGTAGCTTAATCCAGTGTAAAGCGGTGCAGAAAAACTTTTACGACGCTTTTGGAATTCACATAGGCAAACATTCATATAAAACCAACAACCAATTTGGCCGCCCACGGTATGTACAACCATACCACGGAAGACAAATTACTATGCGACATCCTATCATCTTTACACACAGCGGAAGATTCGCCGAACTTGGTACTGTTCCGGAAGTTTTAATTAATTTTTCCCCGCATCCCCGCGGAGACTGTTAACGCAGCATCATACATTATTTCAAATGTTGAAGAACGCGTGACAGCCGCAGGGAGTGCCAACACACAGTTTATGAACTGTTTGGTTAACTACAATGTTCCATATCCACCACAACGGTCTATGTACAGCGAAACTTAATTGATATCTATTTTAACAATTTGCTGCTTGTTGTGCTATCTAAGTATCACAATTATAACCAAAATACGTAATGTGTGCGCTTTTCGTCATCTCTTTTCTTTGATACACCCCAAACAAAAAAAAACATTGACTGTTTAAAAAGCGCGGGACTTGGTACCTTTATCATCACTGACTGAGAGACCATCTTCGAAATAAAGCGTGTGTTCCGTTTCCTTGGTTATGACGTGTTCGGGTGTTGGTCAGGTAAAGAGGCCGGAAAATAAAACCAGAAGCAGTAAATATGTATTTTTACGAGTCATTGTGTGGCGCACACAGCTAATAAAAAATGAAAAAAGTTTCAATCTTTATTTTCGGTTGCTATTGAATATTTAATATCCCTCATATCCACCTCTTGGTAGTTATGGGTGGCTCGGCTAGAGGTTAAAAGTTTTATCTAGATCGATATTGCTGACGTTCATTGATAGCTTTGTGTCGCAAGCTGCTGGCGGCTTACTCCACCAACTTGATTCGCATATTGAAAAGTTCGATGATTAAGACCTTGGATTTGTAGGTGATTTCGAATTGGTTCCTCAAATGAATACTTTATTACGAGTGGCGGGACAGAATTGAGGAGACGCATGGTCACGTACCCACCTTCATACTTATTGAAACTTGTGAAATGTTTCGACATCAATAAAACGTTTACATTATATTATATGTTAAATTTCAGGCCGCAATGTTGGAGAATCAATATCGTATGTAAGGCTGCTAACAGGTTCCAGGTCTGGATTTTTATACTGCAATGCAAATGCCGTTTCCAAGTATTGTCGAACAAAAAAGCAGACTAAATTCCCCAAAAATACATGGTTTGGCAAGCCATATGAAGTTGCAGTCTGAAAACTAGAAATTTCACTTTGTTCGAAAAAGAAGATGATAAAATCGTCATTTCACCAAACTGTCCTGCTCTTCACCTTTGAAAACTGGTCTCTGGTTAGGCAGGAACTATTTAAAGGAAAATAATGCAAACGGCGTCGATGATATAGGAGGATAGAGGGGCGCTGCCGCTGGTGTGTCTGAAGATGCAATACGGAACCCAATGGTGGGTACACCATAGAAATTTTGAGTCAGTTTTAGTTAAAAGAATTAGCATCGAAATAAGCTATTGCTTCCAGAGATAGAAGTCTTTCTAAAATAATCAATCGCTTTTGGTGTATTATATGTAGATTTTTTCCCTGACATTATCTCGGCATCCGAGGAGCCTTTTATGGCTCCGTGGAATCGTGAAAACTCATTCTACCATAACCAACCTCTAAATAGTTATTTAATTGTACCGAGGATCCAGCATATACTAAACGTGATACCTCTTAACTCGCAAAGTAAATCAGGATTTCAAACATAATCCAAGAAAATGATGTCGTTGGTTCAGCTACAATATGTTCGCTTAACTGCTGAATCATATACTACTGTGCAATACATGCTGAAACGATTTAAACTTTATCGATTATATTTTAAATAATATATAATAGGTATCTAAGCTTAATGTAGTGTGGAGCAAAAGGCAAATCCAACGGCAAATGGTCCAAACCCATCGAGTTGAACCTTTCTACACTAGTCCATCAACTAATAACTGTGAAAAATACAGCAGAATACACTCGTGCGCCGAGTAGATGTTAAAATCCCACTTGTAGCATATTAAAAAAAGCTATTACGGAATTAACATTCCCAGAAACTCCAGTGATGCGCACAACCCGTACCGAAAATCCAGCAGACGCAAAGTGCGAAACCGCCGACACTCCCAAGAGCATCACAGCGAAATGAAAAATCGATACCGAAATCGTCTTGCACTTGTTGTGCTCGACTCCCCGGTTTCGGTGTTGGGTTTTGTGATATGATGCCGAGCAAACCTGCTCCTCCGCAGAGCAGCAGCAGCAGCAGAAGCGGAGCTCAAATTGCCTTCCTGTCAAGCGGAAGAAAATGGCAGAGGTGGAAAGAGGGCGTTGCCGTTTTCCGGAAATGTTTGCCAGCAGGGTGGTGATGCTGCACGGATTTTAACCTTTGATCTTCACCCGGAGAACGGCTGTTGTTGGTGGCCTTTCCTCGCGGAGCTGGCTTTCCCAAATCTGGCGATACAAATAATGTTCGTGCTTTAAGAGATGACTGTTCGCACAGAAAGAAATTTGTTCCCAAAATCTTGAATAACATGGTACACACTCAATTCGACTCGGAAATTTTCCAACATCCGTGTAGTTAGCAAATTCAGAAACTTACATATTCTTATCTGTTAATAATAAAAGTTGGGTATTTTCGGAACGTGGTTGACGAGTGCATGACGGAAATCGATGTCTGAAACCATTTAGAAAACCAAGAGGGTGACTTTACATAAATTCTTGATAATCTCAAAAATATGAACATTTTCGGAATGGGATAATTATAGAGAAGATATAAATGTAGTGATTAGTGAAACAAATGATATTACTCGTCAAGCCCGCTCCAAAAATAACCATATTGTTTGAGTTATTAAGAATATTACTTAACCGGAAGGCGCCATCTTGGATTTCGAAATAGCGCCAAAAATCCATTTTCATCATCTACTCGTGAAACCCGTTCCAAAAATAGTCATATTGTTTGAGTTATCGAGAATATTGCTCAACCGGAAGTCACCATCTTGGATTCCAAAAAGGTTCCAAACATCCATCTACTTATCAAGCCCGCTCCAAAAATACCCATATTGTTAGGTCTAGCGAGAATGTTGCTCAACCAGAATATTTATCAGCCTTCAATCTTTCCACCCCCGATTTTTTCAGCTTTTTGGCTCGTTTTTGACAGCCTTGCATGAAAATCCGCTTGATGGGCTCTACCAGACGAACCTTACATTAAAGATGCACAACACAATATAAAAAAATATCATTCAATTTTGCTTAAGGGGAACTTGTCATAAATAATCAGAAAGGTTTATGAGTCTATATCTAGGGTCAGAAGAAGAATATTCGAACAGAAGAAAAAAAAAGAAAAAATATGTCCCCATTATGTGAGTCTAAAATACCCTAAGGTCTTTTAAAAACGGATCTTCACTTTATTTGAGGAAATACATGAAGATCCCTCCAAAAATGATTAAAATAGTGACCGACCATTTTAGATTCCGGTGAAATTTTACACGTTTCGCCGGCATGGAAAGCTAAAGTGTTTTTACAGTCAATGATATGATTTGACTGAAGATCAATTTTTTAAAAGGGCGTAGATGCTTTAGAATACAACATTTTCAAAAACAAATGCTCGATTGCCGTATTTTGTACAGAAAAACCATCTGAGAAAAAGTAACAACCAAGTTTTCATCCTGTTGTCAATAAAAAATTAAAGAAAAAAAACATTTTGAATGTAATTTCATTAAGGAGAAACTTGCAGTAAAAAAAATTTTTAACGAAAACTATAATCGTGTTTTTAGATTTAATAAAAATTCTGAAAATTTTCCAAGAAGAAATAGTTTTAGTGCTATTTGGAATCCGTATCAACCAAAACAATTAATTGGTGAAAGCATGGCCTTTTATGAGTTATACGCGTTTCACCATCATGAACTATCAAATGTTTATTAAACCATATAGTTGTCTCTTATTTTTAATATTTTCATGAAGCTTTACAATCGTTTCTAAACTGAAGAACAATGAGCGAAATACGGATTTTTTTTAAAAGGTCGCAATAAAACAAAATAATTGTTTTTATTGAAGCAAAAGTTTTAATTACTACTAGTACATTTTCGAATTTGTTGTTAGGAACATTTTAATTTTAAATGGCATTTAAAATCATATCCAATTAGAAAATAGTATTTTTGACTGCAAATAGTATGAATTATAAAAAGTTGTTGTTAGTAAACTTTTTTTTATTAAAAGCTTCTCCATAACCCAAATACTTCGGAAAAAATATTCCTTTTCGTGTTAAAAAGAAAAAAACATTTGATTGTTGGGAGATGATGATGGAGAAACACGAATAACTTCTAAAAACCTATTTTAATCCACCTAGCGGTGCAATTGTGCCTTTCTCAATCATGAATCACGAGAATGTGTGCGTTGTTTATATTCATTAAAAGCTTTTAAATGCATACATTACATTTTATTATTGTACATCACATGACAACTATATACAGGAAAATAAATCAAAAATTTTGAAGAAGAAAAAACAGCCACGGTAATATTGAACTGAAAAAAGGTGCAAATTTAAGTTGTTTGAGAGACATTTTAGCGAAATTTTTACCTTTTTTGCTTTCATCGGAGTATCGGTTTGAATCACAATTTGCTATGTGATCGCACGCCACAACCTGCAACTCCGGAACCGGAAGTCGGATCGGGATGAAATTAAATAGCCATTTACGGGGACGCAATACCTTTCATTTGAGGCCAAGTTTAGTCGAATCGGTCTAGCCATCTCCGAGAAACCGATGTGACTGTTATTCTGAATTTAGATACTTCCGCCGGGGCTTCCGGAACCGAGGATGGTGGCCAATGTGGCCAAATAGACTTTGAATGGATGTTAGTGACCTAGTACTACAAATCGAAGCAGTTGTGGTCATATTTTGGAAAAATTTTCACCTTTATACATTCATTGCAGAATTTATTAAAATCGACATTTTCTGCGTGTTCATACTTATCACTCTGTAATTCCGGAACCGGAAGTCGGATCCATTAGAAATTCAATAGCAGTCTATGGGAACGTTGCACCTTTCATTTGAGACTAAGTTTGTCAAAATCGGTTCAGCCATCTCTGAGAAAAATGAGTGACATTTTTGGTCACATACACACACACACACATACACACACACATACATACATACACACATACATACACACACAGACATTTGCCGAACTCGACGAACTGAATCGAATGGTATATGTCACTCGGCCCTCCGGGCCTCCGTTAAAAAGTCGGTTTTCAGAGCAATTGCAATACCTTTCTATTGAGAAAGGCAAAAGGTTATAATTTCACAAATTAGTAGATATTATTGAAACAAAATTCCAAATATCTCAAAAACTATCAGATTTTAAAAGATTTTAGTAAGTAAAGATTAGTTAATCGCATTTTGATTTGAAATGACATCTAGAATCAAATTATAAAATACAATTTTAGTTTTATCGGTCAATTTGTATGAAATTTTAAACAACTTTTCACTGATAGTTCCTCCATTAGGCAATTATACTTTAAATAATTACTTTTTCTATAGATTTTTGTTGACGAGAGATAAAGAAATAAAAATTGGGTTTCTTGTATTTTAAGGTTTTACATAAATTTGTTTTTGTTAAAAGTAATCCAAATTTTCCGGTATATTATTCATGCAGAAGTTTTAATTCCGTTTAACTCTTTCTCAGATAGTTTTGCTGTATAAAATACGGTAACCGAACATAGTTTTTTTTTGGAAAATGCTGCTTGCAAAAACTTCTACGCCCTTTTAAAAATTGCTCTTGAGTCAAAATGCTAATTGTCAGAGGAAATCTGGGAGATTCAAAAAGCGAGAACAACTGCAAAGTTTTGTTCGTATCCTTGATGGTCATATTTTATGGTCGGCTACTTTCTAATGGAATACATTATAAGTAAAATTAGAAAAGCATAAAAGAATCAATTATTAAATTATGTTCGTAGGATCTAGTGTACGCAGTTTTCCACTTTTTGGGTTCGTTCTCCAGTCTTTTTCCGCTGAAAATGCTGGTTGTTAGTATGGAGATACTAGGGGCAGACTTCCAATGAATGCTCCTTAAACAAATTAACTCAAATAATGAATTTAGATGCAAAAGTTTCAGGCATCTGGTAAGTTCGATTTAAACTTGTGTAGAATAGAGATTGAGGTATTGTAGTGTTCTAGTCCTGCAATTCACTAGTCTGCAAGAAATGATTGTTATATTCAATAAGATTCAACTTGTTCTTTGTCCATTTCGCGTTGATTCTCTTTTTTAGGTTTTCAAACTAGTCAATTTTGAATAAAAGATGGATTTTTATCATGAGGGTTCGGATAATATTGTCTTGAGCAATTTTAATATATTTAAATCCTTTCTGACACTACTCAACGCAGCCGTTCGATGGTTAAACAGTAATGAGTTCGTAACGGTCAAAATAGGAGGATTTTGAGTACTTCTGGCACGTTAAATTGTATTTAGAAATGAAAAAAAAATCAAATAAAAGATATTTTAATATTTACTAGAGTGGTTGAAAAACAATCAGTTCATGGGATGTTTTGGGTGATTCTGTTATATTGAATTTGGATGCGAAAGAAAGTCTATAAACAAACTCGAATGTAAAAATAACTTTAATTGTGGAAAAAAACTTTAATTCAACAAACCAAAAATACTCAAAAACAGCTAATTTAGATTGTTTCGAAAACTATTTTGTTAATACAGGTCGGACTCGATTATCCGGGGATTTGAAAAAAATCTCACCCCGGATAATCGAATCACCCGGATAATCGAATCAAATTTTTTTTTGCGTTTTTTCATGAATTTAAGCTTCATTCGTGGAGAAATTGGAAATAAAATGACCAGGACAAATTTTCCTATTATGGTAAATATAAATGTACCTATTTTGACCCTAGTCGATTTTTCAGACTTTCAGGGTGTGATTTGTATTTTCAGTTGGTTTTCATTTATTATTCATATTGGTAACGAGTTCACGATATCAGTTGCTTATAGCTATTTGTACAAGAATTCGAAGATAAACTTTTTAATAAGGTATGTCTTTTGTAATACAAGTCAAACTCGATTACCCAGGGCTTAGATTTTCCGAGGTAACTGATTCGATTACTCGAATACCAGAAAAAAATTTAATAAGTAAACTGGGGGTCGTCTGTTTCTTGGCTCCAGTTTAATTTACGTGGAGTGTCACATATCACAGCTAACATGTCTAGTCATTCTAATTAGAAGAGTGCGTGTTGCGCACCCACAAAGAGATCCTTGTCCTTGGAGCATCATTTAGTTGACATATGCTGGATTGTCAGGTAATAACTACGCGTGTAGTCTTCGCAAACTGTCCCACTCATACTTGTCACTAGCGAAGGACTACCAGGTTCCCGGGCGCCTCAGCGAGAAGTAGTGCTGGCGCCCTCTTTACATAGCCTATCATCCATCTTTGCTTGAGCTACCCAAGAATTGAAATCACCTCCAGTGACAGCCGGGTCTCTTCAGAATCTCGTTAACCATTTCTTGACCAACTTTTTTCTACCACGTATAGGGTCCCAAAACTATTTTTCCTTAAAACTGTTGGCGTCAAGAAACACGAAAAACCTGGTTTAAGAAAGATAGGTGCTTCTTTTGCTGCTGCTCAATATTTACCTTCCGATCTAGTCCAATTGCATGAAAAAGGTAATTGAGGGCAATCTAAATTAGAAAGTTTTAGCAGTTTTCAATAATATTCCCAGGCTAAGAAAATATTCCAAAATTTCATTTTCGCCGTTAACAGAAACTATCCCTGGCAACACTGCTTCAGCGGAACCCAACCAGATTAATTGTAATAACTTCTATTCTAATGCTAATATTTATAACTTTTAGTGCTCAAATGAAAGATCTTAGTCGCAGTTATTAGCCTTACTTGACGTTGTGTAAACCAAACGTTATAGTCATATATAAACATGGTTGTTCATCAACCAGAAGGGCACGAACGGGTTAAAGATGCTATTGGAATTCTGAGCAGGAATCACTTGTTGAAGGGGATAATGGGAGAAGAGCAATATTGTTTGTGTCAAAGTCCACTGGAACTTAAAGCAGGATATTCATCAGAATATTACACCGGATTCCAATGATAATAGGACCATGATTCTGTCAGTATCTGAAATAAAGCATAATCTTCAGCAGAATTCTATCTTGAGAAATATTCCACTAGACATTTAAGAAGCTTTTCTCTATAATCCTACATCAAAATTCAGAGAAAAAGCCGTAGAAATACGGATAAATATTGAATCGAAGTTCTGAAATAGATTCCATTGGGATGCTAAGAAAACTTCGATCAGAATCTTGAAAAGTATCCAAACAGAATCCTGAGAAGCATGTCATCATTATCCCAAGAGATAGCCAGAAACCGACCGAGCAATGTAGGTATAATGACGTTTTATGTGGCCTACAGTAACCGATGTATTACGAGGAAAATGTACTTTTAGTGTAAAATTAAAAAGTTGCATATTTGGCAATATTGGCATTAAAAACTTTTCATTTTTTTGGAATCCCTAAACAAATCTTTAAAAAAAAATATCTCGCTGATTGATTCTAGTGCGAACAGTACCAGAGATATAATCCGAAGAAAAACATTTTTTTAAACAATTTGTTAAAATTAACCGTTATGTGTCCAACAAAAAACACCTATAACAGGCCAACGAGGGTACCCGGGTACCCACAAATTAAAATGCTCATAACTATGGCTTCCTTTAACCGATTTTGACACTTTTAGATGTTATAGATTCAGGAACTCGTCCACTTTTGGATTCTGTAACATTGAACCGGATGAATAGATCTGGTTCTTGGTGATCCGGATTTTCCTGAGTAATGTTCCAGTACTAGGGTATGATTTGTAAATTTAAATAATGCCCTAGCCAAGCATGGGGAAAATCGCATCGTGAACAGATCGTTCGCGCTTCGCAAGCAAGCTTTCTTCAGTTGCGATGCATTCTGTTAGCTTCGAAAATGATACCTAGCAACCTGTCGTTACGGACACATGCGATTCAAAGCTATAACAACCAACGAAGAAGCACATCAGTTGTGTTTTAATTCTTTCCTTCCCCAACGCGGATGGCTTCGTTCGCGAAGCTCTTCTCGAGCGGTTCGCGGTTTGCATAGGATTTTCATTATACAGTTTTATTTCATTTTCATATTCGCACAATATAATTAATACTTGGAAAACCATATACCATTTTAAAACTAGCTGATAATATTAAAAATTTGCAACAATGCACTGCTAACAAATAGGCCGCAAGGAACTTCAGTAGATCAAATTGCTAGTAGTGTATCACAAAACTACCCATAACGCGATCTGTCAGCAAAAAATCCAGTGCAAAAATAGGTACTATGTTTTAATCATGCATGAAGAAACCTTTGTGAGCTTCGCGAAGCTACGTGACAAACATTCACGAGCGAAGAATTGACGCTGCTCTTAAATTTTTTAAGCTTCACTTTTTATTCGCAGTTTGCCCATCTAGTGACCTGCTCTGAAGTTATTAGACTTCTCCCTTCGTGCGTTGATTATGGTTAATTAGTGAGCACAAAATTTTGACTACTTTGTGATCCACAGTTAGAAACAGTCGCGCGAGTGAACGAATTTTCCCATGCCTGGCCCTAGCAAAATGAGTATCAAAACACTTCAAATTGTCTCGGAAGTCTATTATTTATTGTTACGGGACCCTATGGTAGTTTGAAAAATGGAATTGGAATGGAATGGCCATTCACGGCCCTACGGGAACCTGCTCCAGAATGTCCGTTCCGTGGTGAAATCACCAAATGGTTCCAATACCATGAGATACAGTCTATTGATGCTATGCCAAGAATTTTGATACCCATATTGCTAGTATTCCATTGATATTCACAAATAGTATCCAAGCACTGGAACATGCTTCCGGAAATCCGGATTCCCGAGAACCGGTTGAAATAACCCGATTCATTTTTATCAAGTCTAAAAGTGGATGAGTTCTTGAATCCAAAACACCCAAAAGCATCAAAATCGGTTGGAAATTACCTTAGTTATTGGCATTTCAGTTTTGGGGGTACCCGGGTATCCACGTCGGCCTGTGACGTAGTAAAAAATTCAGGAGCCCCTCCTCACTGCCTTCTTACTACATCAAAAACATTATTACCCCAAAAACTTGACTTAGTGAAGTTCCAAGATGTCATAAAGTTTCAATTTCCAGCTACGGATAAAACATCGGAATTTCATTATTTTTCAACCTAAAAAGGTATCCGGGTACCGCGGCGGACACATAACGGTTAAGAGTGTTCCCATGGACTGAGGGGCTGTTTAAACGACACAACAATTTAGGTTATTATATATTGGCTCTAAATGAACAATTTCTTCAAAACTGGTTCCATTCCATGAAGGTCGGTTCCAAGTTTTGTTTTTTAGGTCACTTTGCGCGGAATAACCCATATATAAGCTATTTTTGAGGTAGGTTAAAATTTGAGAGGAGGTTAACCCTAGACCTCCAAATTGCCCGAAAAAATGTTCTATTGACTGCAATGATCGAATTAGCACTATAATAAGACATTATAGTTGAAATTTGATTTTTTTCAAAACACCCGGATAATCGAATCATTTTCCCCGGATAATCGAATCACGGATAATCGAATCCCCGGATAATCGAATCCCCGGATAATCGAGTCCGACCTGTAACTTTAAATATCAAAAATAAATTCACTGATAAAAATAACCTGCAACATAAAGTAAGTTTTACATTTCGGACTCTCGTCATCAAGTACCTAGCAGCAACTTGGGACAGTTGGATGAATAATCTATACTAGCACCAAAATTATCACCAGCTAGACGCTCTGAATCTAAAAAGTTATACGGCTTGCATGACGCTAGCTGACGAGAAGACAAATTCGGAAATCGTTTCTTGGTTGAGAATCAAACACCAGGCACAGTGCAAATAAAATCGCAGGGAAACGTCTGTTGGATTGAACCAATTTTTTTTTTGCACAAGAAGGCACAACACCTAAATTAAAGTAGATTTTTACATTTTGGACACTTCTCATCATTAATTAGCACCAAGCCATTCCGATGATAAATAACTAGTGTCAACTTTAGAAACTAGCGACACCTAGCTGGCCTTAGGATGGTGCTGGTTACTGTTGAGGAGAATCGGAGACTCAAAAATCTGCTGTATGTTGCGTATTGTGCCCTGTCTCAAAAATTGGTTCAATCCTATTTAAACATTCAAATTTGAACCGTTTCAACAGTGACTTCAATCCAATCCATTGCTCAAGGCCGAATATTAAAAAAATGAAAGGCGAATAGCATAATACAACCAACTTTTTTCGATTCATCAGATATTTTTCAAATTGCATAGAATAAACTACCCCAAAAAACCACTATTGTACACAATATGAACCAAATCTCAATGAATTGCTAAGTCCTTAAACTATTGAAAATCACTTTGAGATACAATTTCTTCCAAGAACATTCGAAATATTGAAATTTAATACTATTTTCCACTGTTTTCCTCAAAGTGATGTTGTTCAACAGAGGTTGAAATGGCGTGCTAGTTTTGACTGCTATTAATGAACTATCCTTAAAAGCAGCAGAGCTTTCCGTAGAGTGCCGTCTGTGTATATTGCTGGCACGTAGTGATCTGGCTTTGATACATACAATGCGTAGTCTCAGCAATGATAGTAGCTTGTATCTGTGTTCGTAGAGTCAGGTTAAAAGGCATTGATCGGTCCTTCCGCATTTTCATCAGAACATCTAGCATTGTCATACTCATACTCAGCAACGCGACCAAGATACACATAGCGAAACCTTCTTGCTCATTCTTTTAAACGACTTCAGTACTAAATTCTTTGTATGATGGATCCAGAAAAAAAGTTACCTTAAACCTAGGATACATTTCCACCTTCAGCAAATGTTTCTTGTGGCGAACAGAAGAGTAGACACGACAATAATTAGAGTTAACCACCATGATGTTGCTCCAAAGTGGGGCCAGGTTTGAGTTTCGCTCATTTTAAATGTAACCGATTTCCACAGCAGTAATATGAGTTATGGTTCTTCGACTACACACAGTATAGAAGTAATACCAACGCAACTCTGATTCAGTATGAAAATAGTAGTGTGCAAAATATCTGTCCAATACCATTTAAAATAAATTATATAAGTTTAACATCACGAAGCTTTAGTGTACACAATCACGAAGGTCTATCTCTACAGAGATTCGCCGGATATTCGGCAAATGTATATCTATTTTTTGTCTTTGTCAAATATTCTACGTAGTGTACTAGTTCTAATTTCACGCCAAGTTCCCATTTTCAACCTTAAAGTAAACCTTAAAATAGTCTCATTGATATCTTACTCACTAATGTAATTCTTCTTTGAGTGCTAGCCAAACATTAAATTGAATCGAATGGTTCGTTTCAGAGACAAAAAAACTCACATAAGCCGAATTTATTTTCGTGTCAATTATTAATAGCTGATGATAATCATAATGGTCGCTATTATTTACTAATGTTTATTAGTGAAAGTCATGTCTCTTATTCCTGAATAATTTCAATAAATAGAATAGAACAAATTAAATAAATTACAACCCAATCTAAATCGTTTACTTGAAAAGTAGATACCGTAAACCGGGGTGACATTGATCATTTTTCGAAGTAATCATTACATATTTTTACACGCAACACATTTTTTACGAGTTTAATATTTTTAAACCATGTACTGATGTATGGAGATCAAGATTGCCTGGGTTTACCTAAAATTGCCCGTTTACAGCTATTTTTTTAAAAATGATTTCAAGTTGAAGTCCGTTTTCGTGTTCCGGGGTGACTTTGATAATCTGCATGTTCACCCACATTAAGTTATTGATGTCAATGCTTTTCATTCAAATGTTTGTTTAAACTAATTCTGGAAAGATACTCATTGTTAAATAGATGTTAATTAGTATTATACAAAATATTTCAATGTACTGTAAAATTGGAGTAACCAAAATTCGTATAATTTGTGTCCAACTAGAATAAAAGATTCTGAAAACTTTTAAAGCTGCTAAAATTGTTTTGTTTCAGTGTTTTATCAATGTACAAAAAGTTTCATCCATTTTAACACATTGAAATATTGAACAATAAAAAAAAAGTTGCAAATTTTAGCTTAAAATAATTTGAAATTATTGCCAACTAGTTTCACAAAAAATGTATTAAAAATAAACAAACTCTTAAAACTAAATTTAGCATATCCCAGTCTAAAGAAAAATAAAAACTCGCTTGTAATTTATTACTCTTGCTCAAATCTGAGATTTATTGGTTTTATAAAAAAAATAGACACTTTACGAAGCTTCGTAAAAATCAGGTGAAGTCGAATTTCAGTTTTTTGTAGTTTTTGTACCCAAAAACCGAACAATATACTCTAAAAGTATAACAAATCAGTATTTTATAAGTTTAGAGTAAAAAACAATTCAAATTAAAATGATTCGGTAAACTATTCTGGTTTAATAAGCGATCTACGAAAAAAGTTTCGAGTGATCAAAGTCACCCGATGATCAAAGTCACCCCGGTTTACGGTACCAGTGAAAAGTCTGACATGAATGTCTGTCGAAATCATGCAACCCATATCAGATGACATCATCCGCCTCGTCAAGCGATCACCATCAGTCCTCATTCTGGATATTGTTTTCGTCTGTAGATTTGCCGCCTAAATATCTTTCGTAAACCTTTCAGTACACGCCTATCCACTTGAATGAAGATATCAGACAGAGCGTGAATCGTCTCCAACCAACTTTTACTACTTGTTGTACTTATAACCTCATCTCTTGAACCCAGAAAATTCGAGCTAAACCATACCCTTCACGCCCAGCCGAAAAATGAGGCAAAGTAAACAAATTTTCCCATCTTAGGCGGCGTGACAGTCAGGGTAAACAGAATTCAATTTCATTAAATTGCTCCCCGACCGCCTCGAACCTGTTGTTGTTCCGTTCATTCATTCCACAAACCACAAAGTCGTTCACTGTCTGTAACGCAGAACGATACGAACGATTTCCCCCACTAACCCAAAGAAGCAATTTTCGCCTGTTTTCCGACCCACCGAAACTTAGCCACATTTAATGTCACATTGCACAATGCGACCCTCTGTCCCTTTATGAACGATTTGTTCGGCCCTGTTTTACTTAGACCTCGAGACTTTCGCCGCCTGCTGGGTTTAGCCTGTGGCTGCCTGTGTCCTCATTTTCCTT